>NW_023340206.1:3108394-3132165 GCF_004916995.1 Morone saxatilis
CACAAACACAAACACACACACACCTAGGGAGCTACAAACTGTTAGACAGACAGGCCCAGCTGTCTCCCAGGGGCCAGCCTTTATAATGAGACAGAGATCTTCTTAATTGGCTCCGTCTAATGAGGCAACAGAAATGCCTTCTTTTGGGGCCCTACACCATGATGGCTTCCTTCCACTTTTTTGTCTAAATGACTATTGGTCTGTGTCAAACAGGCGTAGCATGACGCTCAAGTCCCATGTGTCAGTGCAGGAAGCGTTTCTGCCTATACGTTGGCATGTCAGAATTATTCTGCGTTAATAAAGTGAGGAGTATAGACCGCGCTGACAGTGATTGACATGGGCCTGCCTTTCTATAAAGCAAATTAAAGCGACAATGGAGTGTGCCCTGTGTAAACGCTTTCCTTTCTCCCAGAAGTGTTCTTGTTCTGACTCACATCCTATTCAGGCTTCACGAGCGGCAGTGATGGACTGGAGCCCGCCGTCATTTCTTGTGAAGCGCTCCCTATGCTGTCTGCACTGCTGCCGTTACTGATGAGCTAAATGGAGACCACCATCTCTGAACTAGCTGCGACTTTCTTCCCGCACGCTAACTCTAAATTGCAATTTAGCGCGCTCACCATACGCGTAATGACTCAGCTCGTTTCATTGAGGTTAAGGGTTGAATCAGTTCTAATGTAGGCGTGCCTCCGCCTGGTCTAAAATGGCTGATTACCCAAAAACAGACCTGCTGTTGCGGTCACCGTCATCAGGTTACTGTAGACAATTTATTCAAGGCCAATCTAACTTTCCTCAGAAACATCAAGCTTAATAGGGGAGAGTGCGGCTGCTCCAAATTGATGTAATTTGATAGAGCTTGCCTGGATGAAAGTCTTGGAGTCGGTGTAAACGACTCTTGCGTATAAGTGAATGGAAGGCTTACAGCTGTCTAGTTAGAGAGAGAGCTGGGTATTGTTGTGAATGTTTTCATACCAATACACCCTCTCCTAATTCAGATTTGATACCGGTTCTTAAATGATGCTTTATTGGTGCCTCTATTGTTCAGCTGAGCTCACTATAAACTCCCATAACCACAGTAAAACTTGATGTCTATTATTAAAGCATAAATCTGGTTTTATTGTAGTTTTGGCCAATCAGTTCTATTGGGAATAATAACGTTGTAGCCACCAAGTTTATTTCTGATTTCAGGGAACGTGGGTATGTCGCTACACAGAATAAGAATACAAGCTGTCAAAGCTTTTGAATCTCCTTTGATACCTCAAACATGCATGGTAATGTGTCCTATTCTAGTAGGGATAGATTTTTAATACCCAGTCCAAGCTAGAGGTATTATTTGTATCACACTCGTCCCCCTCGCCCCTACCACGCAGGGTGGCCATACCATAAAGGTCAACTTCAGGTCACAGAAGCATATCTGTTCCTGCGTGTGTGCGTGCGTGCGTGTTTTGGGCCGACAGGGGGGGCCATGCAAAGTTCATGGACGAAAGTGAGATGGCCAATTTCACACCCAGCAGATGCCTGCACCAGTGACCCGCAGCGACAGGTGGAGAACACTAATTGGCAGCGCCTCGCACCGTCACAGAGTAGGGTGAACCCATGGTGGGTGAGGGAATGAAGGAGGGTGAGGAGGATGACAGGGAAAGAGAAGTGATACCAGCGGGGGGTATAAACTGGCACCACATTTGCTGTTGCAAACCATTAAAACATTCATGCTCGGAAGAGCATCAGGCAGGTTTAATGATTGCACGGCTCAGGCACACACTGTACTGGTAGCAATTTATTCCTGCTTTCTTTTTACCAAAAAAGGCATTTCATGGTTGATAAACAAACAGATGTTGCCTTTGAAAACGACTCTCTAATCCCATTCTGTTTGCATTTGTCGAGCTCTGAGTTGGACTCATTCACTCCACAGACCCAAGGCTCACCTTGAAGAAAACAGGAAGAAGAGGAGGGTGATGACATGGGTGAATACCACGATCAATATGTTTACCTGCATCCGACGATTTAAAGATAAAACATACCTTGCCGCTCAGAGGCTGTTTGAGTCACTGTACCCTGGTTTATTGATCTCATCTCTTTGACCAAAAGGGCACTTATTACCTACCCAGTATAAGCACTCATTCAGCCCTCTCTACCTTAGTGTTCTCAGCGTTATGAGGGCTGTTTTCATCATCTCCATGTGGGTTTGGAGTCTGCTCAGCCCACGGGAGAGAGCATCCTCAGAGGCCTCATCATCACAACCAACAAACAACGCGCCGATCCAGGCGATGCTACACCTTATTCCCCTTTGGTTGAACAAACCTGAAAACTGTAGACACATGGTGCACCTGTGGTTTCACATTTATTACCAGATACAGGGGTTTACGATGCAGTATACTGATCATTTTAGGAAAACCTTAGCGCTGGATCTCGTTCAGATATTTCCGATACCGGTACCAGTACTGATACCTCGACTTCGATATTCGTTCCTGAACTTTTTATACCAATTTTATAAGCTCCATTTTAACAAAAAAAGAAGATTTGATACACGTTAAGTTACAATTTCTCAATTAAAAGGAGGAATCAGCTAGAGAAACATTTTTTACTCTGCACAAAACCTGGATAACTGGACTAAAATGAAAAAACTGGTGAAATATCTGTACAGTATTGGACTTTATAAAATATATAACTATCAAAAGTAACATTAATAGGGAATAGGCCATTGTAGCGTACCATTTGTATAAGTTTGAATGTGATTTGAATGTGAAAGAAGATACTTGTGTGCCTCTCCATTCTTACTCAAGTTAATGGGATCTCCAGTTTCTCTGTACATCATAAACCTATAGCCCTCAACTTTTTTCTTTTTTGTCAGCAACCAAAGCTTTAATCTCCAAACTGGAGAGTAAGCAGCCATACAACATTCCTGGCCCTATCTGCTGAGTGTGTTAGAAAGAGGCTTTGATGAATAGATCTGCTCTCTCCCTTCCATCTCATTATCCTCCTTTATCTGTTTTATGGATTTACACAACTCCTCAACACGCTCTGACACGCGGTCGATAGTGTCAGTGGGGGGGAAGAAGATGTAGGCTAGCCTTTTTTTATTTTCTCGCATTGTTTGTTTAATTTCATTAGCATTTGCAGTGGATCTGGTGTTATTTTTAGAACGCAGCGGTAGTGGCAGCTTTGATCGCCACAGCGTGATTGGAATTGAGGTGTCTGTTAACAAATGTAAAATTAGTACATTAAAATAAGGCCTACTAGCTGTCTGCTGTTTCCTCTTGGGGCTGTGGCACAGTTCTTCCCAAACTGGGGCATCAACATCATGTAACCTATTTCTATGAAATGTTTCACTAGCGCGGCCACTTCCAGTCGGCTATAGGACTGCCACCATACCAACGCAAAGCTGACATGATCCATCTCCTCAGCATAGGGAAATGACAGCTTGTCGAAAGCAGGCTAATGCCTCAGTCTTTTAGCTGTGACTCACCTATCAACAGACTGAGAGGTGGCATTGTCATAGCTGAGCCTTTCTTCAGGGTGTGTATTTGTACAAGTGTGCATGTGCGCCACTTGCTTCACTTCAAATGGGCTGGACGCATGTGAGCGAACGCACGCTGGCATAAGTGTGTACCTGTCGGCTACATGCCTGCGTCCCCTCTACGTGTTTATGTGGATGTGTGTGTGTGTGTGTGTGTGTGATTAGAGGAGCTCTGGAGGGTGGGTTTCATGTCTCAGCAGGTCACAGATGATCAGATTAACTGAAGCAGGGCTTCAGCCTCCAGCTGGATTAGCAGCGGGGACCTGGACTCTGCAGGTGCCTCTGCAGCCATACCATAACCTTCCCAGCAATCATACACGCACATCCAGCGTGGGTAGATACCAACTGAAAGCTGATAACCTTAATTTGTGGCTGGTCCTTTTAAATTGCCTGTGCCTTTTTTTTTTTTTTCCTCTACTGCACGACTTCATGAAAGCTCCTTTGTTGAAATCCTTCAGCCGCTGTGACAGATAAACAAAAACTTGTTTCATAACCTGCACAAGTGTATTTCACAGCTCTTAAAGGAATATTGTTTATACCCTGCACACAATTTAAGCACACTTGTGTAGAAAATCACTTAAGAATGCCATCTCAAATGATTGCAGTGGACTTTTTTGTTTTGATTGAGGCTACTGCAAAGAAGAATAAATCTCCCTTAACACTGCGCCCTTCTCTTTCTATTCTTTTACATGCAATCAGCCATGTATTAATGCCAACATCATGGCCTCGGTGTAACGTCTACAAATAGTGCAGTTCTAATTATCACAAACAGCTCTCACATTTTCTAGGACTGCCTGAGCTGCAGTTTGAGCGAGCTGATCAGCAGTGCCAGTGCTGCATAGTGACAACACTAGCATGTGATTTTCAGCTGATGGACACAGTGGCTCACAAGGAAACAATGCGAGCCAAAGGAGAGACTGATGAAATGTTAAAATGGTGTCAGCCGAAGCGAGATAAACGGACACGTTCAGTTGCTTAAGATGCTTGGGCGTGGACGAGTGTGATGAGCACATACAGCCTTTATTATTATCTTCAGATGGAGCTGGGAGTGTTTACTTTAAGGGCAAACATTCTCTTTCTCACCTTTCTCCCACTCTCCTCCCTTGTCTGTCTCTTCCTAGCTCTCCTCCTCTCTCCTTGGGTAATCTCGGGCGTCAGCAGCAGTACTACTCCTCCATCTGTGGGATTACAGCTGGTGAAACAAAGGCACTTAATTACTGCTGAGGCAACACAGTCTTATGTGTGCTTGTGTGTGTTAGACGTGAAAAAAGAACGCAGACTATTGTTTCTAAATCACCCGGTCTCTGTCCTTTGCACTGAGGGTATTTTCTTGTTTGCATCCACTGACATTATCACTAATTGTACTGTACTCTTAACAGCTAGGCCAAATATACGTGATGACAACATAATCAGGGCTAAAAAGGATTTGGGATCCGGCGTACCTCTAAGGTTTTACATTTAAAAGACTTGTTCTTATTCCGTGTTCTCCTTTACCAGCTCAAATGTAAGCAGAAAGCCTCTGGCTATCATTTCATAATGGATTTTCAGTGTTTCCTGGTGTCCTGGAGCCTCGCCGCTTCAAACAGATCCATTAGTCCAAACGGATCCATTAGAGCCCAAAAAACAAAACAGGATCCTTAAGAGAGAGCATTCTCCGAGCTGGAGGATGAAGGGAAGCCCTGTCCATGTGCATCCAGCGCCTCGCTACTCTACCAGGCACTAGGATCACTGGGTCCGCTTTTTCGCAGCCTTTTGAGCACTGCAGTGCCTGTCCTGTCGGTGTCTGATAGCTGGGGGCTTTCACAGAAGTGGTTTCCTTGTGAACTTATTCCAGGCTGACCCATAACCAGCTGTTAGTGCCCCCGGAAAAGAGACTCTTTTGCAGCAAAGTGAGAAGGGAGAGTAAGAAAGGCAGACATTATGAACAACAAGTCTTTTTTTCGCATTGACGCCCTGGAGAAGGACAAAATGCGCAGCAGGTTTGGGGTTCAAACTAAAACGTTGCGACTGAGCCAAAATACACAGAGGGAAAGCAAAGAGGGGGAACGAGGTCGAAAAAGAGAAAGCCAACATTTATGTTTCGTCTGAAGCATAACTTCCTGGAAGCGATCACTCCAGGATCAGTTCCAGTAGCTGTTGCAAGCCAAGAAATGCTTTTATTTTGATATTTATAGCCACAAATGTCTGTAAACAAAACCCAGGCGCAGGGTGAGCATGAGGCGCGGATATTCCCCAACAATGCATTTAGCAAGACATTTAGGGAAAACGAAAAGAAAAAGAGACGGGGGAACATTGAGAGACAAGGAGAAAGAGCGAGCGCCCGACCAACCACCCCGCCTTCGCCGGTCAGTGGGGATACAACAGGTTCCTCGGCTATGCTCTAAGGGGATTACACATATCACAGGCTTCATGTCAGAAAAATTAGTGTCAGTTTCTCACAGCGGCCCTCCTCCTCTCGCGCTGAGAAGGACAATCGGATAAACGAGGGGAAGAAGACTTGTTACAGTTTCTCTGTAGGGTAGAGCCATCCAAAAATACACTGTGCCAGCCAAACCTCTATAAACAAGACCTCACCAGTTGCCTCCGTGGGTATTTTAATGGAAGTCTGTCCCTTTGGGGAGTAGTTTCACCATCCTGCTTCACTCTCATTTCACAGCCTCCACAGCCTTCATGGTGCATTCAGCCGTCACAACTCGCCACTGCCCGGCTTGTGCTGACCCTGTTTTTCCCATGATCCTCATCCCTGATTTGTTTTTTTCTGGACTGTATTTCGCCAATACTCCCAGTCACACTGCCATTGATCATGTCGCTGGGTGCTGCGCAAGCATCAGGAAGACATCATGATGAGGGCCGGTATATGTAAAGCCTACCCAGCTTCTTTATGCTGCTGGTGGAGGAGGGATGTTAATAGAGAAACGCACGCACGTGCGCACATCCCAGATTCCCAAGAATCAGCATTCATCGATATTGTTTCTTGGCTTGAAGTGTTGACGTGGGAAAGAAAAGCTAATTTCGAGTGTATCCATCTCGGATAATCACCGAGGCTCTAGGTTCCCTGTTAAGGGGCAATTGGAACCACAGGCATGTAATCTAAAGGCGCGTCTCCAGTCGCCTTTACGAGGACATTTACAGCTCTTCTGTCGGCTGCAGTCTATAGGCAGCCACTCTCTGTGTCCAGCAGGCCCGAGGATAGAGCTCCCATTGAGGGCGAAATGCAAATGTTACAGTGGTGAACGGAGGGGCCCACAACTGAAGCGCTATTCTGCCGAGGGGGTGGAAGACTGGCCCTCTGTGTCTGTGCCACCCACAGACACACAACAGTCATCACTCTGACCATTCAGCCGGGCTGATGAAGGAGGTGGAGGGGGTCGGGGAAAGGGTTTCTGCCACTGATGAAGATGGCAGCATAAAGCCCAGGCAGGGGATGCTCATGCCGGTTTTACATGGAGCATTTTGGCCAGTGCTCGCCGTAAATGTGCAATATTCTGAGGGGGTTCATTGGGTTTCTCAGACTCTGGGCCGGTTCTGTAAGGAGTTGTCGTTTTATAATGGCTCTTGTTTGAGTGTATCGACTGTCTTGGTGTAATTGCAGTAGTATTTATCATAGGAATTACAGGGAAAAATGCTTTTAGTTTTGCCCCCTTGCTTTAAAGGAAATATCACAGCTTTCTCAGCCCTGAATCAGGCTCTCACAGGGTGCAGCTGTCTCACGAGGGATAGCCCTTGTCTGTCCGTGTCTGGTTAACATTATTAGCAAACTCATTCTTAAAATGTCGCCTGCTGACAGTGGAAAGACGTCCAGACATTGAAAGCCAAACACTGTAAACTTCATTAGTGGCAAGCAGAAGTACCACGGAGAAGTGGGTCACTCGCAGTTCAAAATGTATAAGGTCAGAGGATGAATGTCTTCCCTGCAAGAGTTTTTCTGTTTTTCAGCCGTTTCTGCAGCACAATAATAAATGTTGTTTTAGGGCAGGAGAAGCGTACCCTCCCCAGCGCTCTGTCACTGTTTGGGTGAATTGTTTTTTTTGTGTTTTGTGCTCTGAGTGAGTTTGCCTTGTTTTTTTCTCTCCCTTCGCTAAAGGTTTATCGACTGAACATTGTGTGCCCCTTTTCTGATTTGGAGCGTGATCGGTGGAATGCTGAGAAAAATGAATTTTCCGACCAGGATAGATGGTTTTGCGAGTAACAAATACGATAATTATGATTCATCTGTAGACTGTTTTCTTGATTAATCTATTCATTATTTTTGTCTTCGAATGTCAGAAAACACAGAGAATTCCAATCAGAAATGTTTTAAAACCTAGGTTGACGTCTTCAAGTTTTAATTTAACCAACAGCCCAAAATGCAAATATTTTCAGCTTACAGTGATAAAAAAAAAGAGAAAAGCTCATTTCAGAGGCTAGAAATGGCGAATGAATGTCATTTTTACTTGATAAATGACTGAATAGAATAAGGTTAAATTAAAGTACCACCAGCTAATATAGCGTTTTATGCCAGAGTGGATTTCCAGAAGTAATTAATTGGCCCTAATTACAAGAAGTAAAAAACAATTGGAGGAGCTTCAGAGGGTGAGGTTAGTGTAATCCTCATCTGTTTATGAAATTAGTTGCCTTTATCCCATTCCCCCCTGGATCAAGCCTAATACGGAACCCATTTTTATTGACATTACTACTGTATGGAAACTTGGCAAACAATAAGTGCCGTCTTGCTGGCGATGGCTGCGGGGATTTGAACAAACATGCCAGCAGTAACGTCTCTTGGACGGAGGATCTATTTCAAGTGAAAACAACTGATAATTTATCTTTGATCCCTCCTTCATTGTTCGCTTTTCACCGCGACGAAAGGAGATAATTATCCAATCTGAATCAAAGCAGCTATTAGTGCATCCCAAAGCATGGATCATAGCATTTCACACACACACGAGGGCAACGGCGCAGCCTACAATGGGAGGTTGCCATGTGAGCGAAAGGTATAATTTCACCATGTAGCTATGGCTACACACCGGCGGCTGGCGCGCGAATCACAGAGGTGCCTTGGTGCTTTCAAAGATCCTTTTCATAGACGGCTGCTCGGAGGCAATGCCCGCGATGAATGGGTTTCTGCTCTGCTCCGAGTGGGTGGCTTAGACAGAAGGCACAGTGTGCGTCTCTCCGTGTGGGCGTCTGTGTGTTTGCGTGTGTCTGCCACCCTCTCAAAAAGATAAAGGTCTGAAACCATGATGATGGCACAGCATTGTCATCAGCAAGGCGGGCTGCTTTTTTAGCACCGTCATTGTCACATCGGTGGACCACCTCACCCAACAGCCATTAGCACTCCTCCTACTTTTTATTTCTTTATTTTTGTGATGCAGTGCCGCCTTTTCCCACAAAGCTTACCTCATCTTATGTGCTTAGAATTCCCAAGTGTGGCAAACTGCAGCCTGGACCCCCTCATTGATGATCATAGTCGCACACTACAAATGTACTGTAATTGCTATGTAGGACCTTCACTACGCACTTCTTGCAGTTGGCCTTATCATGTTTTATTAGAGCAAGAATTACGTCTCCCATAAAGCAGATGTTAGATTTTCACCCTCACTTGGAGCTAATCAGAGAGACGTGATGTGGGTGAAAGCTTTTTAACTGCTCTCCACAGTACTAATAAATTAACACCTCCCTGTCTTTAATGAAAGCATTATAATGTTTGTGTGGGGGTGTGCGTTTTTTTTTTTTATAATTTTTTTTTTTATCAACATTGTTGCTTGATGACAGCTGCGAATGCATTGGATGTCTTTTCCAGGAAAGGATTAGCCCAGAATATAGCCTTACTACCTGACCTCGTATCTCCAGCTAAAATTCCTCTAAATGAACTGATCTCCTCTTTTGTGTTCAACCTAATGCTTTAACACCCCCAAAGGATATCAGCCTTTTTGATGTCCTTTAGCCATATTTATAGCAAATCCATATCCTCTTCACTACTGGGCATTGAGACTTCCAGGAGTCTAAGCTAGTAAAAGACTGTGAATAACGCCGTATGTGTGGAAAGTGACATTTTTACAACGACATTAGAGTCTAAAAATGCAGCATTGTGCGTGCACAACACAGGTAGTAATGTGAAGGTCAGACTCCTCGCCAATAAAATCCTGTTTCATAGTATTATAAAGCACTCTGTAGTGTCTTATTGTCTGATTTGGCGTCTTCAAACTATCTTTTACTTAAACCGGACATCCTGGATCAGATTTCACCTTTTCATCTGCAGCAGCCACAAATCTATGACGAAGACTGGTTTCAAGATGGCGCCTACTGAGCTTTGACTCATTAACCCTCCTATTTATTTCACCTAACTCTCCTTATTCCTAACCCTAATCCTCTACCAACACCAATCGCAATACATTTATTATATGAAATTACAGCTAAATTTGTATGATTCATCTCTCTTGTATAAATATGCAGCTCTAAGTAATTTCCTTGACGCTTTTATGTACAAAACTTGAACGTTGTTTTTTCAACTGCTTTGTTGAGCATGCACAGAGGCGTTCATGCTCAACGCAGTATTCTCCGAAATGCAAGGAGGCATGCAAACAAAATACTCTTTGAATAAGCAAGAAGTCAGCGAGTGTTACTGGAAGAATGTCATTATCCATCATGGCTACACGCGCTGCCTGGCAACAGTAGTAAACACAATATACTGCCAAACGGTGCATTTGTGCATGGTAATTATTACTGTTGCTTACCTCCAAATATGGTTGGCTCTATTAAGAATCATTTGGCTGTCGGTGTGGTCTGTCAAGGAATGGTCGTGGAGGCCAACCTGCTTGGCCACTTGCCAACCGTGGAAGCTTGCGAAACAAAACAGCATCTAGTATTTTTTTGTAGCCCGACGTACAGTATACACACAGGTCTACTTCTTTAGTTGACACATATTGTGTATGACCTCTTGAGGTTGTTCAGTTTACTGCAAATAATGTTTATATAATTGAATGCTGCACTGAATTCTTTTACAGTTTTTTAAAAAGTATTGGAAATCCCATTACCATGACAGCCCCAGCCAAGGTACTTCATTTCTTTTCTTCTTCCACCTCTAAACTAGACAAAAAGGAAGGCCGAAGACAAATCAAACCTAAGTCATGCAGAGCAGACACAATGCCGTGATAGATCATGAGCCCATCAGGGAGATAAGCCTCTCAAACAAAGTTTGACACAATGAAAGGAGAAGGTTTTTATGAGTCCAAGGCCTGCACTTAGTGCGTCAGCCCCTGTGCGTTATGAAACACTCTCCCAAGTAACTTCACCGCCATTTACCTCATTACTTTAAATGGGGAATAATGATGAGCAATTGCAAAAAGCATACATCACTCACAGGCTAGAGATGAACTGAATGGAGAAAAAGGGGTGGGGGGGTTAACTCTGCTCGTAAGTCCACAGTGACTGACAGAGTGAGCGGTGCGGGTCTGTGGCGTCTTTATCTGTGCCCGTCTGCGTCTGTGATCTCCGTAGGGCGCGATGGTGACGCTGCGCTTCCCTGCAGACTCGGTTTGGGATGCCGTCCAGAGCTCAGCTTCAGCACCAGCTCCCTCTCTCACACACACAGAGTCACACCCGCCCCCACACAGTTTCTCCTGCACACACACACGCACTGCTACACCAGCCTACGCATTCTCTCTCGTGGATGCAGAGACACACACACACACACACCTTGTCCCAGTGTCGGTGCATACTGTAAGGCTCCAATTAGTTTTGACACCTCTGAGGTTTTTGGTTTGCGGGGTTCAGCGCTAACATTATTCCTCTGGTATGGACAGGGCTTAACAGATCCGTGTGTTTATCTGTGTGCATGTATGCCTGTGCCGGTGCGTGTGGGCGATGCTTGTTGTGATCGTGTGATTTAGTATGCATATGTGTGGGCAGGTGCGAGGTTGTGCATGTGAACCATAAGGGGGGGGGGCTTGCTGCGGCTTTATCTCCAGGGCGTGGAGGTCAGTCCCGTCTGACTCGTGACTCTCATCATTACACAGCTGCTCCGGGGTCTCCGTGAATGTCGAACCTGTTATCTGACTCTCGCGCCGCCGGCGTATGTCTCATAAGCAAAACATCTTTATTCTTATTTTTGTGTTTTTTTTTTAATGTGAAAACTAAAAATGACAAAGAAGCCTATAGCGTCTACAGGCTTCATATCCTTTTGTGGTGGCTTCAAATCACTGAGAGGAAAGTAATTGTAGCAACACAAATAGCGTGTTAGATGCTCTGTGGGGTGTCTTTAATATCTGTCAGGGAGAAACCAATAGCCAGGCTTTATTAGTTTTCCCTTTGATGAGACTTGAAGATTATTTGTTATTTACACTGGGAGCCGGGCTTATACCTTGAGCTGTGCTTGATTAAAAGTTCATCTCTGTTTGCCTGCCCGCCTAACAAAGGTCTCAGTGTGGCTACGTAGACTTGGAACAGGTTCAGTAGCTAATTCAAATCCCTGTAGCATGTTGAGGGACACTCTGGGCTTTAAAGCTGTTGTGTTAACAGAAATAATCCATATCATGCTTTTATTCATTTGTATCACGGCTCATGGGAAGTGTTCCAGTTACGTGCTTTACTAAGAATAGTATAAGAGAAGAAGAAGAAGAATGTATTATTTTATTGATTTTTTGATTTTTTTTCTTTAAAAAACATATCAGGATGTTGATATATTGTTAATATATCCTCCAGCTCTAGCTGAAGCCGGCTCTTCTCGTTCATTTCCAGATCAACGGCTCTGTCTGGTGACTTGTTGTCATTTAATATGTTTCATTCAGGACTTAAATTGCTGTCCGAGTGCAACACTTGAGTAATTAAACTGAGTCATCACCGCGCGTCATCTTTCCTCATGAGAGGAAATGAGAGAAAGCAGTCTACGTCATTGCTAATCACGCCGCTGCGATTTGACTCTTACGTGTCGTGGAGTTAAGGGGTCTTTTTGACCTCCTCACGCTAACACCGATTCTAATTTAACCCCACTCCCCATCCGTCCTCCTTCACATTCACCAAGACGTGCCATGTAATGCCGGCCACTTCCCCTCTCCCCTCCGTGCTAATTCATATCACTCCACTCTGCCCACATCTTTTCCACCGCTCCACCTTCACTTTCCATCTTCCCCACAGCTCCACTATTGTATCCTACCCTTCACTATGTTGCTCCCTCCTGACCTCTCTCCTTTCTTCCACCCACTCTCCTCGCAATAAGCACTGCAATGAAGATCCATATTGGATTATTGTGTTTGCCATTAGCCTCTGGCTTGACAGTGTAATTGCCTTCATCCACCGGGGTCTCTGTAAGCCTGACCCTGCCAACACTGCATTTGCATTTCCACACAGAATACTCGACGACCTGTCCTGTCAGAAGATAACTAAAATCAAAACCGGAGCCCCCAGTCTGTGTGTGCAGGGCCAAGACCTGCCAGGGTTACACAAGCTAACAAGTCAGAAGCTGGTAATCATCTCTCACAACAATGTTTCTACTCAGAGCTGAGAGCTACCCGCACGCCCCACCGGGTAGTCACAAGCACTCCTCAATGCCTAGCTCTCATAATTTAGGAGACACACGCTCCCCAAGTATGAATATGGATGCTACCTTCAAGCACTTGTTTTGGAGTCAAATGCCTACATATGTGCCATTTCCTCAGGCGGTAACACAACCTGTTTCATCGTCAGGTTTATTATCAAAAGCGTGCTTTTCAGTTCACTGAGTGCTCATCAGTGTTGATCAGAGACTCCGTGGTTTCAGACTGTTAACGGCCTTGTCTGTTTCTCTCTCTCTCTCTCCCCCACCAGGGCCGTTGCACGCGAGAGAACTGCAAATACCTCCACCCGCCCGCTCACCTGAAGACCCAGCTGGAGATCAACGGGCGAAATAACCTGATCCAGCAGAAGACAGCGGCCGCCATGTTGGCTCAACAGATGCAGTTCATGATCCCCGGCACCACCATGCAACCTGTGGTTAGTGCTGGCCTCGCTGCTGTGGGAATAGACTGGCAGCGCAGCGTGACTCACTCAGAAAATAGCCGCGAACGCTTTCGTTGCGCTGCACTGTAAAAAGTTTGGATTCGCTCCTGTTAAAACATCTTTACACATTAAGTTACAGCAGTGAATTCAACATTTTGCAATATCACATATTTTATGTTACTTGCATGTTTTTGTTTAATTGGTTGATTTAGAAAGTTGGTATTAAATGTTGGCTACATTACTTTGGCTGAAGTTACCCTTCATGCCAGTATAAATTTCTTTTAGTGTCAACTGGCGCAAGCTTTAACTGACAAGCAGGGCGTGATTCACTGAGAAAACATGAGAATTCTGTTACAATGCATTCACACAGCCTCCTATTAGACACTTAATCTTTCCTCTCAGATTACCCTGTTTTCAGATTACATCTCGGAGTAGATAGATCATGAATTTGTTCTCGCAATAGTTATTGAGATGCCCTTGAGCAAAGCATAAAAGTACTCTCTCGGAGACTGTGGTTGCACTGGGCAGCTGCCAGGTGTGAACGTGTTTAACTGCATCGGTGTAAGGCTGGGTGTAGCTGAAAAAGAACATGCCTGCTCAGCTAAAATCATCCCGGGGTATATTGAGGTTAAAAAAAAAAACAAAAAAAACCCTCATCTCTTGTTTCTACCCTCGCTTCCCTCTCTCGCCACTTTTTCTGTGAAACCTATTCCTCTCCGCTCCCCCGGCTCTATCTCTCTCTCGCTACCTGTCACACCGTCCCCCCCTCCCTCACCTCTCATCTTTCTCACCACTCTGCACAGCTGCGCCTTTCGTTTATTTGCCTCTTGTGTCTCTTTCCTCTAACTTCTCTCCTTCCTTTCCATCTCTGCACCCTCATTCTGCCTTTCACCCTCCACTTCCCGCCGTCCCTCCCTTCATATATCACATTCATCTTCGCCGCTCAACCATTTCCTTCGTCCCTGTCTAGAATTTTACTCAAGAATGTGACGAGTAGCTAAAACAACAACAGAGAGGAGTTGTTCGAGTAAGTGTCGGTAAACTGTCTTTTCTCTCCATGTGCAGCAGACGTTTCCAGTCAGCCAGGGCCTGGGCTCCAGCGCAGGTTTGAGCTACACGCCTTACCTGACTCCCATGTCCCACAGCATGGGCCTGGTGCCCACAGACATCTTGCCCAGCACCCCTTGCATCGTCCCCGGCAGCCCGCCCGTCTCCGTGACCGCCGGCTCTTCCTCCAACCAGAAACTGCTGCGTACCGACAAGCTTGAGGTGACCCACCCAATCACAGCCCTCCCTCTCTCAGACAACACCAGCATGCCAGCTAATCATAGCTAATGGTTTCTTTGAGGTCATGAATTGTAATTATAATAATGGTAACATTTAGCTGTGATTACGGGCGTGAAAGAGATGCAATAGATTGGTGGTGTTCCAGAGCATTTACAGGAAGACCTCTGGGCATTATGATTTTGATACAATAGGCACAAATACGTGTGTAACGTCTGAAAAGATTCTCTACATAATGTGGAGTGAAAACATACTAACCACCTCCATGGTTACCACCAGAGTTGGCATAGCAACAAATAAAATACAGCTATATGGGGATTCTTAGCAGCATTCAAACACATCTTTAGCCTTTGAGTTAACTTTTTAAATCCAGCTTCTTTTGGTACAAAAGGCACCCAGAGAAGGACCTGAAAGGATAAGCAAGTTTTACGCAATCTGTTTCATAAGCAAGAAATAAATGACTTAAAAAAGAAAAAAGCAGTTCAGGTTCATAAATCGTGTGTTTACACAACCAGGTTTTGTGTGTAGTTGTTGTATTTGCCCGATCTGAACTAAAGGCTGAAAGACACACATGATACTGTTTCCAGAAAGTCATTTTTCATCGAAATGACATTATCAGCTTGCTTGATTTTTTACCTCTGCATTATCCTTGAGCGGAGTTAAGGAACATCTGATTGTGTTACCCCTTACAGAAATAATTAAGGCCCGTATCAGAAACATGATTATTAAAAAAGAGATAGTGTGAAATTACAGTTATGTCCAATTGGAATTTGCTCAACACATACTGGGACTTGTGAGACAGCCACAGTTAGACTGGGACTCCATCTGCCCCCTGGCAAACAGCTCTGAATGAGAATAGATTGCAGATTGTGAAACAGTGCAAAAAGGGGGAGGTTTTTTTTCCCACTACACTTAAAAAGATAAACAATAATCTCCCTAAGACCTGGAGGTGATGCGTAGGTGTGTGCCTGTATGTGTTTTTCTCCGGGAGTGCTATCACTTAGCAACTGAATGAAGTTGGCTCTAATGAAACAGTATCCCTCTGAGACACGTATACACTCCCACACAAAGCCAGCATGTGTGTGCACACGTGTGTGTCTCTGTTGTGTTTTCTGCACATGTGTATGTATGTGTTTTTACCGCTGTATGTGTGTGCGCGCGTACACTCTGTGTGTCTCGGTCCCAGAGTGCGAGTCAAAAGCAGATCCCCCTGCGATTACGCCGAGGCCTCTGAACAGTTGAACACTGACTGGTTCACCGATTCCGCAATCATTTGGGTTTGGCACACACTGCAGTTTAGTTAGACGTTAAGGCCTTTTCCCACCAAGTCTAAAACTAATTTATCGTCTGTGTTTAAAAAAAGAAGAAAAAAAAGAAAGGTTGGTGTGATTCTGGTGCAGCAGAATAAAATAAAACCTTTCAACACTCCACTTCCTATGCTCTGGATAAGCCTAAAAACAGCACAGCCTTCCGATGTTTGTTCCCCTGATTTATTCATTTTGGTGGTTTCTTCATCATCTTTTAACATGTAAGTAAAGGTTGGAGCAGAATTATTAACTTAAGCTACTTCTCAGGAGAGTTGAACACATATTTTTGCGCAAGAGTATCAGACTCGGTGTGAAAAGGCCTCAAGGCTTGTTGGCTCTACTGTGCAGTATTAAAATATGTATCAAGATTCTCATTTTCAAAACAGTCAGACACCAGAATGCCAAATACTTCTAAAAAAAAAAAATCTAATATCTTCATCAAGATTTTGATCCCTGCCTGAATTACTGTGCTGGATGCTTGATCATGCACTACAGTAAGAGGATGACAAGAAATAAATGGAATTGGATGCAGCCAATGCACAGTGATGAATACAGTGATTCTGACTACATGTACTGAAAGCTCAAGTATTTACAGTTTGTATGTCTGTGTGTATTTCTTTGTTTTCTCTTTTTGCATGCATCCATCTGTGTATGTGTGTGTGTGTGTGCGTGCGTGTGTCTGCGTGTTTGCTCGTGCGCCGTCACTCTCAGGTCTGCCGCGAGTTCCAGCGGGGCAACTGCGCCCGCGGGGAGACCGACTGCCGCTTCGCCCACCCGAGCGACAGCCCAATGATCGACACCAGCGACAACACGGTCACCGTCTGCATGGACTACATCAAGAGCCGCTGCTCCCGCGAGAAGTGCAAGTACTTCCACCCCCCGGCCCACCTGCAGGCCAAGATCAAGGCCGCCCAACACCAGGCCAACCAGACAGCTGTGGCCGCGCAAGCCGCCGCCACAGCTGCAGCCATGGTGAGAGCACAGCACTACCTATCTCCCTACCTACTGTAGCCTGTGCCTACACAGTAGTAGAGCAGGAAACACACACACACACACGTCCTTGTAGTAACCAAACAAATCTCACAATGTTTCTGCTTGCTTAGAGTACTTATAGAGGAAGACCTTGTAATGTCTGGATGGGATAATACAGTACAGAGTACCTTGGACTTTCCAATAAGAGCTTAGCCTTTCTTTATAATATCCAGGGAGGCTTGTGTAACCGGTAGCTGATCGAACACAGCCCAGCACTTTGTATGATACGGTCTAATCATTAGCTGGTTTTTCTTGATCTCTTTTGAACCAGTTAAGATACACATAAGCACACACAGGCTCACTGAATACACGTGACATTATTACAAACCATCTTGGTTTACACAACATGTAAACACATGCTGTTGATGATGACACCCACAGTGACATAAAATGTGGAGCGCTGCTTTATTACTGTATAAAACATACCCACCTCTGCTGGTTTATTCTAGTGGACTCCAGTGTGCAATTCACTAACAATAGTCACCCCAAAATGAGGCCTTTGTATACAATAAACAGGCTTTAGTGAGACCTAAACGCATCAGTATAATGCCGCAAGAACAATCTGTTATTATCTCACCGCAGTCTGCTTTTATTTTCCAATGCCCTTGGTTCATACAGAGACAATGTGCTGGCTCACTCCCCTCCCCATCCCACCTCCCCCCCCTGCTCTCAATGATAAGTGCGGCTCTCTGCAGATCAGTGCAAATTGAATCAGGGATGGATGAGGATGCAGCCACAGGGGTGGGGGTTTACCCTCCTCTGCCTTTAGTCAGAAAAGTCCCCCAACAGGCTGAGGAAGAGACAGAAACAGTAAGACAGGCAGGCAGGCAGGCAGACAGATGTAAGAAAGGTTTGGCAGTGTGTCCTGGCTGTGCCCCACCCTCCCCCAGGCTCTCGAGTGGCTTTCTTTTCAATGGTCCTTTGGCTGCTGCACTCGCAACACCTTGTACTGCGCCAGTGTGCTGACTGACTTTTCTCCCTCCATGGCATGGGCATGCTTTACGCGTTGCACATACCCTCTCTCATTGGCTGGCTCCATTCGCTGCTTGCTCTCCCTGTTCCTTTCTCCATAAGTCCACAGTGTGGGCGATAAAGGCGGCCGTGACTGCAGGTCAGTTTTTGTTTGTGTACATTGTCGCAGCTGCACGGAAGCAGGGAACCAGCAAGGAACTGAAACACGCATAAATAAACCTGAGACCAATAACGTGATGTTGACCTGTCAGCGCTGTTATCTGTACACAAGTACCTTAGCTTAACAGGTTCATCAGGATCCTTCGACAAAAAAAACTTTGTTAATTCTCCTGACCAGCTTATTTGTGCTCATATGCCCCAGTTTATCAACTTTATGACCTAATTCCCAATTTACCATCAGCAGTTACAGGCTGTGCAAGGGGTGAGCAGGGTTAACCTTAGGACAACGAGTTGTTTAGTCAGCACCTTTGATCCAATTTTCTTTTAGCCCTTAGCCTAAGCTGAAGCTCTTTTATTGAAGCAGAGACCCATAAAACCTGTATTGCTGCACTGCTGCAAATAGGTAATATCATTATCCATAATTCACTTTTTTTTTTTTATCTAAAGCAAATCGGCTAAAGTGTCCTGTAGATAAGGTTACACATTAACTGATACAGTTACAGTAAGAAGATCCTGTTATTGAGATTATGTTGTTTGACTGTGCCACATTATGTGTTGCTTGCCATGCTGTGATCTTCTTCCTCATTGCAAGTCGAATGCAGTCATCTTTGCTTTCCATGTCACTTTAGTAGACCATCTTCCATTTGAACTAACCACAGCGTTCCAGTCTGTTAACACCACAGTGCATCGGCAGTGCATTCTCGCTCTTTAGTAGGATATACATTCAGAAAATCCACATACATAAAGCAAGAGGCTTGTGCATGGACCCCCCTTAAGTGTGCTCATCACATCCATGTCATCTTTTTTTGTCCTCTCAGCAGTGACATCAAATGTAAGGTTTTTAAATACATTAACAAAGTAAAACCATTTATTATTACCTCGTTAGGCTGGATTCCTACTAATATTAGATTTGTAAACACACGCTTCTAGATTTGAAGACATTTTTTCGTATCTAGGAGGAATGTAAGAATAAACAGAGCTCCACATTCTGTGATTGAACTATAACGTTGCCTCACATTGCGTCACCTCCCCCGAGTTCATTGATCACACTAACTAACACGCCACACGCACTCACGATGCAGATTTAGTATGAGGATTTGTCACTTGATTGTTAGGACTAGTTATTGTATCTGCCACACGGGTGACAGCGCTCCAACAGCCTCTCGCTAGCAATAGTGTTTATCTGTAGTTTAAAACCTGCCTACACGAACAAGTCCAGTTCTCGCTGCCAGTTGTGAGGGCCGTCATTCGAAGTGCTCTGAAACCAAAGCTCGCTCACACCCCAATCTGTTGTTTAGACGGACCCGAAACCACCTCACACCATCAAGTAGAGTACTCCCAGGAGCAGTGTAATTACTGTGTGTGTAGGACTGTAGTACTTTGTTTGAAAACTGTAGAGAACCTGTGTTCAGATCTCACATCAAGTGTCAGCCCAGTACTGATAGTCTGAATCAGCTGTGTTTACAATACTGCATTTTCTTCTTACGTAGATATTCCAAACAAAAGTTGATTTACTTGTTCAGAAATAGTTGACGTTTACTACTAAATGCTTTCCCAGTAGTTTTGAAGTACATCATAGAATCTTGCTTTTTTAACCAAAGGTTAATGTAGATGCTTTTTTTTGCTTTTGTACTAATTCAAAAAAAAGTAGCAATGTTTCTTTAAAGTAAACAAAACAATTTTTTGTTTATGTGCATGCCTATTGTTTTGTATGTGGTATACTTGCATTCAGATTATTTTTGTTTTTGTTTTTTTCCTTCTCACCTATCCACAATGCAATGCTGTCCCCCATGACGCACCTCTGCTTGCTGTTACCTGTATGTTAATACGCTTGAATCCCATTGGCCCACTGCCATCATGTGCTCGCTGCCTGCTAATTAAAGACTCAGTCGACTGCCAAAGCAATGAAGCGACCCCTCGAGGCAACTGTAGACCTGGTACTTTGACCTTTCACCTTTTGCTTTGCATGTAGCTTCTTTAATTGTACTGTAGCCACTCACAAAATTTAAGTTGGCTCTTTTGTTTTTGTGAAACCCTGTAAGACACTTTAAAGTTTAAATATTTATCATTTATGATCGCCAGTGGCAATTCTAGATTGTACTGTACATTTATGAAATGAACAACTACAATGTAATGTTAAAATAATTCCAGCTATCACACTATTTTCTTTAATGTGTTGTTGATTGCCTTGCTATGGTGTAGTTTCTCATTGTCCTTGTGATAGTTACAGCAAGTTTCCATGTTTGCCTTGTTGTGCTGTGCATAGACAAATAACAGATTTACAAATATCAGTGCTGACTTGTGTGAGTATACAGTTCAAATCTACTGTGTTTTGTGTGCGTGTGTGTGTGTGCGTGTGTTCTCGGTGGATAGGCGTTCCCCCACGGCGTCCTCCAGCCCCTACCAAAGAGACAAGCACTTGAGAAGAGCAACGGAGCGAGCTCCCTGTTCAACCCCAGTGTTTTGCACTACCAGCAGGCGCTGGCCAACGCACAGCTCCAGCAGCCCACTTTCTTTCCCACAGGTAAGAGCTCCCGATCGATAACACACGGCACACAGATGCAAATAGAAGCACTCATAGGTATGCGGGGCATGCAAGCACACAGACACACTCACTGAATGTGCTCAGCTAACCTCCTATTCATCACAAATGTAGCTTTTGCTCATGCTAAAGCGAGAGCGCCTCTCATGATCACCTACGTACCTTTCAGTTCCTTTTGAAAGGGATTCATTTGAGTGACGCACATAAAGAGCCCCGCTGTGATGGCGTTTGGTTATGACTAATGTTACGACTATCCACCGTACCACGCCTGAACTTTGATCTGGTGCCTGCTAATATAAACACGTAAATGCTGCCAGGTGGAAGGCCAGTGCAGGCTTTGATCAGAGCAATAAAAGATATGATATATTACCACTTGAATATGATACACCTGTCACTGTAAGGTCCAAGCATACAAAAGAGCAAAACAAGCCCAGTTGTTCGCAACACAAAGGCTCTGTAACTAGGCCTTTAAAGGAAATAATGACTTATAGTTTCAAGCAAACGCAGCCTTTTCAGTGTATATTTAATCTGCCTTGACAGACATCGATATTAAAAAAAAAATATTAAAAAAGCAATTTTGTTCCAATTTTCCCAAATTAATTCAAGTCCGCTCCCTTATTCCTCTTCAGTTTTCCCCCCCTAAACAAAACGCTCTCTCTGTCTACTCCTCTCACAGACACTAACAGTCGCTTAAGCCCCCTCGGGCCAGCCGCTAAATGAGTTAACTGCAGCTAATACGGTGGCCTGTAGCCACACTGAGTCATGAGGATGAGACTCCCATCCCTCACTCTTCTCTCTACCTGCTCTTTTTGTGTCCCTGCGGTGTGAGATGCCTGACAGCCCCTCATCCCTCCCTCCCTCCCTCCCTCCCTCTGTATCAGTGTGTGGGAAGTGGCCCAGGGTTAAAGTCATCTTTGCAAATCTTTTTTTTATACAAATCTGTTTAAGTTTCAGATGGGTGGGGTTTCTCCACTTATATGAATTGTTCAGATCTGGATGGAAAGCCTGTGCACATCACTGTACTGACACTGCATGGTGGTTGGCTCTATCACCTCCTTAGCTTTAGCCTCTCTGTCATTAAGTCCTCTCTGTCTTGTTCTAGAAATTACTCATTTAGTTTTCATTTGATCCTTTTTCCTCAGCATATATTATCTATGTACGACAGTAGTTGCAGTTATACAAGGGCTGTGTGGCTGCAGAAGAAGTAGACAGGTGGAATATATAAATAATCTTTAGATTCAGTCTAGTGTGAAGGGTTTAGCTGCTTGTGGATCAGTGGAAAATGGGCAAGATCTGAGTCAATTTTATTTCACAAATATTTCCAAGTGGCCTCTACGAATACAAAAATAACACACTCTGTCCTTAGACCTGAGAGAAGGATATCAATTTTAGGTAAATGAAGTACTTTTCATGCAAAATTGAGTAGGCAAGAAGTACATAAGTGACTGATAATCATTTCCTTCCTTCACATCTGCAAACAGTAACTAATAAACTCAATGAGCCGGCTTTGCAACATGCTAAACCTGGCCACAGTTTCATATCCCGCAGTATACCTTAGTTGGCTCTGTGTTTGATGTAGCTGCATATAGAGAGTATTTTCTCACTAATGCTGTAACTGAATAAGGGAATTCCTCCGCTTGCTACTGTTAACTGCATTCATAGCTGCCTGACAGCACCACTGTTAACGGTAGCATCCGAGCTGAGTGAAGTCTTCTAGCTTCTTTTTTTTTTGTCTTGTCTAACCTTGTTGTTCTCCCTCAATTAACCCATTTATTTCCCCCTTTCTCTCTCTCTCTCCCTCTCTGTCTCCCTCCCTCTCCCTCTCTGTCTTTCTCTGCATGAACACAACAGGGTCAGTCTTGTGCATGACTCCTGCTAGCAGTCTTGGTAGGTCCTGACCTTCCCTTTGCTCTCTCTCACACACACACACACACACACACACACACTGTTTGATATGTAAGAGTGGGGGAAGGTTGAAGTGGGATGAGTGGGCAATATCCGCAGCCCTTGCAGGTGAGACAAAAGGTCATCCCTCCGCCGCATCACCTCCTGCAGCAGTGATGAAGCTTTGTTTTAAAAAATGTTTTGGATTGATTTTCATCAAACTGTCAGTTTCTGTAGGCTGTGATATGATAGGAAAAAATGTCCATTTTGTATCACCTGAAAGAGTTGTAACTTTCAGTTCTTGTTTTCCCTACTGACTTTCTCGCTAATGACTGTTTATGATTGAAATGGTAGTGTGGATTAAATACTGCAGACTGATCTGTTTCTTTAGCTGTAGGATAGCGTACTGTCTGTTTGCTGTGCTGTGTTGATCAGGAAATTTAAATCAGTTTCCCAGAGAAATTACCTCAGCCGCATGATAGCTGGAGCATTTGTCTCCGCTAGAAGGGGATGGGAATTAGAAAAAGTCCCAGTCGGCTAACCAGCAGGCCCTACAATGGAAAAATTATTACTGGGAATAATGATTTTTAGCATATAACAGTAACCAGCTGGATTTATTTTATTTATTTCTTTGCATCTTCCTGCTGTTGTCAGCCCACATGGATTGAAAAATAATATTCCCATCCCTGATGCCAAAAATGGGATTAATTCACTCTAATTGGTGTCTTGTGCCGCTCAACTTCTCTGGGAAAAACAGCAAACTGATTTTCCATATAAATTTCCTTATTTGTGATTGTAATCAGCTTCTCTCCTCTTGTTTTTTTTTGTTATTTTTTCTCCCATGCTCTCTTTTTCTTTCTTTCTTTCTTTCTGTCCTCCTTGCTTTGCATTGTGAATGGTTGCATGCCATCTGCCGGTGTAACCCTAACGATGGCTTGCTGGCTCTCTGTAACATCCGCCACCACCACAACCACCACCATCACCTCCACCACCACCACCACCACCACCATCAACAACAACAACAACAACAACAACAACAACAAACGATACCGTCGACACACACGCACACACATCACAACGGTTACCATAATGCTCCACCTACCTGTCCATTGCTACCACCTCC
>NW_023340206.1:3132265-3144777 GCF_004916995.1 Morone saxatilis
TACGCCTGCTACTGTCTCTGCAGCAACAACTCCTGCCACAAGTGTCCCCTACGCAGCAACAGCACCAGCCAATCAGGTTTGCTCCTTTTAAAGCTTTCTTTCATCAGTCCCTGGAGCTCTGAATAAGTACTGCCTTCTAATAATGTGCTGCTATAACCTGCAGCTGAGCCTTAGCCCACACCCAGCCCCTGTCCATCCATCCATCCGCCTGCACCGGGGCCAAACTCACGCTGGCACCAAAGCCCGTGAGTGGGTATTTTCCAGAGAATTTGAAGCCGAGGGGGCTACCTCAGCAAGTGCACCGTATTGTATTTCTTGTAAAAAAAAACAAAAACGCCGTGCACAGCCCCATTAGGCACTCCCAACAAGCACTTCTTCAGAGCTCCCACATTTGCAAAGTAGTAGTTGTGTTGTGTTGCACTTCTTCCTGGTTTTGTTTTGCATGTTCT
Source organism: Morone saxatilis (assembly GCF_004916995.1). Lineage (NCBI taxonomy): Eukaryota > Metazoa > Chordata > Actinopteri > Moronidae > Morone > Morone saxatilis. The sequence continues at coordinate 3,132,715 of NW_023340206.1, forward strand.
GTTTTAAGTTTTATTTTCCACTTTTCTCGTTATTGTCAAATAAGCCTCTCCATCTGCAATAGGGGCCATCATTTGTACTGCTTGTGTGCTATGCAAACACACACATTCAAGCAAATACATACAGACAGTTTCTGCAGCACTCACAGCTGCGATGTTGTTTTTTTTCCCCCTTTTCTCCTGTTTCTACTCGTCCCCAGTTTCACCTTTTTACCTTTCCCTGGTCGCCGGATGAAAAGGGAGGATATATCATGTGAGGAAACAGTTACGTGCCGCGCTTGTCAGGGTGAGACAGACACAGGAAAAATGATCACAGAAGCTGTCTAAAAATGGCTTCTGATCGGCGGCTCTCCTGTTGCTGCGTGTCAGCAGGAGCCAGGGAAGCAGGGCCAGGTTTGAATACCAGAGTGACGCATGTGTGCCCCATTTTAAACCTGGAAATTTCAGCACAATGCTGGCACTCTAACCTCACGCAGCTGGCAATCATTTACTGGTAGTTCAGTATAGAGGTGCCTTGAGGACACACAGATGAGAAGTGTTCTACAGGTACAAAGGTATTATGGAAATCCAGTCTCCTTGCATGTGTGTTGAGTTCTTATATAATTGAAGCCTCTAACAATATTTTTTAAAAAAGTTGCTATATCCCATCTGGAGTGAATAAAATGAGAGTGGAAGCTCACGAGGTAAAACATAAAAATCACAGGTTCATTTTAAAATAAAATAAAAAAGAAATGTAATTTCTCTGATATTCCCCTTCCATCATTAACCAAAGATCTGGCCCCCGGTACCTTGTGCTTTATTGCCCCTCATAGGCCAGCAGTGTGTGCACTTCCTGTGAGTCACCGTCTCTTTCCTGTAATTGGCATGCAGCAGCAGTAGCAGCAGGAAGCAGAGCTGCTCTTTAAAGATGCATGTGGGACAAGGAGCCGGAGAAACACTGACGTCAGCCCTCGCTGTCTGTCTCCTTCTGTCCCCCCTCTCTGTTTCTCTCCCACCCGCCCCAACACCCTCCCCGCTCTGCATAAAGATCCTTCCAGCTAGGACACAGTTAACACTCACTGTATCATCACCAGCTGTACTGCATACAGTACACGCCTCGTTTACTACAGTCATCCCCACCGTATGGTTTTTTCAGAATAAACACCCAGATTCTTTTCCCTTTCTTTTTTTTTTTTCTTTAAGAGCACACGCTGCAGACGTCATTGTCTCAGCTGATAAACAACCTCTCAGTCCCAAACTGTGAGCAGCAAATCCTGAGTTTGTCCCAATGCTAGCTGGTTAGCTTCAGCCATTAGCATCCCCCTAATTGTTACGTGCCTTCTTACACGTATACCCTGGCCCGAGACAGTTTAGCCAGAACGCAGTGAGGAGAATTAAATGATAATGAATCTCGTGCTTAAAGATACAAACACAGCAAGACACATGTGTTGATGAGCTCAGACGTAAATAAAATGAGATAAATAGTGAGTGTAAACACGCACTGAGGGACAAGGTGTTGCAGACGTGTCGAGAGGTTCAGAGTCTGGTCAACTCATGACCCTCCGAGCTGTCACTGTGACATGACACGCAGTAACCAATCACATCATTCCATGTTCCAGCTCATCTAAACCATGTGTTAACAGTGCTGGGCTCTCTGGTAACGTCACTGCTCTCGCTGGAGACTGTGAAGTAGGAGCGCCCTCCACTGTCTGAACATGGCATTACACCACATACTTTACTGAACTGATGGGACGATAAGTTGTTAGAATGAAATAGAATTAGAGATTGTTATATTGAGAAGCTCTTCAGCTAGAGGACCAGGGTTCAAGCCCCTCATCTCCTGTAGTATTCTTACACATTTGTATTAATCTATGACAACAGACTAGGTCACTATAGATCTAGGTCGCCAACTTGACGAATAATAATCTGATATTAATCTTTAAAACAGCTCAGACCTCCACCATGATTCTGTAACACACATTTAATTACCCAACCACTGTGTCTTCTTCCTGCCTCGTTCTGGCCTGAAACATGCTGCTAGTATTACTGCGCCAAATCTAAAACAAACAGAACCTGCAAACAGTTCTCTGTGTTTGTTTTTTACCCCCCCTGTGGTACCAGATGGGCGGGGTGTACCATCCTATCTGGCTGATCCCACCCATCTGGCACCCAGGAACATTTTCCTATTTCCATACTGCTCCATCGGGCGGGCTTTCCTCTCAGCCCGTGCACATCACACGCTCTTCCACATGCAGTGACCTTCTGTGATGTGTGATGTGACCAGTGGCTTCTGTCCTTTGCTGGCTGTCTATTGTCTATTAACAAGCACCATGCAGCTTTGTTCTGTGTCGGCTTGCTGCCAGTGGTAACCACATGATGGCAGCCAGCAGCTCTTCTACCTGTCCCCCCCCTCCCCCAATAGACAATCTCTCTCTCTCTCTCTCTCTTCGTCTTTTTCTCTCGCTCTTTGTCATGTGCTGGATTAGTCTTTATCTCCTCAAGAGAGAATACACACAGAGGTAACCAGGCCTGGGTCAAATGCTATGTGCAAATAATTAGGAGCTCTTATCTGCACAAAACACCAAGACAGGTGGCGTGAACACAACACAACAACGGACAGAAAAGTCCTGTTCATGGACAAATATATCTGTCATTGTCTCAACAGTCTGGGAGACCGTTGTTGTCGGTACACAGCTGATGCCTAAATATCTCAGAATGCTTCAACAAAGTACAATTGTGTTGTCCAACAACGCCTTAAAGCAAAAGTGTTTGTTTCGAATGGCCTCACTCAGAGGTGGTGGAAAAAGTCTGCCTTCTTTTGCCTCATTTCCCCTGCACAGTACCACTCGACTCACTTGGTACCGTCTTTTTTGGTTGTCCATCAGGTTGTAGTCAAAACACCGCAGACCGCTGTTTGTTCAGGGAGAATCGTCAAAGACAAGTAGCCGGCACCCGAAACAAGTTGTGTAGAGTCAAGTCGAGCCATACCGTGAAGTGGAAATAAGATTATAGCCTCCTGCCGGCTGCATCCCACTGCCAACCTGATCTCTCTCCAAGAACTCTCTTTTGCATGTCTTCAGAGTCTCGACGCAATGTACAAAAGAGGATAACTTTCAGACAGTCTCCAACCGAAGGCACTCGGCTGTAAACACAACTAGTGACTGAAATAGTAACGTAAAGAATGTAACCAATTTGGAGATTTTCCAACCTGTTATTTAGTCTGGTTGAATTGGGCTCTGGTTTGTTTTTCATTCTTGGTACGAACACAGCAATCGTACTCGGGTGAGGACCAAAACAACTGCACCAAGATCTTTTATAGGAAGTGTTCTCGGCCCGGGTTACAAAAGAATTCTGGAGTGGTTTGTTTGTGGTGGAAGATGATTGGACTACTACAGGCCATTCTCTACAACTTTGGGTGTGGACAAGTGGACAGTGGACATTACAGATGCATTTTTGTCCACTTTTATTTTTTCCAAATTAAACGGCACAACACAAGACATTTACCAGCTCATCTGCTGATTCGTACCAGAGCAGAACTTCAAATTCACTCCTCCACACCTGACCACTCGCTACATAAAGTGGGCGCGATTGTCGGATTGTCCATTTCAGGAAGTTACATTAAATCGGTGGACATATTGCGATGTCCTTATGGTGGTTTCAGGCGTTGTTAGATGATCTGACAAGCACTTTGTCTGAAGCACACTGAGGCCTTAAGTAGGCAGAAAAAAAGGCAAATACTGTTTGACCCAGATCTCTAGGAGACTCCAAACACAATAAAAACATTAGTTTTATCTACTCGTGTTGTTACCTATATTATTATATGTTTAAATGAATCAAAATCAGTTGAAACTTCACTGTCACACACTTGTGTACTGAGCCCTGGCAATGCAGATTCAGTACTTTACATTATTCATGTGAGTAAATAAAATTTCTCTCCTACAGGTAAACTAAACTTTCTCTCTCCTGTTCTCTCCCTCCCTTTCTTGTGTGTGCCTCTCTGTCGCTCTCCTTGCAGATCATCCTGAAGTAAGCGTCAGGAAGGGAATTGAGTGTCACGAAGCTGCACTAGGAAACCCAAAACAGCCCCTGTGTAAATACTACCTTACCTCTCCCATAGAGGTCCAGCAACCTGCATGCTAAGAGTGTAACACTTCAATTTAACCATAAGAACTGCAGTGCCGGTGTAACACACACACAAAAAAAAGATATATCCTGTATGTATTGCTAGAAAAAAAACTATTAACATGAAAAAGTCAAAAATATTCTTATGTATAGTACTACATACATAGCAGACACACTATAGAGGTCATTTTAACACCTGTTCTCCCAAAGTACCGTGGATCCCCTCTCTTTCATATTTATTCTAAAAACCGCTGCACAACGTTCATCCCTTTGGTTCGGAAAAAAAAGAGACGCTTGATCTGCACTACGTGAAAACTACAGTGCTTAACGTTGAAGTGGAAAACAGGAAGAGTCACAGAAAAAACCCGTGCACAACCACACCAACGCACTCGTCGCTTTCAAGAAGGTTTTCGTCTTCGTGTTTTTTTTTTCTTTTCTATACAAAAGTTGAATGTCCTCGGGGCCCATGCGAGGGTCCAGCCGTGACCCTCATCTGCCCCAGATGCTGTTAAGATGCCATGATGAAGCTTATCCTCCCTCCCCCGCCAACTTTTCATCCCCGGAAACATCTTGCCAAAGTCGCAGCTTGGAGGAAGTCGGCGGAATCCAGAAAGCAGAGCCACCTTTTTTTTTTTAACACCCCGATAAATTCTTTTCGTTTTTCTCTCTTGCCATTGCGAAAGCTCCTCAGAACGCACCCTTTATTTGTTTCGGTGCTGGGTTCAGTTCTTTGTTCGGGAGGAGCGGCAGGCGGGGGCAGGGAGAGAGATTGTGCACGGATTTTTGCATGTAGTCGGGACTGGGGGAGACAGTGCCCAGTGTTGACAGAAGATAGTCGTGGCCATTACCGAAAAGCCTAAAGGCTCGGGTCTGTGCCAAGGGCTTTACAAAGCTTGAGGGTTCATTCCAGACATACCAAGCCTTGTGTGTGTGTGTGCATGTGTGTTCGTACCTGGAGACTGATGGTCTGCCGGCAGACTGGGACTTGAAGCGAGGTCTAGCAGGTGATGACAACACCAGGCCTGGTAGGAGAGGTTTTTCAGGCGGTGGGTGAGGGACTTAAGTGCTAAGACTAAACAAAAAACAAAACAAAAAAAACAACAACAAAAAAACAACAAAAAACAGTGCATTTGACGATGCCCGTCAAGCAAAAGATGACTTGAACTTCGACTGGAGGGCTATCTGTGACCGTCGGTTGTCCTGTCCAACCCTACTATCACCGATAATCCTGTTCCATTTTAGAAAAAACTGTAGAAGTGCCTAAAAAATGCTCATCAACAACACACGCATCCAAGAGTGTATCACTAAAAAGTCACAGACACAAAAAAACACTGGCTATCAGAAGCTACACGGACCTTTTCGGGAAAGACATCACATTTTTTTGCGAACCGTTACTGGAAGCAGTTTTCTAGCGACCGTTCGTTAACATCACAAGTGACTTTATCGAAAAACAAAAAGAAGTTAAAGAAACGACAAATCAAAAATAGCTTTGTAGAATGTGTGGTGACTTTCATGGTGTACCATCGTTTCTTACCATGGTTTGAGTAGTTTACATGAGGAACGTGAGTGAGGAAAAAAAATGTATTGTAAACTGTGTAATGTATGTAAAGTGTCTCTTATTTTGAGAGTTTATATTCACGGTTCTAGAATTGTATTCAAAGTTATTTAAAATTTGTGTTGTGTCTATTATCAAGGTATGTTTGAACCACCCCCCCAAAAAAACCCACCCACCCTTCACACCATCTCCACCTCTACCCAGAACAATCATTTGTCCTTCAGCCAAGGTCATAAATTGTTATTTTATTATTTTAGACACTCTTTTTTTTGTGCATTTTATCCAGGTTTAACCCTAGATACTAAATCCTATTTTCCATTATTCCAAACGTTCTGATGTAAATTCATGGTGCTTGATTAACATTGACAATCCACAATCATACCTTGGAACGAGAGTGCTCCACTCTGGTTTTCACACTTTGGTTTCATTCACTCTGATTGTCTTCACATGCATTATGATTTGTATGTAATATTTGTGGAAGGTGGTAAAAGTTCTATTTTGTTGTAATTTATCTTATGTTACTCTTGGTCAAATTTTAGTCAAAAACAATGTTGTTAACTATTCTATTTTGAAATGAATGTAATTTATTGAGCTGTGCTACATTCTGCACGGTTGGTCATTTCAAGGTCTAACCTGTCAGGTCAGCGAATGAGAAGTCGCACACGTCTGAGGGGTGGGGCTTAAAAGTCAACCCACCAATAGAAAGCTACTGGATCTTTCTTGCCTTCTCATTGATTAAAAAGATCACGGTGTTGCAGTAATGAGCATAGTTATAGAGTTGCTTGTGTTGTTGGAAAAAAAAATGTTTATTGTATAGATGACATTTTACCAAAAAAAGAGAAGAAAATTTCAAAAAAGATGTACTTTTCACTCTAGTATAATAGTATTTCATAACAATATTAAGTTGTTGCTGTGGCAACCAAATGTTGCAATTACTAAAGTTCGGTATTTTTGTAAATGACATTGTTAAGTTGAGTTTTTGTTTCTTTTTGCTAGAACACTGTACACAAGGTAGATTGTAAAGAAGATATGAACATTTCTTATTCTTCACTGAGATTATGACAATGACCTAATATTTTCATTAGCAAATAACAGCCTCTATAGTGCTGTGACTGTAACACTTAAATAGATTTAAAGTCATCAATGTTACATAGATTATATATAAATATATATATATAAGAACTAAATAATCTATAAATTAATAAGTTCAGATGTACAACTCTTCCCCCGACAAAGGACCTTTAGGTTCCACACCGAGACATTTTATTCGAGGCGTATGTATCACTAGAGTTAAGGATTGCACTTTTCATATTGTTCAAAGATGTGATCTGTTTTTCATTTCCTTTAAGGGTTTCGAGGTTTTCTGCCCCCTGCTACTCCAGTAAATCTGTTTATCAATCAAAAGCAGATATTACCAGTAAATAACTTTAATTCAACATGTTGCATGAGACACAATATTTTTCCTTTCTTACTAAACGATAACGTACTGAATGTTTCTAGTGAAAAGAAAAAAGTCTGTACACACAAAATGTCCTCATTTGGTGACCCACAATGCCCTTGTGTATGGAATCCTCTTGAGATGTAACGTCTTTTTTTGAAAATGTGTTCGCAATGATTGATGGTAAAAAATGTAAGCACTTTCTGAGCAGTTGGTCAACTGAGCAGACTCAGCTTATCCAAACACTTTGCCTTATCTTGAGTCCATCGTGCTTAAGGTTTTATGTTTTAAGGAGCTCTTAAAGAAATTTATTCGAGAGACCTGAACAGGGTCTCTCTTCTCAAATCCCTTCTCAGTTTCATTTCAAATATGTATCTTTATATCTAAAACCATTTTTTAAAGTTTTAATGTGAGCATCACAAGGCCAAAACGGGCGACTGCGACAGAGTGAACAGTCGTTGATCTTTACCTCTCGTCTCCAAAATCTGTAGTGAGATCTTTCTGTCCCATTGCCTTACAATGGAACTGTTCAGAGCTTGTAATTCACAGCTTTAGCCAGCAGAGTGCACTACACTGGAGACTGCAGGTTAGGACCGGTGACTGCCTGTGCCATCATGGTTGCAGTGCGCCCTACCAACAAAGTAAAGATAAATTGACAAGACCCTCATCGGATTTATAGTTTCAATGTAATCATTTTTCAGTGTATTCTTTTTGCATATATTTTGTGCTATTTTATGTTTCTATAGTCAAATGTTTCTTTGGTTCCAGCAAGATAGTGTAAAATCTATTGAAAGAAAGAAATAAAGAAAATCAAATGAATGGTTTTTGCCTGTGTCTCTTATTTGTGTCATGTAAAGGTCCCGTTTGTGTCCCAGACTCATTTCAGTGACCCCCAACGACACATTAGCTTTTTAACTTGTTGCAGGATTGTAACTGTAAGGCTAAACGTCCTTTGACTGAAATATCTCTGACCCCTAGTCTTTCTTCAGGGCCCCCTCAAAGACCCCTGTTGGTCTCTGAAGTCCACTTTGGGAACCACTACCATAGAAGTAAATAAACAGCAGATCACAGGTGAATTAAAACAACCAGCTCTACAAATACACAAAAATGATGCTGCTTTTATTAAAGTCGGTCTCTAGAATGACATTTATTGTCACAGATGATAAACATAATGATAAGGCCTCGGACTGGGAGAAGCTAACTCTTATTTGTTGTTTTGTATGTCATTTCCTGTTACTGCAGTGGAGTTTTTTTTGAAAAAATATCTATATGAGGGGTCATTAATACCACTGTTTTAATAGCTGTAGTACAGTTGCCATACTACCCAACCGTGATGTGTGAAAAAGTAGGGCCATGTCTCTGTTGACAGCAGGTCGAGAGCACCGGATAGAATGTTAGAAGCACCCTGCTGGTCGGCACATTCAGAAAATTCATTTGAGACCGGTCTCGAACAACTCCCGTCGTCTAATGGGCGCTTAACCGGTTCCCCGCAGGTTTCGTGACCGCTAAGTCTTTAAAAGTCATTTTAGCAAATGCCCTAGAAACAAAATAACATTCAAGGGACAAAGCCCTCTCGTGGCCATTAGAATTATGACTGAAATATTGAGACATTATGCCACAGAGTTTGCAGAGACAGGAGGTGGTGGATGCTGAAGATGATTTTTCCTTGTTTTTTTGCCTTGTCAGTGGTTCTCAAACTGTGAGAGTGGCTTTGTCCCACTGCAGGGGGCGTGGATGACGAGGGGAAACATATGGAGTGAAATTAAGTTGAATGAAAATGAATAATGTAGGGAAAATAAACAAGAGTTGCTGCCATTGTGCTGACCTTTATTTCACTAAAATGCAACTTATATCCTTTTTATTTGCTTCCCCTATCATTGTTAATGTTTGACAAAACTTGTGCGGTGGTGAGGCTTGATCCTTTTTTTAGTGCAGAGGGCTGCCTGGTGCCACCCCAGTTTGGTGTCAAATGTATCACAATAACTTAGATGAAGGTCCAGTGTGTAAAATTTTGTGGCATCTAGCAGTGAGGTTGCAGATTGCACAGACATTAGCTATAGCTAGGTAGAAAAGTACACACCAACAGTGTTTGTCTGCCTTCGTGTTAATATGATCATATTTACTCTATAATTACATAACAGAAAGCATTTCCTCTCAAGTCTTCTAAAAAACATATTTTCCCTTGAACAGGGAATTTTCAGTATAAAGTTTATTGTGTGGTTTTGTGTATGGGTGGAAATCCCCTCATACATATTATAGCTTTAGTCTTTTATTCACTGACTTTACCTAGCTTTTTCAACAGTAATATTATGTTTTTGAGCTCAAATATCTTCATTTGGGGGCCTATATGCGATAGTTTGTGATTAAATCAGCATATATTTCTGCCACCCCTACTCCATGCCACCCTCCTGCCACTGCATGAATATTTCTTTAGATCTGCCCCTGGGCACAGCCGATGAGAATCCCTCCAAACCTTAAGAAGAACTATTTTTGCAACAAATATTTGTGACAATTTTGGAAGGCAATGAGCAGTCAGTCAGAGTTGCTGAGAGAAAGTCTGTTTGTCGTCATAATTAATGCTAAATCCATGACATTAATAGTTTTGTGCATTCTTTAGAATGGCCTGGATAATTAATAGCCTATTTAATAGTTATTAACAATATTTTTTACACAAATGTCATAATTATTTAGCGGATAAAGCTGGTATAATGGCTATAATGGTTTTCATTATGCCAGATTTTAGGGGGTGCATTATTATTAGGCAATAAGCAATGTGGATTTATGAATACTTATATATTTGTGATTCTGATTGCAATTACATATTTTTATTTATTTTATTTTATTTTATTTTGTCTTGCAGTATAGTTTTCCATTCTGGTAGCACTCTCCATTTATTAGTTTGCTATCCTGTATTTGGTGACAGTGTTTCCAGAGCAAATAAAAAAAATATCCAAAATATAAACCAAAAATGATACACAATATTATTATTTATATTATATTATATTACATATTATATCCCTGTCAGAAACGTCCCTGCTTCTCTCCATCCACTGCCCCTCTGTGTGGCACTAATCACCCCCCATATATTCCAGGAAATAGCAACATCCAGTGGATGCACCGACTCCAGAGGCGTGGATTCCCAGCTCTGTAGTCTTTAAGGATAAATCTGCTCTTTGCCTTTAACTGTGCCCCACTGTGCAGAGAAATGTAGTGCTAGCCTTCTGTTTTGTCGGCGCATAAAAAGATGTGCCGTCTAGTTGCTTCTAATAATAGCCAATCTTATTTTTACCACACCGACGCCTTATTGCATTATGGATGCCTCTGGAATGGTGTCCCTGCAAGATAGCGTGGGAATATTCCAGTAGAGGCTGTGGCTGTGCATCTCAGGGCTAAATGCTCCAGCATCTTCTCACTTCACCCGCCTATAACTGCAAGAGCATCTCATTTACCGCAGGCTGCTCCTGTGTCATGGCTGTAGTGTGAGTCCGGGCGAGGCTGTGCGTTGGGGATGCGTTCCTTCCATCCGCTGCTGTAGACTTTATTCTCTGCATGCCGGATTTAACTCCACGGGAGCGCTATGCGGGAGTATAAGGTGGTGGTGCTCGGCAGCGGCGGGGTGGGGAAGTCCGCCCTGACGGTCCAGTTTGTCACCGGGACATTCATAGAGAAGTACGACCCGACCATTGAAGATTTCTACAGGAAGGAGATCGAGGTGGACTCCTCGCCGTCGGTGCTGGAGATCCTAGACACAGCCGGCACCGAGCAGTTCGCCTCAATGAGGGACCTTTACATCAGGAACGGCCAGGGCTTCATTCTGGTCTACAGTCTGGTCAACCAGCAAAGTTTTCAGGACATCAAGCCCATGAGAGACCAGATCATCAGGGTCAAACGGTGAGACATTGTCCACTTTATTATATAGACCAGCATTGTAGTCGAAATGATGCAATAGGCCAGAGGTTATTAATTATGCTTTAGGCCTCTTAAATACTCACATTAAAGGGGCAATATGGCCACTAAAAGTTGCTCGTGTTGGTTAGAGGGGAAGGTATAATTATCATTCATTCACTCATTTATCATTCTTTACATCCCCTAATTGATTTATAGTGGAATAAAACAAATAAACTGCTTGTCATCTTGCTGGAGTACCCCCTGGAACCTCCCAAGGGCCCCTAAAAGTCCACGAACCCCACTTCAAGAGCCACCCAAAAAAATTGTGTTTTTTTACAATTCGGCCCAGGAATCTAAAACTTGCATCCTCTCAGCTTCCTCCTCTTCCTCTCTGTCTTGAGGCGCTTCGTGAGAAGCTGCGACCAGCTCATATGTTCTTCATAAGAGCCCAGCTGCGGCTCACCTGTCATACATCAACCCGCTGAACTCTCACTGGGTTTGATATTCTCTGTCTCTCACACATGACTTACTCTGGATGGCTTTGATCATTCGAGTCCATTACTCAACAAATCCACTGAGCTCATCTCATGGCTGGGAGAGAGAGAGAGAGAGAGAGAGAGAGTGGAAGAAAAACTGGAATCTTTGCTTTTTGTAGTGGTATATTCGTGTTTTTGGCTTGGACCCTCCCTTTATTTGTTTAATGACAGACTACGGCTATGACTGCAGTCTGCTAGTTAAGAATGTATTTGGTTTTTAGTTAAAAGGGCTTGGATCGATTAAGTCTAATACTTTAGGTGCCGTGTCAAGACACTAGCAGGACAAATATGATGAAGTCACTCGACTGACAAAAGTCACTTAAGGATATTCAGGTTAGAAATTACAATTTAAAGACATTTATGTCAGTGATGTGTGCACAATTTCACAATGGGTGACTACCTATTGGGCCCCAAACTTTCAAGTGTAGAGTCTACATTCTCCTCCCTCTTATTTTAATTTTAAGAACATTTTAAAGCTCCCCTCCGCTCAAAAATCAGTTTCTCTTCTTGTTCCTACAGTGTGAGGTTTGAATGATGTATGTGCAGAG
>NW_023340206.1:3144820-3152782 GCF_004916995.1 Morone saxatilis
TCTGCTGAAAGTGGAAAGTTTCTCGGTGCTCTTTGAAAATCAGATTTTTAAGGGGTGGGGCCCTAGAGGATGATCTGTGACATCACTAATAGTTATAGGAAGTCAGTCCTAGTCAGAAGTCGGTCTGTAAATTGGGATGGACATTTACAACAAACAGTTTAGGTAACACGTTGAAAGGGAACAATAATCTGAAACTGCTCTCATATCGGTCCGTTAATTGTGAAGGTGCAGCCATGAGACGGTTAGCGTAGCTTAGCATAAAGACTGGAAGCAGGGGGGGAACAGGTAGCATTGCTATATCAAATGGCAAAAAAAAATACGCCTAACCACACATGTAGAGCTCACTAATTAACACGTTATATTGCATTTGTTTAGTCTGGGGATGGGGGGCCCATTATGTGCTGGACTTTCTTCTTATTTCTCAAAACCAGCTGCCTAGAAGTCACTGCTTCGGCCAAGAAATAGCACAAGACTTCAAAAATAAGTACCAAGTTGTTAAAAATCGCAATTATCTTTTTAACCTGCAGGTTGGCTGACCTTTTACACAATTATCTCATGATTATAAGATCAGGACAGGACCTCTTTTTATAACCAGACCTTTGGGTGTAATACTGGTCACATAGTCTTCTGCCGAAGGGATGATGAACACAGTAGACAGACCCATTCTAGTGTCTTATGTGGACAGCTTGGGTCATTAGTTTTAGAAAAAAAAAGAGACAGGGACCTCAGTAAAAATACATTTTATAATGGCACACCTCTAATTGTGGAAAAGCAGGTTGTCTGCACACTGAACTTTGCAAACTCCCCCTCACCTCTAATTCTCAACAGTTCTTTTTCCTATCTTAATTGCTGTCTTGCTCCCATCAGTCTTTTCTCTCAGCTTTTGATCAGTAAAAAACTGCATTTTAAAACATCACGCAACAAGGACGTGGCACCTTTATTCAACTAACTGCATATTGTGTAATAGTGATTTATAATTTAACCTGTGCAGTTTGGTGCAGTGCTTTCCACCTCCATCCCTGGAGTGAACAGAAGGCTCCCGTGGCACAGACGTCACAGGGCCGAGTGGAAGTAGGAGAGCGTCACAGCTGACGATGCACAGCGGGGACGAGTGCACGAGGGAACTCCTCTGAAATGAAAAATATAACGTTGGATAGAAGTGTGCTGCTGCCTCTAGCCAGCCGCCACCCAGTGCAGCTGCCGACACTGCACCAGCCACCGTCCTCAAGTGTATTCCCATAAATATTTCATTCTTTTATTTCACACTGCTCTGGGTTTGAAGTGGGGATTCATACTGTATGTACAAAACTACAAATAAGTAAAATGCTCTTAAATGTGTACTCTGTTTTGGACTGCTGGGCAAAACAAGCCACTTGAAGACGTCGCCCTTGGGTTCTGGGAATTTTGGGAGGGCTGTTTTTAATAAATTATATTTGTGGCTCATATTTTGGGCATGTAATTGGACTATTTAAGCACAGAAATATGTGTGTGTGGACTCAAATCATACATAGTAGAGAGAGTATTATCACCAGTATACCAGTATTCAGGAAAAATACTGTGGATAGGAAAATAGGAAAATAGGAAAATGTACTTAAAGTATTACAATTAAAACTACTCAAATCGGAAAAAATGGACTTTTATACTATTATATATTATATTATTTTGACTCATGCATTCATATAAAAGCAGTGTTCTACCATTGGAAGTTGAGGTGGAGCTCATTTTGAGCTATTTTATATCGGACTTCAGCTAATTATTATTTCCATCATGGATTCATCTGCTGATTATATTCTCCATTAATTCATTGATTGTTTTTAAAAATAATGAAATTAGTGCCGTCAGAGAGCCCAGAGCCCAAAGTGACACCTTCAAGTGTCTAACCACCAGTCCGAAACCTAAAAATTATTACAAATTACATTCAAATGATTAAAATAATTAAAAGGAAAAGCAGCAATCCTCACATTTGAGGAGCTGGAACCTTCACCTTTCAGCTGTACTTGACTATACTGTCGTGGTTTAATTTATAATAACACATCATATTTTATGAGCTCTTCATATGTTGTGCATGCAAGCTACAACTGAAGTTATATATACAAGCAAACTAAAGCTGTAAAATACCACGTAATGGAGTAAAAATATCTCTATATCTGAAGTGTACAGTACTACACAAATAATAAGTGAGTTTGAGCAAACAAAAATCTATTCTGTGCTCAATACATTTATTGGCGTGTTTGCTTTTATCCACAGAAGTGAACAATATTAACTTAACTCATTTACTCATTTGACCCACCATTGAAATTCACTGTGCTGCTGTTACTGTGTGCTCTCAAAGACAAAGGATGAGTCACACAACAGGCGATGGAATAATCAACACGACGCAACAGACATATATTGAATAGTTCTTTCTGTAATACAGCGCGATCATACAAAAAGCCAAGTCTAAAGTATTCAGTAAAACCGAGGTGTTTTGTATCCTGACGTAGCTTTTGCTGCATATCATAATAAACCTGATCTTGTGCAGCTCATTTAACAAAGTTCAGAGAACCAAATCATTGCTCAGTGCATCACTATCCGTTTATTTAAGGACAGTAGGGATCGGCTCAGTTGGTCATTTAAACATATGCAGACATCCACAGGGTGTCCATCTTTAACAGCACAACGAGCTCCTGGTCTCTATTAAGCGGTCTCTAGGAGAACAGGCTCCCTCCTCCCAAACTTCTTGCTGAGCCAGCAGTAGCAACAACGTGCCCCACACAGAGATATAGTATGTGCCCACTCACCAGAACTTAATGGGATTGTGTTGGGTTGGAAGCCAAGAAGACATCAGGCCTCCATTAGGGAGCCGTATAAACCAAAATGCTTATGCAGGGCTCTTGGTGGGGAATGCATGGGAATGAAGTGAGATCCTATATGTTGCTGCTGTGTGTCCACATATATCACCTTCATTGTCTTAACTAATATGCACGGGGGTGCAGTGAGAAGCCAGAAAGAAAAAGTAATAGTTGGACATCTTGGGAAACATACTTAAGAGTTAGATGAGAAGATTGATACCACTCATACTGTAAATATTTAATTGGACCAAGCAGCCAGTTAGCTTAGCCTAGCATAAAGACTTTAAACCCCCATTATTCCGAAACCCCAGTCAGTTAATGTAAGTTAGTGATACCAGAGAGTGTATTTTCGGATCAATGGGACATTTTTAGGACTCTTGGGGTTTCAGAATAACGGACGGTGGCATGAACCATTTAAACAGGGAGACTACTAGCCTGGTCCTGTCCAAATGTAGCTAAATCTGCCTACTAGCATCTCTAAAGGTCACTAATTTAACATTGTATCTATTTATCTATCTATCTATTTTGTTTTATTTGCACAAAAAACTGTGTAAAAATTTAAATTCCCCATTTTTCAAGGGTTCATGGATATTTAATGGCTAGGAAATAGTTAAGCTAGGTGTTTTCCATTTCCATTTTCCAATGCGATGCTAAGCTAACCAGCTGCTAGCCCCAGCCCAATACAGTGTTTAACTTATAGACATGAGAGTGGTATCATTTCATCCTCGGCAAGAAAGTGACTAAGCATATTTCTCAAAATGTCAAACTATTCCTTTAACATGGTTAGCATTCCCCCACTTGTGTCCCATCCAAACTGTGTGTTTGTCATATAAATTAGCACTTTTGTCCCAACTTTTACTGACTCTACTGTGACAAGACTGCAAATGAATTAGGTTTCACACACAGCAAAATTAACAGTCACTGTTTAACTCAACATGTCAAAATGGCCTTTAATAGTTTAGAGCAGCAGATATGAGCCTAATTGTTTGTTAGCCATCACGTATCACCATTAACAGCTGCAAAAACTGACATGTAAATAGAATAAATTAGCATGATAGCTGAGCACTGCAGCTTCCCAGATGGTTCATTTTGGTCTTCCAGCAGAAAGGCTGTTTAAGGAAATCTCTGTTAGACACTCAATGTCATGGCGACATTATGTGCTTTTCATGTATAACTGATGCATATTTTAGCTGGAGAACGCTCTCTGACGTACTTCACCCTCAGTAGACTTAAGCACCTCACAGGCTAACCAAATAAACCCCCATGTCAGTTGCTATCTGTGAAAACAACATCTGGGTGTAGCCCTCCTCGCAATCTAATAATCTCCTCGCTTGCATGTAAAGATTTATTGTTCTGCCGGCCCAGGAGGAGGAAGCGCGTTCAAAGCACTCGAGCTGCGTTTTCACGCTGCACTGATGCTGTGTCTAATAGCAGGAGGTGAGCATCATGGGCCGCTGAGTGGGAATAGGGTGGAGAGACCAAAACTACGTATCCCAGGGGGCACTTTGGTGTAGGTACAAAGCAACTTCCTGACCTCAGGCTTTTAGTGTTTGCCATCAGGAGGGGGAGAGTTGTTAAAGCAGCAAGCTCAGTTTAAAATGTTAAGGAAAGCCGCCAGTAAAGTGCTCATTGTTGGTGTGTTAGACTGCGTAAAGTGCTGGGACTTAACATATTGGCTGCACTATAAGCTTAAGTGTTCTCACCATTCTCTACCATTCATCATACTCAGAAGTAATTTGTAGCTTTCTGGCAGCGATCAAATATCAGAAAACACACGTGCATTATGTGAATCCCAATTAATGTGCACTAGGCGTCTACTTGCAGCCCCTCGGCACAGGCCTTGAGTATGCCACTGAGTTTCAGATAGTTCAACCAAAGATCGATGTTCCTTTCCCCGGACTGTTTTAGAGCCCTGAGGAGGTAAATATATCACAATAAAAAAAGACAAGAACTGAGAAAAGTGTGGACAAATGAAGAATTTCCTGAATTTGTGTGGCAGAAATATGTTTCCTAGATTGCTAATCATCATCCGACCCCCCAGATTTATCTTGTGACCCCCTTAGGAATCAATTACATTACTTTGATCTATCTGGGATTTCCCACATTTAGATGGTTATCACCTTTAGCCACAACTAAAAATACTGAGATTGATTGTGATTCCAGATCCTAAGGGAATGTCTGACCAAATCTGAAAGCATTATGGTATAACAAGAAGCTGAGGGAGGTTTACAGAGGACTGAAGGGGCTCCATTTTCTGCACAACTGCACATCATCTCACACTCTTACATTGTAGTCATTATAGAATGGTTCCAGACCTTTGAACCGCTGTCCATTATGTCCTAAGAATGTCATTTTCCCGGCTGGAGCCAGAAATATAGTGAGGAAATTGACACAAATATGGAAAAAATGGTTATGGGTTTTAATGCAGCTGTCCAAGTTGTTGTCAGCTGACTCATTGGTTAGGGCAAAAGAAAACAAACTAACCCCCCTGTCAAAGTGATAAATCAAACTAAGGATCTCCATCCAGACGAAGGCCAAAACCTAAGTCCCGCCCCTTTTTGCTCTGTGCTCCAATAACAGTTGAGCAAGTCTCGGTCTGGTGTACGTGCTAGATTTTGTAGACCTATGTTGAAATGGTTTAAAGATGATCATCGTCATCATCATCGTGAATAGCTAATGTGAGCAAAACGTTACCTAACTAGCTAGCTAACGATTCATGTAAATTAGCTGGCTAGTCAGCTAGCGTTTCGCTAATATTAGTTAACTTGATGTGACCGTATATGTAAGCTATCTTTATATATGTTGCTTTTATACCTTAAAGATGAGGTTGTCTTTTCAACATAGATTAGCCTAGCACATAGCATATCTAAGTACAGGAAAGAAGGGAGTTGACCAAGGTTCTGACCGAGGCTTGTTATTGGAGCACAGGGTGAAAAGGGGCGGGACTAAGGATTGGTTATTATATTTGAACCTCCACTTTCAACCTGGAACATTAATAACTCATTTCCTCATACTTCCACTTGGGTTTATTAAGCACAAAACCCACCTCTTTACTTCTCACTTTGAATCTTTGTGCTCATTTAACTGCACCGAACAGCGGGAATAATAAAACTAATGAGGACTTTGTTAACTCCCATACTCCCTCCCTACACCGTCTTTGCTTCTGCAGTAAAGAAAATAAGATTATCAAGAGGAGCTGGGCTGCACCATTAAAGATTGAAATGAAGCCTGGGGTTTCATCATTAAAAAAAAGACTCTAAAGACCTTCGCCATCTGCTGTGCAGGCCCTCTCTTTGTCTGTTTATCACAGGAATGTTTGCGGTCATGTTATTTTGTTTCCTTGCTTTCTTCTTCGTGCAGCCGCGATGCAAGGCGCTACAGAAACATGAACTATAGACGCTTTTGTTCTCCAGCTGTAACACCCTTTGGGAGTTTACGCGATGCAGGCACTATAGGTTCTGTGATTTCTGCTGTCCGGTCCTACAAGCAGATACAGGCGTTAGGCTGGCTGTCACACGGTGTAGCTGCTCCAACTGCTAATTAACAGCAGATGCAGAGAGCAAAGAGGCGGCTGCGGGGTTGGAGGGCTTCACGTTGGAGATGCTTGACTGTTCTTTTGTAATTTGTATGTGTGTTTGCCGGTGCTGTGGGGCTTGTGAAAACGGGTAAGTGAAGTCACTGTAGCTATTTAGCACAGCGGGTAGCCTTAATAAGGCTGTTGTAGCCCGAGGCTTAGTGGAAAATGTAGAGTCCATCTTTTTTTGTGAGTTATAAACACTGATTCTCTGTGTGTGGGAGGGTTTGTGTGTCTTTTTTCCCCCAACATTTGGAATAACACCCTGCAGAGGCAAATAACTTGTTTTTGTGTGTGTTCTAAAGGTCAAATGAATATCAGCAAAAAGTCAAAAGCAGTATGTCAACCTGTGGCTTCACAACAAACTGGACATACAGATGATGGCTTCAAACAAACAGAGCTTCCTTTTACAGCAGTATTGTAGAAAACAGCTCAGATTTTAACATCCATATCTCCGTATCATTTCATAAGCTGTCTGCCACCTGCTGTTGTCTGTTCCATGAATCCAACGCGACTTCTCTCCCACTGCATTTGGAAAACAAAAAGCTGAATATTCATGCAGCTGGTAGTTTCAGCCAAGCAATCCAAACACATTCCAACTGTGCTGATAATTCCTATAATACGCGGCTGCCAACTCTTGTGCTGGAACAGGAACAAGTTACCAATGTTTGTTATTTTCCCCTGCTTTATATTCATGCAGTATGTAAAGTAGAAGCATTTTATTGTCATTATGGGTGTGACAGTGATACAGCATTATGAAATGGATGTGTAAAAAAGTGATGGTATACAGACAGTGTTTTTCTTTTTTGAAGGATTTCAATTTAAAGTCAGAAATTCTGGAAGAAGAAGTGTTCATATTGTTTACTTAAATGACCAGTGTGCAGGATTTAGTGGCATCTAGTGGTGAAGTTGCAGATTACTTGCTGTGTCATTGTTCTGTACCATCGTATTTGTCTATACAACGTTTGCAAAGGGTTTTATTGCAACAATACCTTCCTTGTTAGCTTAGCTACGAATCTACAGTGCTCTTTTTAGTCACTGTAGGTTTGTAAACACATTCTTAACTAGCTATTCTTTTACTCCATTGTGTTTTATATTATATTATTTATATTATTAGGCTACTTTTTAAAGCTGCATAGAGCCGTGGGTCCATCACTATGAGTGAACCTTTTCATATTACACATAGTAATTTGTCTGTCTCTCATGAGTCTTTATATAAAATTTTGATTCATGCAGCTTTAAAGTTTCAAAATAAAAGCACTAATTAAAAAAATAATGGCTTCTGTCAGTGCTATGTTATTGGCTTACTGACACATTGACATGTAAACAGTGTTTTAATGTTGTAGCTGGTTTAAGATGGGGCTAATTTGATCTACTTTATGTACAGTTGGGTTGTTTAATCTATAATTAAACAGCACATTTTCCAAGATCATTATGGGTCTATTGTACGTCTAAAATAGATGTACAATAGACCCATAATTTATTTTGTTAATATAGAGTAGCAGAAAATCGTAGTGTGATCGTACAGAAATAAATGTACATACTGGAAGAGCCTCT
>NW_023340206.1:3152798-3153632 GCF_004916995.1 Morone saxatilis
TGCAGACACAAAAGAATCATCCAAATCCAATCCAAAATGTTAAAAATAGTTGCAGTTAGCAGATATTCAAGAGTTACTACTATACTTTTGGTAGATACAGTTCTGGGATATTGAGCACCAGACCAGCCTGCAAAACTGCAGCCTACTCCAATGTTTAACCCTAAACACTGAATGACATATTCTTTAATAATACATGCAATTCAATACACCAGCCGTGGGGCAACTTTTATTTGTGCTTTGTTGAGCAGTTTCAGTTTCTCCTCATCTGGCGAGGAGGGTGCAGTATTTTGATGCTGCAACAAACAATCTCTATACAAACTCCCCAACCACCCCACCCCACCCTAGAGAAGCTGGCTCTCCCTGTGTCTTTGTAGTTATATATAGAGTTTCTCCTACAAGGCTGTCAGATTGCATTTGTCTGCATGGTGCTCTCCTTGTTCACACTTCACACCCTCCAGACTCCAGCTTTCCAAACACACAGGCCATGCGAGATGCTTGTCCTGCTGAGGTCAGCTGCTGTTTGTGTGTGTGTGTGCTGCACAGTGCACTGGCTGTGGGGGGGAAATGTCAAGCTGCAGGGATGTCTGGCATTTGAGCCTTTCTGAGCGAGCTGTCTCTGCTTGACAGTCTTAGCATGTTTGTCGACCAATTAGGGAGAAATTGCTGGCATTATTTGTAATCATTTTCACTTGTTGGGATGCTTTTTCCTCTCTTGTGAATTCCTCTGGGACGTCAGAGGTCAAGCTCAGCCAGAGAGCAGTACCCTTGAAACTTTTAGGGGCTCAAGGACACTTCAGCAGCCCCCCCCCCCCCCCCCCCCCCCCCCCCCCCCCC
>NW_023340206.1:3153732-3164351 GCF_004916995.1 Morone saxatilis
ACCTGTTGTGAGAATATATACCCTCTGTAATTGACATTCTGTAGTTATTTAATCAGAGAAAACATGAAGGGCGTCTAACTGAAATGAAATATCTAGTATCTGAACGTCTTTGTCCTGTAACAACCTTAGTGTACTGACGTAAGACAACTGTGGCCACACTATTGTCTGAAATATCAGTGTATGTTGGGGCATTAAACCTGCAGTAACTTTTTGGTCACTTGGGGGCAGTAGAAGAACTACTACCTTTTACGCTGATATGGCACATTTGTTAGCCAAAACCAAAGACACGGAACAACATTAGCATTCATTTGGAGTCACATTTCAGTCCAATATTCACTCCGTAGGTCTCTGTCAACTCTAGAGGAATATATTTGACTCTTTAGCTGCTAAATGCTCAACTACTTCACCAGCTGGTTGCTAGCTTTGTCGCTAATTTTGTCTGTCTGTCGTTTTGGGGTGGGTATGTTGCATGCAGATAGATTTTAGACCTTTTGTAGACCTTGTATAGAACTTGTGCTATGAGAGTCACAAGAATGAACCAAAACAGTTAAGTCGTGGCCTGTGAAACCAAAACCGTGAGCTGAAAGACACTATAAAGCTCCATAGAGCTGAGGGGAACTGAGGAGTTGCATGATAACTCTGTGGTTTCCTTTTCTACGAGCAACTCCTTTCACATAGAAATAGCGATCTGATCAATTGTTAATTTAAGATATTGATTATAGACACTTATAGACAATATTGCCCTTAAATGCTTGGTTGAGGCAAGTGGTTTCAGACTGGCCCTTTAAATCCAAAGTAAGGGGCCCAAACCATGGAAAGCTCAGACCAAAACTTCAAAACGTTGGTACAATGTTCACATATGTTTGGCCACATAGTGTATTGTTATATTTAGTGGTATCTATCCACAGAGATAGTTTTGATTTTATTTGTCCAGATTTTGAGATATCTGTCTCTGTGATCTCTGCTGCCACCTCCATACAGTAGCATATTTTCCCAGAAGCCATATCCTGCTCACTCCATTCATTCACTGGAACTGTAATTTCTACTCCAGATCGCAAAATCTCCCACAACTGCATTGGTTTATTTATTATTCATTCATCTTCCATCTGTATTTTGTGTGATTTGAATGACATTTACACCTATAAATTACCTATTACTACATTAAACCTGTAGTACCTGATATTTAGTGATAAAAGTCTCCATGTTAATTGATTTAAATAAGGGGACACAAAGGAACTGAAGCTGAATATTAAGGAGAAAAGTTGTTTCTAAAGGTAAGAGGCCAACGCTCATGTGAGAGCAGCACATTAGCTTTATTCAATTATTCAATAACCTATACCATGGCTCTCTCCAGGCTGGTTTCCTTGTATTGATGGCTCCGAGGGAAGAGCACTGGGATCGTCAGCCACACGCTGGGGAAGAAAGCTTTTGATCCGCTAAGACATGCTTAGTGCATGATGGAAATGATGCGGGTTGGAGAGCTAACGATTTTAAACAAGAATTGGAAGCCATTAACTATACAGCTCGCATGCCATGCTAACGCATATATAATGTATCCAGGAATAAATAGAGCATCACAGCGTTCAAAGGAGGCAGTTGTGTCTTTTCGTGATGACAGTTTTCTAATGGGACCGCCTACTGATATTAGACACCCGGGGAGTGATGGACGCCTCCTGGGAAGCTGGAACTGAGTGTTTATCCCTCTCCTCTTGCTCCATTGTGCATTGTTCAAAATCTGTATTGTCTCAGCATCTAACAAATACAATATGTAGGCCAACAATGCACACACACACACACACTTGCTGTCACTGAGTTTAGTCTCTCTTTCCCTCCCGCTTTCTGCCTTAGGTACCAGGAAGTTCCTGTAGTCTCATTCTGTAACAAAACACACCCAGCGGGGGAGGAGGCAGCGGATTTCAGCTGTACACTCCTCTGATGTTACTTTTTCTCTCATTTCCAGGTATCAGCAGGTGCCGGTGGTGCTGGTGGGTAACAAGGTAGACCTAGAGGAGGAGAGGGAAGTGTCCCCCAGCGAGGGCCAGGCGTTGGCCGAGGACTGGGGCTGCCCCTTCATGGAGACGTCAGCCAAGAGCAAGACCATGGTGGATGAGCTTTTCGCCGAGATCGTGAGGCAGATGGACTTCTGCCCTCTGCCAGACCGGAGAGAGACCTGCTGCCCCGCCTGCAGCATACAGTAGCGGTCGACCGGTCTGCCGGAGGGGTGATGGATAGGAGGATAATTAGAAATTAGAATGCAAATGAATTCATGTTAGATAGCTTGAAGATGGAGGGGTTTATAGGAAAAATCCACTCTTTCTAAAACTGTTTCTACCTGCTTTCTGTATCTAGCAGTTTAGGCCTGTGCTGTGGTCAAAAGGCATCCATGGGAAATGTAGGAAATCACTAACTGAAGCGGACAAAGCAGGCTTTAGGGGGAAATTTAATTTTCAACATACAGCACTCCTCGGACACAGGGTGGATTTCCCTTGAAAGTAAAAAAACAACACTTGACCTCCCACACTCACCACCGTCCTCCTGATCAACAGAGGCAAATGTTCGGGGTTTCCCAAAGGCAGCACGGTGCCAAAAACCATCATAAAAGCCATCGACAATGAGGATCATAGTGCTAAATTGTTTTGGGAAACCAGCCATAGGCCCAAGCAGGGATGGCAGTGTGCTCGGCAGTTTTATCAGCCCTGTTTTCTTCTGCTTGTGTTTTTCTTTTTGCACTTTTGGGGGACTTTTTTTTTTGGCAGCGAAAGACCAGTCACCAAGTATCTCAACGGATGTCAAGTAACACCACTGTGAAGGAGTCATACTGGGAGTTAATTTCACAGCAGGCCCGCCTAACTATGAATGAATGAATAGATGAACGAATGTCTAAAAAGGAAATCGCACCTTTGGGGAAATTCATTCAGAAGATCCCAAATGTTGACATACTGTGGATGATGTGTGCATGAAGTTGTGCTGTCACACTGACACTGAGTACAATCAACCTCACCCAAAGAGACAGTATCAATCAGTCAATCAATCAGTCATTGACACGTACGGACACTTGTCTTTACACCTTACAGATGATACAAATGCCTTGTTACATTGTATGACGTGAACATCAGTGTCAGTGTATAGTTCGTTTATCTTAAGTCACATCAGATATGTTAGTGGTTCAATGTCAGAAACACTTATTTTCAACAAAAAATAAATCTTTATGCACAGACGTGTCATGCGTGTTTATTATGAATCATGTTGTGAAGCATTTAATGGTGAAGAAACTATATTTTTCTTACTCTGAAATCATCTCTCTCCTTTCATTTTACCTCCAGAGGTCACACAATTTGCACTCATTGTGAAAATAGCCTTTACGCTTTACTATTTACCAGTAATCTGGCTCCATCTCGGCCTCGCGTCGAGATGATTTATTATGTTTTGCTCTTGCGGCTGCCTTCCCTGGCTCTGCGTCCTGCTGCTCCTGCTGCTGCCATTAGTGCCAACACTTACTGCTGATTCTGGTCCTGAAAAATCCAACAAGCATTTGTCAAATTCTGAGTGCCATTAGAGCCCATTAGAGGATGAAATTGGGGACATGTGAGACTTTAGAGCCAAGATCATAAACTTTGGATTCCATCCAATCAGCATAAGAGCAACAGTCTTTCGACACTTAGGAGACAGAGACTGAGGTAATTCATAATAAATTGTAGAGACGCCATAAATATCAAAACTTTATCACAAGTGCCTGTAGGAATATCAAAGAAGTATTATACAGTGATATATTATGTTGTTAGGGACTGTTTTGATGAAAGAGGTGCTGATATAGAAGATGATTTCTTTCTGTCCACACAATACAATAATTGTTGCAGGGCTGCTTTTACATAAGCCTCACTGAAATAAGTACCAACAGCGACACCTGCTGTCATAAACTGGAACAGCACTTCGTCCTTGTAGGTCACACGGAACCTTTTGAGACTTCAGTTCCTGCCCGGACCCAAATGTTAGTTGCACACCAAGCAGGCATGGCGTCCTTCAGTCAGAGACACAAGTAGCAGACAGATATATATATTTACTCTTTTGTATCTATCTGTTTTTTTTTTTTGTATGTAACGTTAGCTGTAGAAATCCCTTCACAATGGCGACCAGGACCGTGTGTCGAGTTCTCCCACGCCGTGAGTAACTGTTAGCAACCGTTACCCGGGTAACATTGAATTCGGGTAGCATGTGAGCTAAAGCCCGCTAGGTTGAAATGACAGGTTGTGGCTTCATGTTGCAGTTGAGTCTGGATAAACAGACCTTTTCACAGTAAACAGCTTTACTTGGCCTAGCAGGGAAAGTACAAGTAATTGATAACATTAGCGACGACTCTGAGCCGTTAGCATTGGTTGTCGCAGTGAGTTAATATTCACTATAAAGCAGGACATTATTAATTAAATGCACCTGTGCTTTTCTTGCGCGGGCAAGTTGAAATGTCTGCCGTGGAAAAGGTCCATTGCCCAGCTTTGACATAATACAGGTGGTGTAGAAGTTCTTTAAAAATTGTAACATGTCTTATGTTTTATAAACTTGGGGTTTTAAGTCTCAAATACAGTAGCAAACCCCTTTAATACAATGCGGTAATCATGGTAAGCAAACTGCCTCCTAACCCCGGACTCTTTACTGTTATACACACACTGAAAAGCTTCAAATTATCGTTTAAGTCTGCTTGATTTAAAAAAAAAAAACCGAGATAAACTTCTACTGACTACCTGTATAATTGTAGAAACCAGGCTATGAAAACCTGAAAACCTGAAAACCTTAAAACCTCCTCTTTTATAATAGTCAGTATTGATAAAGTGTGCTATGTGCTTACATGAATTATAAATTCCAAGCAAATACATAATAGCCTGACTTCTATCAAATGAGTCAAGCGGCCAAAACACTGGAGCCTACACTTCCCATAATGCAACTCAGTAGCATCTTTAATGTCTCTCAAACTCCACACCCCCACTTTAAAACACAGACTACCTGTTAGAATAACCCTAAAGACATCACTATGGCATCATCGGGGTTCATTTCTAAGACTTTGAAAACTCCTCACAACTGTTTTCATACACAAAGTGGTGTCAACATGAAGCAGGATCCTATATATGTTGGAATATCCAAGTTTAGCTATCAGAGAATCATCTGCTCTCTCCTCTGCTTGAATCCATCCATCCGTCCCTTTCCCTCCACAGGCTTTGCGTCTGCCGCAGCGGTTGTGCGTCCCCTGACCGCAGAGGTGCGCAGCCAGCGCAACGCCGTCTTCTCCAGAGAGCAGGCCAGGCAGCGAGCTCTGTACCCTCGCATCGAGAAGATAGAGGTGTCCATGCAGGGCCCCGGGTTGGATGGTACTCTGCTCATCATGAACAGAGGAATGTCCACTCCGCTGAGCTGTGCCAGACGTGAGTGAAAGGGAGTGTGGATGTATTAAATGTGTAGAGGAAACAACTTGGTTTCTTTCATTTAATTTCCCCCAGATTTAATCCTTCATGTTGCCATTTTCAAATTCAGGTCAGCGTCTCCTGTAAAACACAATCTGTGAAGAAACGAAACCCCTCAGCTTCATTTGCATATATTAATAATGCATTGCAGCATGTTTCACTATAAATAAATACTCGTTTTGCACTCAGATGAGCTCCTCTGTGTTTCCCTCAGACCTGACACAGCGTCACGTGACCAACTCGGCGCTGGCCCTGGTGGACGGGGAACCGTGGCCTCTCCACCAGCCCCTCACCCGCTCCTGCTCGCTCACTCTGCTCACATTTAAAAGCAGTGAGCCAACGCTGGTCAACCAGGTACTTTCACAACAAAAATATATTGTACTTGTTTGGGATTTGGGATTGTTTTGGACCTTAAGCGTCTCCTGCTGATGAGGGAAGTTATGGTATTTCATGCACTTTCACAGGGAGCGAGAGAGAATGGGAATTGTGTGTTTCACTATTTCTTCCAGCTTTAATGAGACCTTTTACATGTCTGACCTTTAAAGGATAGGGTCTTAAAATTTATTTTAGCATCTTAATACAATACTCACGTGTCCCTAGTGTTATTTGTTGCTGTAATTGTTCCTCCGGTACACAAAGAGATCCCTTCCTAATGCGCTTCTAATCTAAGTGGTGGTGGACAAAATTCACAGTAAAATGTACTCTTAATTTCAAGCTGAGCTAATATAAGGTGTTGGCAGTCCGAGTTAGCCAAATCCAGTAGGTATCTTCTAAAAGTGTGCTGGCTCAGTCTTGCTAGAGGAATAGTAACAGAGAGCGGGAACTTATCAAAATACCTTCTTGATTAAGTTAACTCAGGCTTCAGGGTGTCATATTTTTGCACATAATGAGGACTTTGCAGCCTGTACAGACAGGAAGGACAGTTACTTTCAATGTACATATGGGCTATGTGGGTATTGTAGTCAGATAGACTTGGGAAAATGGGAATCTATCCTTTTAATCAACTAACTAGGAAGTAATTGCATTTTGAGGGTAATAAAGTGCTTTTACTTAGTCATGGAAAGTCTTGGAAAAGTAATGGAGGTTTACAGTGAGAAGTGTGTGTATCCTGTGGAAATGTACAGAAACGCTGAAGTAGGTCAGTCTGCTATATAGCAATATATCTATATCCAAATGTATGTGACTCCAGTTGAAGGTGTTAGAGCCACCATCTGCACTTTAAATTCACATGTTGTGAGTCACCTACAACAGGGACTGTGAAATCAGGCATCCTTCTACTGGCTTCTTCTTTATCCCCGTCCTGATATATTCTGAGCATCTTTCCTTTAAGACCTTTTGTGCTCAATCCATACCTCAACCGTCTCCAAGCTTCCAAAATCCTCCCCTGTCAGCCGTTCTGTCTGCATGTCTCTCTGGTCAGTGTAAATGAGGCAGGATCAAGAAGTGCTAGCATGAAGAGAGTGTGACACATTCAGCGTGTCCTCTTGTCTCCCCTCAGGCCTACTGGCGTTCCTGCGCTGCCTTGCTCGGCCAGGTGCTGGAGACTGCGTTCAAGGACGACTTCACTGTGGACCTACTCAGCACACCAGAGGTGCCAGGTAGAGGAGCTTCTCTCTGTGTCTCCAGATTTAGCCTGAACAGCCCGCAGATACCGGTAGAATTTATCTGTGCTAGATAATCACTGCACTACGCTGCCAGGAAGGGTTGAGTCAGGACTGATGGGCTCAGGTAGATGCAGTTTCTGGCCTGTTGTCAGATGCAAAATAGGTAGTTGGTGTTATATTTCTGTAAAAAAAAAAGTGTATATATATTATTTAGGCTTATTAAAATAGAATTGTTTGCAGGCATTTGTTGTAGTTGATAATTATTAATAATGTTTCCCTGCAGTCACTTCTGGGGCCTTCTGCTGTGATGTTGTGCTCGACCCTCAGCTGGACTCATGGACTCCCTCTGAGGTGTGTGAACATGTTGGAAAGCACAGTTAAGCTTCTGTAGGCATTACCTCCTTGTTTGCATAGAATCTCTAACAAACATTTTCCAGTATTGACGACAATAAGGTATAAATAGATACATATGTTTTATAAATGTTTTTCTCTCATCCTTTTCACCAGTTTCTTCTCTATCTACATTATATTACTGCAGCTAGATGAGCTTTCTTACCATTAGAGGTCAGCAAAACCTGACAATTCTCAGTGTTTCTCTGTAACGTGACATTCCACCCGAAAGTCATATTTTGAGGATCAAATACTCGCCTGTTGTAGACTTCAAAGGTGGTTTTGTCCTTCAGAAACGACAGACGCTGTGCTCAGCTAAACTTCTCCACCCACTCAGTCGTCATCTGACCTGAATAGAGTTAATATTTCTAGGTTGTGGTAACTTCCTGCTTTAAACTCCTAATACTGAGAGAGAGACAGACAGAGAGAGCTGGTGATGTAGTAGCGTACATTTTTTTATCATCAGCTTTAAAGTGAAGCCTCTGTTTGTCAGCAGCAGTTGGGGAGGAATGATTCAGAGCTGTGATTTGTTGGTTCGTGCTTTGGATTACAGAACTCCTGTGTCTGACCATACCTGATCCTTTTGTGAGTGCTGTTTGTAAACCAACATGGCTGCGTTTCTTTTTCCCCAGGAGTCGTTGCGGTCTCTGACCCGAGGGGCCCAGCAGCTAATCCACAAGGACCTGGCCTGGGAGCCTCTGGAAGTGGCGCCCTCTGTGGCACTGGAGGTCTTCTCACACAGCAGGTAGACTGACTCCTGCACAGTCCTATCTATCGCTGATGATCTTTCAGATCTCTTTTCAGAGGTCAGGCCTTTCTCTGTCACTCCTCTTTCTTCTTTGTTTCTTTTCCCTACGTTGTCCCTCCCCAGCAGTGTTAGGCTAGTTACTCAAAAAATTTAAATTATGACTAATTTCTCTTTTCAAAAGTAATATTATTTATTTATTTATTACTGTACAACAACTTTTCTGATACTCCCTGATTAATTAGTTATTTCAGTAATTAGTAAAATTCACACTTAGGACGATTAAAATCCAGTTTTGTTTGTTAAAATCAAAGTAATGGAATATTTCCGTCTGCTGAATCTTCCAAACGAGTTTCCTCCACCATTACAAAAATGAATCCAAGGATCTGATTGGATTGTTGGATTTCAAATGATTAGGGGGGTGCCGACAAAAGTAATATTGTAACTAATATGGGGGGGGGGGGGGGGTTGACTACAGTCTATTAACTGATTGGGGTCATGAGCGCGGAAGCCGAGGGACGTGGTAGAAAAGAGGAGCTGAGGAGAGCGGTAGCAGTAAGTGAGGTGAGAGGTTTGAGAGCGGGCTCTGCCACTAGACTCAGAAAACACGATGAGGCTGTTGTTTTTGAAGCTTGCTTCTCCTTCTCTCCCGAGGTGTAAACAGGAAGAGGTGGAAGAGTAAGGCCGCACAAACCCCAAAAGGCAGCGCAGTGACGCTGCTACAGGTGAGCATTTCATGCACACATTGGTGGTTTGACAGACGTTTACTTCTGGCGCTGTCGATGTTGTCTAGTGTTGTGTCCATTTCAATGTCCACAGATTATGTCTCTCTAAAGGAAGAGTAGGGTATAGTTGTCGTTTGGTGGGGGCGGTGCGCCCGAGGTAGGTATGTAACCCTGCGCGCGCGCTGGCAAGCGCTTGTCGGCCGTGATGTGTGTGAGAGGCCGGTGACGCGGTGGCTGGCGAGGCGCGGGCGTGGGGGCGCGCACCGCAGCCGCGCGCTGGCCGCGGCCGCGGTGGGGACGCCGGTCGCGAGCAGATGCGCGTGACCAGCGATGCGCGCCGGCGGCCCGTTGCGCGGGTACAGCCTGGTCCCGCAGGCGCTGAAAGTGAGGACAGATGTGGCGTGTTGTAGCTGAGGATTCTGTGTGATCGGTTGGGGTGTATTTTTATGGTCCCACACTAGGATAAAGACCTTTATGAGACAGTTTTGTTAGATTGGATTTTAAGAAGAATACTATATTGTGACAGGGACCTGATTTTGATATGATTGTGTATATTTTATGGTAAAATCATCTAGATTTCTGTGGTCATAAAAAATGTCATATATTTGCCACGCCTCACTTAAAATGCATTTGCCATGGAACAGATCATATTACGACATTTAAATTGTTTTCATAATAATCCACAGTAAAACGTACTTTGTCGGTGTCTACATGTTTGCCTGTTAGTCACGTTGTTTTCCTCTCGCAGGCCACCACACAGCTGGAGGAAACTGAGGCAGCGGCGGAGAAACTGGTAAGAACACAAAAATTCCGGTTTTCTACCTCACAAACCCGTCCAAAAGCAAGCGACGATCAAAGCTGAGCGCCGAGGCCAACTCCGGGGGAGGAGAAGCTGTTAGGTTTTGGGGGCAGTGTCTTGCTAGTGCTGGATCCCAAATTTTTACTGCCTGGCTCCACCAGTCAGCCAGCCTGCTCCCTGGCTGCAGCCATCACTTTCAGATTTCACAAAGTAAGCCAGAGGACATGATTTAACACAGCTATTTGT
Organism: Morone saxatilis; assembly: GCF_004916995.1. NCBI lineage: Eukaryota > Metazoa > Chordata > Actinopteri > Moronidae > Morone > Morone saxatilis. The sequence goes on from NW_023340206.1 coordinate 3,163,692, forward strand.
TATTGCTGCTGCGTTTATATTATTGGCAAAAAACAGAGCGGAGACTCAGTGTCTGGGCTGTGACGTTCAGGAAAAAGCAGGTCTCATCCTCCTCACGAAGGACAGACGCTGTTTTCTGAACCAAACATCAAAGCCACAGACACTAACTGGAGATCCAAGGAGGAAGTATTTTAAATCCTCCAGGTTCAAGGCTCTTATTTAGAGTTGTACACCTTTGGACACTCGGATTGATGCAGTTGAATTCGCTCTAAGTTTCTCCTGGGAGCACTAAAAGAGGAAGCATTAAATTCTTCAAAATCAAACTAGGCTACAAGTTAATTTTGGATGGAGCCATCTTAGAGAAATTATGCTTTGCTGCTGCCTTCTGGCATTCTCTGTCATCCACTGATTGCGTAATGAAAAAAAAAAGTACTATTAATAGACCCACACTTGATTTGGCTAACTTGATGACATAGGGTGCTCTGTGGCCTACATTTGAGATTTGGTTTATTCATGGAATTTGAAACAGCACTTTATTAAAGACAAAAGTACGGCGTCATGAGTTGGACCAAACATTAAAGCGGACTATATTTGGATCACGTCTTTCTCAAGTTTTTACAGGCCCAGATTAGCATGCGGAGCTGCTACAGGACGGCGGTTTTATGGTCTTATAGGACACAG
>NW_023340206.1:3164451-3177761 GCF_004916995.1 Morone saxatilis
TATTTAATCAGAACCAGTATTTTTCATATAAAATAACAAGTGTGTTTAGTTCTATATACCTATTTGAGGAAGACAATTGTTTTGTGAAAAGACTAAATTAAAAATAGTTTTTGATAAAGTTTTGTAGGAGCAAACGTTGGTGAACCCTGAGCTGCAGGTAAATACAATCAGGTGGCACCCAGTTGTTGGCTAAATGAATCAATGGCATGAGACGTTTGGGGGAGAAACTGGGCAGCACTCAGTTTAGTCTTACCATAATGAACCCACACAGGTCGACCATGCTGAGGGTAATTACCTTAATATTGTAAAAAGTAAATCACAGAATCTTTTTTGATAAAAGTAAAATGTGAAAAGCATTATAACATAATGAAGTCGTGTGCTGCAGAGAGGACTCGGCCTACAGATCTTGTTCTCCAGATTAAAAAAAAATGTCTCAGGAGATTTATTTTCCTTTTTCTTTGTTAGGGCTGCACAATATGATCAAAACATTGTTTAAATTATTTTGACAGATATGACGATTAGTGGGGATGATCATTTTACGTCATTTTAATGTGACGTGCGTACCAAAAATGTTTTTTTTTTAAGTCTGGAGAACAAGATCTGTAGGTCAGGACACCTCTGCAGCACTGCAGTACTTCATTATAATGTTATAAAGCTTTTCACATTTTACTTTTCTCAAAGAAGCTTCTGTGATTTGGATATTGCACTTTTTATATTACTTATTATATTGTGATTAGTTGGTTCTGCTTCAATAAAGAAATAATGATGAAACAATAGAAAACAAAGCTCTCAGGAGGTTCATATACTTTCCAGCAGCACTCTGTATTTGCCTTTTAGAGAACACGAGTTGAATTATAATAAATTAGCATTAGAATTGGTTGTAATTTCCGTGCAGATGGCTGAAATTCATTGATGAGAAATTGCAGTGATTCAACTGTTGGCTGACCTAGATGGAAACCGGCTGTCGCTCTGCGTTGGTCTCGAGTGTGCAGCTTTATGACGAGGTCAGAAATACATTTAAGCCCTTCCAGGAAGAATGTTTGAAACCCGAAATTGCGTCAGAAAGGGCACGTTTCCTTCTTACGTGCAGCCAGGCTTTAATGTCGAGCCCAGAAAAAGTACCAAGATTTGGCTCAGTGTGACTGCATCCAGTACAGAATAGTACATCCATACCTTGCTGTGTATTTTGATTGACAACAACTAGAGAACTCATATATAAATAACACCACTGTCCATATTGGCAGACATTTTAAAAATTCAAGCCGTGAGACCTGTGGGAGTGGATGCATTTTATATAGCGTTCACTCTTAAATATTGAACTGTAATTTGGGGACTGAACTCTGGCTCCGAGCTCAATCCGTCTGTCAACCTGTCTCTGATGCCTGTCAGTAGGAAATGCATTTGAAAGATTAATGTACAGTCTTGCTTACTGCGCTTCAGTATGTCCCCCTGTGGGAATACAGAAGAGGCTTTCAGCATGCATGTGACGACGTGCAGATGAAAAAGATGCAGTTAGTTTCAGGAATAAGGGAGTAAAAATACTGTGGGTCACAAAAAGCAACCAACTAACCAGCTTTAGATTCATTAATCAGTGCTGCTGTAGATTAGAGTTAAATCATTTCGGTTTGATACTTGTGTTGTTGTAGGTCTTCTTCACAATAGCCATTTTGACCTGAAATAGTGTTGGGCAGTAAACTCATTAATAGCATTATTACAGTTAAAATATTATTTTTCCCAGTAACTAAGTACTTATACATTTCAGTAATATTACAATAAACACCCTCAAAAATAAGTTCTAACATTACATTTGTTGTCACCACCACCCTACTAATTTAAAATCCAACGATCCAATCACATCCTTGGATTCATTTTTGTAATCGTTGAGGAAACTAGTTTGGAAGATAAAACCGTTTATATTCAGCACTAATACTTTTATTTAACCAAACAGAACTAGATTTTAATCGTCGGTCTGAATTTCAGGGTAACAGGACACAATTACCAGTTTTGTGGGAACTGGCAGAAAAGTAATATAACTAGTAGAGTAACTAATTACTGTTTGCAGGGAGTAGTAAATAAAATAAAGAGTAATTAGCCCAACACTTGGAACAGCAGGGTGAACACAGGTGTTGCCAGTGACACTAATGAAGGTTTGGTTCCATTTAGTGGAGCAGAGCCTTTGCAGGGAGCCAGCGTGTACTATGGCAGCAGCCTGACGCCGCTTGACCTGAATGGAATGGAGCCTTCATTAGTATCATTAGTAACACCTGTGTTAGTCCTGCCATTTTCATTTCAAAATGGCTGCTGTGAAGGTCTATTGCAGTGGTGGAAGAAGTCCTTTACTTATGTAAAAGTAGCATTAGCACCGTGTGGAAATACGAGTCAAAGTATGTAATCAAATGTATTTATTATATATTATTCCACCACTGTGTGACTGTGATTGCAATAATAATGACGAGTATGGTTTTGAATAGAAAACCTTTTTATTACTGGTACACCATTCAAATAAAACTCTGAACAATCCATTCACACACTTGTCTAAAAACAGACACTCCGTTTTGATAAACATCGACAAACAGTGGCACAAAAATATAAAGACAGAAAAAAGTAAGGCAAGTTCTTTACAAAAAACTGTGATCCATAGATAAATATGACAGACAAATTAAAAAGGCACAAGGTATATTTATATATATAAAGACCATGCAGGCACATTAGGATGGAATGGGGTTGGTCTCAGTAGAATTGGCTGCAGTGGCTTCCTGTTCTCTTGGTCTGGTACCATGTTGTTACTAAGATCGTGAGGATCTTCTGGGGCTCCAGTGTTACAGAAGACAAAGCACTGGCATGTGGCAGACGCTGAGGTAAACTGCATTTAAGTTTGTATAGATTGAAAACAAAGCTTTCCATATGGCTTTAAAGAGAACTCTGTGTGACGATTAAAACCTTTATATTTACCACACAGTCTTTGGTAAAAGAAAACAAAAGGTAGTTAAAAAGGATTGGCCTGCAAAGTCTGTAGAAAGCTCAGCTAGCCCCTGGATCATTCAGAGAAGATCAATTGGAATTTCAACATCTGACCACCAGGGGGGAGCAGAGTGCCATGAAACTTAACTTAATCCCGTAAGAGCAGGAGAACGACAGACCCACACAGCAAAGCAAGAGAGTAAGAAGAAGCCTCGCAAAAATTTGCTTGTCATAACCCATCCGAGAGGAGTGGCAGAGGAAGAAGATTGAAATTAGCATGTATTGGAAGATTAACAGCTCACTCAAGAGTCCAAAAAAAGAAAAGAAAAGAAAATCATCCAGTGTTGGCACCTTATCACGAGGGTGATGTATTCTCAAAGGAAGGCCAGCTTCTCAGAGCATGAATGACTGGGTGTGTTTAAAGTCCTGGGGCTGAGGGACACAGAAAAAAACACACATTTAGTTATCCGGTCGTTTTCTTGCACTCGTTTCAGAAATATGGCTCTGGGTGACGGTGTTATAATTTCAATCAAAAACCAACGTTCATTAGGTAAGTGTGAGCAGCTTGTGCTTAAGTCAGCGCTTTGCTCATGTTACGACTCAGAGCCCAACATGAGAGAGGGAGGGGAAAAAAAAAAACCACTTACTTCTTGGGGCGGGGGGATGTAGTTGACATTGGACCTGGAAGACAAAGACATGGTGAGCACATCGGACAGTCTGACAGAGTCACAGAGAAGAGAAGAGACTCGAGGCGGACAGCTGTATCCTGAGTCATATCTTGCCCTGCATAAATAATGCACATCATACATGGCAAACCTCCCATTGGGTAAAAAGGAAAGTCTCACTTTGAATTCTCGATGGCTGAGCAGGATTGTATTAAGCTGGAGAGAGGAATGTGTAAGGAACATGCAGTCTAATACAATGGTTCTGCTGAAAGAAGCCTTGAAAACATTACTGTCTTCATCAAAGTCAGTCATTGTGGGACTGTTGTATTAGACTGCATTAGTTTTAACAGTGTGTACCTAATAAACTCACTACTGAATATACATGTAAATGTACACAATGAGTCTACGCTTACTCTGCTCTTCTGTCTATGGAGGCAAAAACAGACCGAAATAATTAGAAAACTAAAAATCTATTTGAACCACTACTGAATACTTAAAGGACCAGTGTGTATGATTTATGGCATATAGCAGTTGCCCCCACCCATCTCCCTCCCCTTCCAAGGAGAAACTACAGTGGCCACAAAAAATGCNNCCAGTGTGTAGGACTTAATGGCATCTAGAGATAAAGCTGCAGTGTACGAGAAACTAGGTCTACTGTAGAAACATGGCGGTTCCACATGGCGGCCTCCATGGAAGGTGACCTTTAAAAGGCTCATTGTAAGGTAACAGAAATATCAGAATTCGTATTTTGAGGATTATACACTAATGGATACATAGTTATGCATATTATATTTAGTTTCTGCCAATAGATCCTCTTAAATGTTACACACTGGACTTAGGAATAGTTTGACATTTTGATAAATCTAACACAAATTGTCAATTATTTCTGTTACTGAATGGTTTAAACGAACGAGATGTGCTAAAAAAAAATCTTGTTATTCGTTACTTTTATTGTATTTCTGCCTTTGATAAGGAAAAAATTCTCAAAACTTTGCTGGACTTTTTTAATGTCATAGGTTTGATGAAAACATCAGTCAAGTTTGGTGTTAAACTAAAGTTGTGGTTAAAGTTTCTACAGTTGCCCAGAACGGGTCTAAAAAGAGCCTCTTTTACGTTGCCGAAAGGTTCTTTTAGTATTGTGTTATCAAAAAATTTCACTATTAAGTACACAGTCAAAGATTCTAATTATTATGGCTGTTAATTGCTTCTGTATCTGTCTGTGGGCCTAAGGGTCACACTCACGTGTCCTCAGTTCTGTGCAGGGTTTGGCTGCTGATGTGGGCTGCACCATGACACTGGGAGATCCAAAATGACCTGTAGGGGTCAGTTTGTTGGCTTTAAAGAGGGTCAACAAGAGCGGGGTCATTTCGGACTCAAACTGCACACCATGCTTTAATGGAGTCGGGGTGGGGGGCTTATTAGTATGGAATATCAAATAATTCATAAGGATGCGCTTGAAAGTATATCAAATACATCTGATCTGATTCTATATTCAGGTCACTGCTTGCAGATTTATTTTTTTGAATCTGAACATAAAGACTTGTCTCAAAACAGTGCTTCACATGTTTAAGCATTCAAATCCACGCCTGCATAATTTCACAAGCAGGAAAGCTCCCAGCTCACCTGGCGTCCAATAGATTTCAGTCACTCAGGTAAATAAGGTAAAAGCAGATTCTTCCAGGCCAGCAGGTCAACAAAATACACAAAGACTCTACAATGACCCAGTTAGGAAATTTATGAGTAATGCAAACCTACTGGACGTCGGGTAAGCTGGGAGCCTTTCTGAGTGTGAACTGACCTGTAAGGCTAACCTCCTTTTGGACGACACACTGCGTACAAAACTATATTATGCAAAACAATCTCTCTGTGTGGATCATTTTTGTCCTCAGCTTGTAAAATTAAGTTTGAAGGCATGGATCTGAATGCACTGTATCTGCGAAGCACAGTTTACAGGCAGAAGTCTTAAATATTCAGACTGAAAAAAATCTGCCAGCGATGACCTGAATACACAGCATCGAAACTGAAATCAAATATACAAGTCAGATTACAGTGACACGTATTTTCAACCACATGCTTTGAAATGACAAAAATAAACCTAAAAGTTCAAACCCACCCTTACGGGTACAAAGCTCTATTTTCAAGCACACCTTTATGAATGATTTAATATTTCATACCCTAGTGGCGATGCTGTACAGACATGCAGCCAATCATGATGCAGCAGAGCTCAACGAAATGCTGGGATGAGCTGGTCAAGTGGTGAGCCAATCACATGCAGCAATCCAACACCCCAATATACAATGTCTAAAGCCAATGAGATTCTATTCTACTGTCTTTCTTTCAGGTTTGTGCTACAGCTCTGGAAGTGTCCTTGAGCAAGACACATGCACAATCTTTACACATTTATTAATTCTTAAATGGACATTTTATATTTGGTGTTCCCCAAGGCTCCAGTTTAGGCCCCTTCTAGAGCCTCTTTATTACGCAATTGTCATCTCATAATGCACACAGACCAGCAACCCCCAGTGGGTTCATCCCTCGGCCCATGTACTACGAGGGCCCCAAAGGTCTCACCTTTATATAAATTAGACTGAGACCAAACAATCAGCTCCCAGAAACAACTCTTTATTCAGCTAGTTAAAGGAACCACTGGGGCCCTCAGCTTAGAGGCCTACACCTATGCTCTTAAATCTGGATTTACAGTATGTCACTACCCACTAGCACAAACACACCCACTTTAAGAGAAATCAATAACCAGTCCAGTCCCTCCAGGAAGTTTCAATTCACGCAAATTCAACCAATTTCTGCGCAACCCTGCAGTTTTGTGACTGAATAGCGCTTCACAGTACATCATATGGGCACAAATGACAGTCCCTAATATTCAGCATGAGGGAATGAAACTGGAAAACAACATAAAACCCACTGCTGGTAACAGAGAAAACAGCACTCAGTGTACAGAGACACATGAAGGAAAGCGCACAGTTAAAGCACTCTAAATAACAATCACTGACAAAACACTCAATAGGGAGTGAGTCATAGAAAAACAACAGACATCCACAGGAATGAATCAAAGAGCAGGGGGAGTTAACAGAAGGAAATGTCTCTTTCAAATCAAACATTTTAAGTGGAAAATATTGTTTTTGCAACTGCATTTCTCACAGTTTATGACTCAAACGTAGCTGGACTATGTCATGTGATCTGCTTTTCAGTAAACCTTAAGAACAAATATGACTGGGACCACTGCAGATGAACATTTAATAAGCTAGTATACGGCCGGCCTGTGTACAGTCAGCGCCAGTGTCTGTAATGTGAATTCCTGATGTCTTGAATTTAAAAATGTGTATTTTATTACACTTATTTTGACATGTTCACCAAAAAGATAAATCTGTTTTGTTCTTTTATAGATTTTGAAAATATATTTAAAGATGTAAATTATTTACTGAAGTTATTTATGTTGACATATTGAAAGTGATTTATTTTGAGTAATTATTCATTTGCAATAAATACACTTATTCATAAACTTTTGTTTGTCTAGTTTATTACTGGACTATTACTGCACACGCTGTACCACTACAAGTAAATTTAAAAATTAAATTTAATTACGTCTATTTTGTGATTACAATTGGGAAAAACAGAACTGTAGTAAAAATAATGTTTCTTCAAATATCCGTCTGAAACACTAGCTGAGGAAGCTACGTATTATGTAACCCTCAGAGTACATGGACAGCTATGTGTATCGTTTTCTCTTTAAGGGGCTTAAATCTCAGCGACAAACAGCCCAAATTCTCCTTTTCACGAAAACCATCAACTGTAAGGACAATTTCAAACTGGACCCTGCTCAGTGTTTAGCATGATAGGACGTTCATCCATCTATCTACATCTCCATGTCCATTTCTCTGTTAAAGGCAGAGCTGAATCCTTGATCTACAGTCCTACACTGTTAACTTGTGCCTACTATTGGTGCATCAGATATCATGTCACATTGTCTTTGAGTCTTTGTGAAGAAGCCTGTTCTATAAATAGGAAGTTGACACTGACAGCTCCAGTTAGCTCAGTGGGATAAGCATCAGACTTTAACCTAGACAAAGAGCTTTCGCATCCGCTTCAAGGAGAGCTCCACAACGACTCTCCATCAAACGCTGCACAGTAACAAGCCAGTAATCAAATAACATAAAGTCAAGCGAGTTAGGCCAGTCACATGGGGACAAACATTTATGTCTCTGGTTTCTGGCTTAACAGGCAGTCAAGCATCAAAACGTCCTTACGCCCACACACCCTGGTGTGTTTACTGGACGGGGCCTGATATTGTGTGTAAATGCACTGCACTCATAGCCCTCTGTTACGCCACAGACTCATTCTACAATATCTAAATAATCCATTTCAAATTACCCATCCAATCAGTTTAATTGCTTGTGATTCTTTCTACTGCCAATATTTTCCTCCTTGCTGATTAACAACTGGTAATTATTCCATAATTATGCTGCACTGATTATTTCTCCTCCTTTAATTGTCTGAATTTTTTGGATCATCTGTTTTGCTGCATTTTGACACAGTTTCAACAGATGTACATCTGCCTGGAAGTGGCAGTCAGTTTAAAAAAAACACACACACACACAACCTTTTCCCATGGTTTTTACATCTGCTGGCGCCAATCACTGGATGAGTAGAACAACAGGCACGGCTGTGGCTCAAAAACACACACATATAGGCACACACAGCCACAGCTGTCACTCCATACAGTCCTGACTCAGCACGCAGACACGCAACACAGTCTAAGTGCAACAACAATCCCTCCCCCAACCCCCCCCTCCTTCCTCAGTCTCAGTGTGTAGGGTATTAGCCTGTGTTTGTTCACATCAATGTTAATGCAATCACGGAGCTCTTACCTTCCTCTGTGTCCTGCTGATGGATGAGTCAGGAGGACCGTGGAAGAGAAAACAGAGTGAGTGTCACTTTTTTTTTGGAGTGAATAAAAACAATATGTGTATTAACTGATTCACTGTTCAGGGAGGCAGACAAAGCGCCTATTGGATCGGACTAAAAAGACAAACTCACGACTGAAGAATCCGTTGCGATGTAAGAGGAACCCCCCGCATCCACAAACCGCGATGACCAGGCAGACCACCACCACTCCTGCCACCACGGCTGAGATGTTGACGTCCTCTGGAAGCGAGAGGAAGGCAGGAATAAAGAGTCTGTCTACGGTCTGTTTTCCACATGCAGCAGAAAAGCTCTCCATTTCCAGTTTTGTTTTATTGAAGCAGTAAGTCAGAAAAGATGGAGGAATATCTGATCGCCTAACAGTAGTAACTATAGTCTCCAAACATGAACATGAACAAGGAAGGCCACATTTTAATGCAACTCTGTCTAATGCCTTCTTCTGTACTCCAATATGCAATAATAAGTGGCTGCTTGCATCAACCTAGAGTACATTGTATAATTTATTAGCGAGCTGAAAACCTTTCCAAACAAAACAGTCTCATTTTAGGCTGCGTTCATGCTGCAGGCACAAGTGGCCCAAATCAGATACAGGTCAGATTTTTTGCAGTGTGAGCAGTCTTATCAGAAATCATGTGACTTTTATACCCTGGAATCGGATATGGGCCACTTTTTACAAATAATGTGAACAGACAAACAAAAAAAATCAGTTCTGAGCAATAAATGGCAATTGAGCGCTGAGGCTTCAGACTATTCAGACTGTCCCAGAATGGATACAGTGGCCCTTCAAGTCTAGTTTGTAAAGGTGTTTTTAAAAGCAGGGGGAAGTAAGTTTTGTGGACTTTTCCTCTCCACTGCATCCCTGATTTTCTCCAGTGCTGAAAGGTGTGGGGGAAGAGGCAGGATGAAGTGTGGAAACACACACACACACACACACCTATCGTCATGTGCTTGCCCTCGCACATCTTTGGTGGCCCCACTCCATTCGATGCCCGGCAGCTGTATTTGCCGGTGTCCTCTTTGGCTACAGCTTTAAACTCCTGCAGGAGACACAGAGAGGGAAGAGAAAAGCTTGTTAGTGCTCAAGCGTCCTTGAGAAAGACTCAATAACGCTACTTACTATCAAACGAGAGCACCTTGAAGAAAACGTCTTTGCTTCTTTTGATAAGACATGATACTGCAAGGAAACCATGTAAACAACCTCCCAATACACACTCCATTATACCCAGTTTTTCTTATCTGCCGACGCTCACCAGTATTCCTGTGTGTGAGTCGATTAGATAGGTGGCGTTTTGGAGTCGGGGCGGGTTGATCGGCTGGTTGTCCTTGAACCAGGAGTATGTAGCGGGCGGGATGCTTTGCTGGTCCCTACAGCGCAGCTGCACCGTTGAGCCTGTCACTGCCCCGCTGGGGATTTCGCAGGACGGGGTGTGTGGGGGAACTGCAGGACAGAATTACAGAAACATAAGCCACTCTCTCAACACTTTAGCCATTCAAATTTCACCAAGTGTATCACTGATTCTCTTTCAGTCGTACCCAGGACTTTGAGCGTGACGTTGGTCTCGCCCAGGCTGATGGAGTCAGACGGAGCGCTGATCTCGCAACGGTACTCCCCGGCATCCTCCTGTGTCACCCTTTGCAGCGTCACCGTGGCTCCTTGAATGGTGGCCCGGCCCTCAAAGGGACCTGAGAGAAAGGACGGAAGGTCAGGAAGATCAGGGAGAGAAAATGTCTTCCCTGGCTGGGGGCTCTAGCCACTTTGTTTTAATCTATAATATACATTACCTACAGAGCACAATATAGTGATATTCATGATATATTATTGAAGTGGTGAATGCAGTGAATCTGAAACTCTTCTCGGCTTTAGTTTTACCCTTTCAGCTCATTGTTCAGCATTCTGTTTTGGTTCACTCTGTGCTCTCATATGCATTTTTGGCCGTAGCAGGCAGCTCTAAAAACCCAGTACACAGTTAAAGACTGGCTGGTGAACATAGTGAGCATATAGCAGCTAAAGAGACAGATATTTCCCGAAGGCCAACTCTTCAGGAATAGCCCCACCCCCACTTCCGAGAGCCCCAGTGTTGATGGCCCCCTACCCTGATAATCCAGCCTGTGGGTGGAAGAGTAGGTTCCCGTGGCGTAACTTTCCGTGATTTTACAAGCAGCTCTTTCTAAGAAATCACCTGACATTGTGAAGGCAGTAATTCATGCCACCTTTTAAACTAAGCTGGGAATCAGTTGCCAACGAAGAGGCGGCGACGGGTCAGAGGCATTTCAAAGCCTTGACATATTTGAGAAAATTGTCAGGCTAACTGCACCGCCTATAAAAGAGACTGACCGGGGGAACGCTACTGTATGATTTATTATTTATTTCAGCCATTAAAACCACATCCTAAACCGCAAATGAGCGGGATCAAGGATAAGAGACAGGTTTTATGCCTTGACATCATTGACACAGACAGTTCGTGTCTATCATTCCTGTCTCGCCGTGCCCGGGTGGTGTTTTTTTTTCCCTCACCCTATGTGGCACACCCCTTCCAGCTGGCACTGCAAGCTGATTAAAACAAACGCCCTGTTGGTCGCCCAAGGGGGGGGGGATGAAGCACAACAGGCTGCTTTCTCACCTCTGAAGAGTCCACCATAGTACACGAAGGAAACATCTTTCCCCTTCTTCTTCCACTCGATCCGCGGGTTCTGTTCTCTCTCAGTGTGGAACATGCAGGACAGCACCGCATCTGAAAAAAGGGAACGCGACCAATGAGATATTTATGGCAGAGCCTTCAATCAGTGGCATTTTTAACTGCTTGCTCTATTTATAGCCTCGCTGTTTATCCTGTCAGAGAGAATCTGACAGGAGCAGAGGCTCTGAAAATGACTCAAAAGTGAGATGAGGCGGCCGAGAGACGAGCTGCTTTTTTTTTCTCCCTCACCTGAGAACTCGCGCACCTCCACCTTGTGTTTGTTGGTCGACACGGTAACAGGAACGGAGGGGGAACCTGGTGTTGGTGGAGAAGAAGAAGAAGAAGAGGGGGGGGAGAGTGGGTGATAAAAAAAAATTTAAAACAAGAGGGGTGAGAGCAGTTCAGAACGCAATATCTCTTGTCATCCATTAGGGGGCAAGGTGAATTGGGTAAAGTGCTCCACATTGCCCGCCAACCGCAAGAGGAGAATGCTTAATGGCTGTCTTTGGTTCTTTCTTGCTCCACTGTCTGAGGCGCACACGGCCCACAGTCCAGGAGATTTGAGGTATGAGGGCAGGATTACTCCCTCCTCCGCTTTAATCCTGCGAGGTTAAGGAGCAGCCCGCCGTATGTTTATTTAAACGCAGGTTAGGACAATGTCACCAAGCATCACACCAGAGGCTTGTCCAGATTAACCTGATGAATGGGTGGGAGGGGGGCATTAGTAAGAGGCGGATGGCACACTGTCCTTGTTTGTTTCCAGTTGCCATCTGCGTGTCACTGATACCCCACATCCAAACAGGAAGAGGAAGCAGGAGCTGCCTTTCCTGTGTGCTGATTGGTTTACGGGGGGGGGATTATTGTGTGGTTGTTCTGTTAAATACAGGTTAACAGTGGGGGGAAGGTTAACTGAGGGACAAACAGGTTACACACGGCAAGCACAGTAAACACTCTCTGAGAGCCTATAACGTCTCCCAAAAGTCTGCAAATTAGGAAAATGTAAAAAAAAAAAAAACATTTTCAGACTGAAGGCCATGCATTTTTGAAATTACATAATAAATGTTGAATGGGCCTCAGGGGTACTTACTCAGAAGATTAAGGGCTACAAAAAAACTCTAACAAACTTCTAATTTGGCAGAATAAAGATGTCTCCTTCACATATTCTTAAAGGCAAAAAAGTTTAACTTGGCCTCTCTCTCACACAGATTTATTTTTCCTGCCTTTGTTTTAGAAAATGACACATCCAGATTCAAATCTCACAGTCCTACCAATAACCCAACAGCACCTCTTTACCCACAACCCCCAGCTAGCCGCTGGAGGGTTTTAACAGGTTAAAAACCTACACTGAAATGACTGCTCGCTGTCCAGTTTCCTGTTTGTCTGTCATTTCCTGTGTGGGCCCATTGTTAATGGATTACTACGCCTTATAGAAGTGTTCTCCTGTGAAGGGAGGGCTGGCGTGGAAGAATGGAGGGCGAGCAGAGACAAAGGGCAGGAAGTGTGGAATACAACAGGAAGATGGCCATGTTGGACCATACAAAAAAAGAGCATGCAGTTTCTATGCATACCTAAAGGTCTCGCTCACTCTAATTTCCTCGCCAACGGCTATTTTTAAATTGGCTTTTGAATAAACAGCCTATACAATAATAATGTCATCCGCCAAATGCGGCATAATGCACGCTTATGTTTTTTTTTTTTTAAGCTTTTCCTGAAGTTGGCTCAATTTACACCAGCTTAACTTGGTCAAACTTTCAGCTAAGTGAATTAAAACTGGACACTCTCCCTCCAGACGCTTCGTCTTTCCCTCGCTTTGCCATGTGTTGACTTGTGGCAGTGTAACAGGATTATCATCGTAGCCTTGGCTCGCGTACCTCGACACCCTCCGAGGAGCATTGTCTCACTAAAGGATGAACAAGACGAGGGAGGGAGATACAATGAGATTAAAAAGGGACGAGAAGGAACGACAAAGGAGAGATGAGCGGCCCTAAGAATAGAATACAAATGAAGTAGAGTGGAGGAGAGTGAGGCGGAGTGGGGGACCTGGTGGAGGGAGGGAGAGAGGGAGGGA
>NW_023340206.1:3177861-3181262 GCF_004916995.1 Morone saxatilis
ACACACACACACACAGGGCAAGGTCACTGAACCTTACACAACGCTGAAATCAGCATCAGCCGATCACTTAAACCGCCTTCCTCTCCTCATCTATAACATACAACCCCCCTTCTGCGCGCACACACACACACCCCCTCCTGGCAATGAAAAAGAAATCCAGGGGAAAAACAGGTTGGCAATCCGAGACCGACTTATTATTTGAAATCCAACTCCACTTCGTGACTGGCTGATCACGTCTAGCTCAACAGGAAGTGTCGAGAAATAGTCTCTCTTTCAAAACAAAATCTAATGACCAAACAAACTAACAAGGTGGGGAAATAATCGAGCAAAACCCTCATTTCCAGCGCTGCCACTGATAATCAATCATCACAATGTGACGCAGAAGGCAGGTGTGCTCTGAGAGTGTGTAATGATGTATTGATGAGTGTTTCCATACCGCTACCTTGGAGACGTTTCACATTTTCTAAATTGCGCCAGGGTAATTCAACATCCGGTTATTAAGTGAATGTAATGAATTAACTAGAAATGATTTTCTCGAGGAAGGAATAATGTAAGCAAGGCTGCGACACGTCAGGGATAAAGCGCGGCGAGCTGAGGATTATTGCTAAATATTTCCTGCCTGGATGGTTTTATAGCTCATATTCATGTTAAAGTAATATATAAGATGATGCCCATGAAATGACTGTAATCATAGGAATTACAGTAGTTAGCACATGTACTCTATAGGTCTATGACAATGTAACCATGGCGATGTACAATCTGAAATGAAAGATCTGGAGAATGTCAGCCTCTAAAGCAAATTGTCCATGAAAATGAGTCCTCCGTGTGCAACGGTTGTTATTAGCGCATACTGTATAGATTTAGTTTCACAACCTTTATTTGAAAAGAAATCATTAAATTCAATCTGGTTTTCAGAAAGTCTTTTCACCGAGGATTCAGTAAAGCTTTTCCTCGCTATGGTTTGATCAACTGCTGTCAACAGCCTTCAAAAACAAAAGCCTTTTGTGGCTCAAAGTGAAATGTAATTCACAAATATATCTTGCTAACACACTAGAAGGATTCCACCTACAGACTGACAAAGTGGGTGTGAAAGTAAAGGGAACAGTGAGACAATCAGGTTGGTGGCTTTAGGAACCCACAGGGGATTATGGGGAAAGGTAAGGTCTGTTTTTAGTGCAAACACATTTATTTGTCAGACGGACACACACAGAGGCTGTGAGTGAAAAAGCAAAGGTTAGCCAGGAATGGAGCCGACAGATAGGTCTAGAAGAGAAGCACACCAAGCAGCTGTTAATATCTTGCGGGTAGTGGTCAGCTGGGGGTAGACGGGAAAGTGAGGGTTAGAGACAAACCAGAGATGAAAACGAGTGGCGTTCAGGTCAGCGAGTTGCTGCCTACAGGACTTACTGACGCTGCTGCAGACAGACAGGCAGTACTCCTCTGACTCAAAGTTATTCCTGTTGCCTCCGCAGCCGCCGTAGATAAACTGAGCACAGCGGCCCTCCTGGTGGTCAAAGTACCAGCGGGGCAGCATGGCCCGGCATGGACCAGTCTCTGCGTTGGCCCAGCACACATCTTGGAGAACACACACACACTTCATCGTCATTCGTGAAGCAGCCACAAAGGTCTCTTGCACACACCATGTCAAGTGTGTCATCTTTTTGTTGTTTCAAAATAAAACACTTGATTTTACTGAACAGGGAATGTAAGAAAAAAAGGCAGGTGTAAGCATTATTAATGCTACTTGGAATTGAATTTAGGAGCAATTTAACATTAAAGTGAAGAAACAAAGCTGGGAACAGCAATTCTGATTGTAATGGAACGTAGCTAATGAAAGCTCTGAAATGACAAATGAGCACAACAAGAAAAAATGACAGCAGGAAATTAATTGATGAAGAACATGAAGTTCAATTGTGTTTAGCAAAGCATAAAAAATGGAGAGAAAAACACGTTTTGTGTGTTGTACTACCGAGCTTGTTCCACATTAATCTCAATGCAGAGACACCTGTAACCTGATTACTGTATGTTCTTTAAAAGCCTTGAACTTAGGTAATTTTCCAGGCTTTTCAAGGACCTCTAGACAATGGAAGCAAAGATATGACTGACAGGACTGTTTATAAGACGAGAACCAAAACTAGACACACACGCCGACGTCTGAAAATGTTCCTCACCCCTGACAACCTCTTCCACAGACTCGGTGGTGGTGGTGGTGGTGGTGGTTGTCATGGCGACGTTGGTGGTGGGCTCGTCGGCGTCATCGTCGAGCGTGTCGACGATGTCGTCGTCTCCCTCCTCCTCCTCTTCCTCCTCCTCCTCGTCTTCCTCCACCACCTCCTCGTCCTCCTCGCCGTCTCCGTCCTGGTCGTTGTCCAGCGCGTCCGCTTCCTCCTCCTCTTCCTCGTCTTCCTCGTCAGCCACCTCCTCCTCCTCTTCCGCGTCCTCCTCTACCACAGATGGCTGCCTGGTTTCCTCTTGCTGCTCTGTTGGCTCCGGCTCCCGCACCATACTGGGAGAGAGGGAGGGGTAAGGAAAAGGGAGGGAGGGGAGTAAAGAAACATATGGAGAGAACACGAGCAATTGGGGGAAGGAAAGGTGACAGAGAAGGAGGACGAATGAGAAGGAGGGAAGGACAGGGATTATAAATTATAACCAACCTGCAGTTTGCTTCCAAGGAGAGAAATTTTATCCTCATGCCAGTGTTAAAAATGAAAGTGGCAGTATCTATGATCATTTGAGGGCTGATGTATTACTCTGCTGCTGCCTTGCCCTCATTTATATGTGTGTGTGTGTGTGTGTGTGTGTGTGTGTTTTTGTGTGTACCTGTTGTCAGAGTAGTCAGTCTCCGCTCCACCCCACCAGACATCCGAATCAGCAGGGTCCTGCTCGGCGCTGTCGGCGTCGCGCTCCGCCTCCGCGGGGCAGCACACAAACTCCACTCCGCGGAAACGGTCGATGCCGCACGGCAACAGCATCCCGTAGTCGTGGAGGTTCATGGTGCGGTCGCCACAGGACTGCAGAGACACAGAACAGATGAGTGGCTGTTCCTTACACAGGATTAGATTTAAATTTTAAATTTAAAAGTTAAATGTTGGACTCAGATGGTTTTAAGACCATTATGAATCCAATTTAAGAACTATTTAAGATCCATACTGGCAAAAAAAGTACAAAGAATATGAAGGAAAATTGGAGTCCCAGAATTACAGTACTTGCAAAGTAAATGTATTCTAACATTCAGTTGCCTTTATACCCAAAGACACTGAAGCATGAACTTGCACTTATCTAAAGTAAAGTTAATAGAAACCATTTTAACCTTTAGAAGTAGCTATTTTTTTATGAGAGAGAACACACACACACACACACACACACACACACACACACACACACAGCGACACTGGAGTGTT
>NW_023340206.1:3181362-3189963 GCF_004916995.1 Morone saxatilis
TTTATGAGAGAGAACACACACACACACACACACACACACACACACACACACACACACAGCGACACTGAGTGTTCTGATTAATTCGGACCAGACTGCATTGGTGGTTATTGGTTCTATGTTGGTTTCGTTTTGTAGTTTTATAACAGTGTGATCAATACAACTTTTCAGACTGCAACAATGTAAAAAAAAGACCTATTAAAAAGTCTTACTGAAGAACTTTTAAGGCCTAAATTCAGGTTACTGGATTTTAGCCAAAGTGACCCCCATATGTGGTCCAAATCAGACACAGGTTTTTGCAGTGTTACCTTAACACTTAAAACTTTAAACTTACTTTAAAAAGTAATGTGAACCGCCAAAAACATGAATAAAACCATAGCAATAAATGTGTGAACGTAGCCTCCGTGTGTGTACTCACCTCCTTGGCTACAGTGTGCCAGTGCAGGTGGCTCTCACACTGGTCCATGCGCTCTTGGTGCAGGAACTTGCACTTGTCAGGAACGAGCAGGGCGTCACTCACGAACTCTCCTACTGCAGCGAAAACAATATCCATATTTATAATTCATACACAATGGGCAGCTTCAGTCGAGCCTTCTGACTGACTGAAGACACATTTCAACCGATGCCAAAAACTCTTAGTTGCTATGGTAACTCTTGTAGTAATAGTGTCTTTATATATCTTTTCTTTGTTTCTCCTGCTATACTCAATATGAACACTGCTTTCTAGAGATGCTTTCACACAGGCACAGTGAGAAACAGTCAGTAACAGCATATATGGGACTCACCCAGGCAGCGGTAGGGCACCACAATGTGCAGGTGACTGCGACACTGCTTGCGGCCCTTCTTGCACCAGTTCTGGATGCTGACTGGCTGGTTGGCCTCCACAACGTTGGTAATCTGGAGCTCTGGGTACACCTACACACACAGTGTCATATATCATAATGGAGTCATAACGCAATAAAGCTGAACGTTTAGAATAGGTGCTCCTCTTCACATCAACATATTCTTCATATACATCACTTATAGTTCCAGTGAAACTCTTTTTAGCACCAGCTCAACAGTGGGAAAACCAAATGCAGAGCTCATGCTCTCTGTGTCCTACACACACTTTATATCCAGATATTTTTGAAACGTTTACTCCTACACTGTCCAGTTTTTTAGTGATTTGCAGCTCTTCCTCTTCCAGTGGTTTCTTTCAGAATAGCATATCTTCTGCTGTACTTCTGATAGCATATAGCTCAGTTTCTATTTCAGGGGCTGTTAATCAGCACTTTATCAGACTTGTAACGAACTCTGACCTCCGATTCTGAGGTCACCTCTGGTCTGCCTGACCTAATCTTTCTTAAACTCTTGGCTACATACAGTTCCAGCCATCTGGTTAAGCTCTTACTCATTTATTTTGAAGATAATCATTTCTTTCTTTCTTTCTTTCTTTCTTTCTCTGCATTTTTTTAACATATTCTGCTCCCGTACTTTGGGAAATGTATTTATTTCTGAGATATTCCAATCTGTACATTACTGCAGTGTTCCCTGATGTCGTTTCTGCTTGGCTCTGTTTACCTCTATGTTCCTCTCAGCCATGCATGACATCTGCCTCTGCACAATATTCTGAGTCGACGTGTCATCCCTCTCCAAATACCTCTCCCCTCATTCTTTTTCATGACACCTCCTCTTTGGTTTTTCTCTCTCAATGCAGATAATAATTCCGTAACCTTCTTGGTTCCTTGTCACGCTCATATTTGCCCAAATCGTCTCTTCCATTCAGCTTTGAGTGGGGAAAATCCTCAAGTTCTCCATATCTCTATTTTTCTTTTTGATATTCTGAAGTCCTAAATGTTAAAATGTTTAAAGCCGGGATCTAAGACTGACTGTTTGTTATCGCTGGATGCATTATCAGTGGTAACAATGGAAATATGAGCTTATCTTCCTTTGATTCTGCCTCACATGCTTTTTCAGAGAAATCTCATTATGCATCACCTCCTCTTATCAGGCAGGCTTTTCTTACACAGTGCATTTATGCAGTGAAAGCCTGTGAAATGTGGTCGCAGGAGAAAAATCCCAATTTCAGACACCACCACAGTCAATTTATGAATGTCAGGCGTCAGGGGTGTGTTCAAAGCCACGGTTTTCATTGGCCGAACAACAACAAAGAGGTTCACTGTGCTGTATTTCTGTTTTTGGTTTGGTTAGCTTCATACTGCCTAATTAAAATCCATCCAGAGCTTTTAAAGTAAAGTCACATGGACTTAAGCAGCTTGTTTACTGAGCCGAGTTTTGGCATCATGTCATCTTGCCAAATTGGGGATTTTGGTGAGTGAAAACAAATCTGCTTGCAGGCTCTGTAACCCACTCACTCTTCTGTGGTCTTATATTCTCTCAAACTAACAAGAACAAGCACCTCAGTCTGCCCTCTAATTTACCAAAATACCTGGTTTTGTGTAGTTGGTTGCAGATTGCCAAAAGGAAAGAAACTTCTTTTTGGGTGTCATTTTAAAAATTATTCTCATTTGCCCAAACACACCAAAATAAAATTGTAAATTAAAGGAAATAATCTAATCTTGCTTGTTGTGAAAACTCCCCTAAAGTGTTCTCAATAAAGTAGCTGCTCTGCTACCTGCTCAATCATTGTAATTTGCTCTGAGAGTGTCAGTTTAATGGCTGAAATGTAAATTCTCCGACCTAAAAATGCAACTAAAATGTCACAGCCATAAAAATTTATCATCTGGGCTTATTGCTCGCTCAAAACAAAATAAACACTGGGTAATTACAGTTTAAGTATTCCATGTATCATAGCATACGTGGCCAAACGAGAGCCATTCTGAAAGGCATGACAGGTAGCGAAAATGATGATTACAATGGTCTGAGAGGAAATGACCTCTCTAACCTAACTAATCTCGGCTGCTACCAGACACCGAAATGTTACCTTCACACGGTTATTATTTTTTTAATGCGCTCCCGACACTCTACATCTATATCCCACACCTTTTTCTACACCCCTTTAGGCGGATTCACTACAATACAATAAAGATTCATATCAGCTTTAAAGGGTGGATTAATATGATCATGGAATATCAGACGTCATTGATTCCACAGGGGAAATAAACAGTTAAAACGGCTGCTGTTGGGTCCCGCGCTTTACCTCCTGGCAGTACTGCAGGATGCCCTCCTTGGTGCCGATGCAACTCTTGGTGCCCGAGGGGTCCGGCTCCCACTTGCCGCTCTGCACGTTGATGTGCATGTTGAGTTTACCGCAAAACATGGCCACCTGGGGCTCTGCCAAGAGACCCATCGAAACATCTGTAGGCACCTGGGGGTGAGGAGAGACGGACAAGAGAGAGAGAGAGAGAGAGAGAAAGAGAGTGGGAGAGAGATTTAATGAGATATACCACTCGTGTTAAACTCCTTGAGCACTTGTGCTGAAAAATGCAAGACGGATGCAATTAAATTTTATTACTTAGATAGAGGGGAGCCGGGAGAGGCGAGGAGATTAGCGTGTGAGATGAAAAGTAAGATGAGGTGAGGTAGTTTGAGCTGAGAGCAGTGGGAGAGAGAGGATGGAAGGAGGAAGAGGAAAGCTAAAGACTAGGTGTTGGCGAAAGGAGGGTAAGAACAAATTTTCCTCTCCCAGTTTCAACAACATTTAGGTTGGATTTCTGCTCCTATAATCAAACTCTTAACCATGGCAGTGCTAGTGCCATACTCAATGCCTCTGTTCGTGTTTCCAATTGGGAGTTGTCAAATGGGAAAAATCCTGCTGAAAACAAGTGCAAAAATAACAAAAATCGATAGCTTTAGAGGAATAAATTGCCTTAAACAACAGGCCTGGAGCAATCCAATACACCCTCTGTTGTCTATGATGTTCATGCACAAGTACACACACCCACTCAACTGCCCTGTGCAATACCATTTATGGGAATAGTGTACATCGCTGTGTCCGTGCAGGCTTTTTGTTTTTGCGTTTTTCCAGGACAGTATAGTGTTTATATAACCTCTGTTGATTCATCTTTGGTTCATTTCTCTCTGTCAGAGTGAGCACAAGAGCAGGTTGGCTGGAGGCAAGGAGAGTGTGCGTGTGTGCGTACGCAAACGTGTGTGCGAAAGAGAAAGTCCGCCTTTGGCATGAATGCATTAATTTTTGTGTTAATTTACACTCCTGTGTGTTGGTTTGAGCCTCTGCGTGTGTGTGTGCTATTGCTGTCTGCCTGCATAAGGAGGTTTTGTGCTGAAGTTCCCTTAGGAGAGGAGGTGCAGACAAACTACTGAATGTCTGCATTGTACTGGCAAATGAGCTAGAACAAAATGGGAGGGAATAGGGGGGAAAAAAAGAGAAGGAGACAGAGGGAGGGAGGAGAGGGACTGTTGCCATTGTGTGCTCCCTAATCTTGTTAATGGTTTTGAAGGCCCTGGCAGGCAAACAAATGTTGTTTTGTGAGATGGATAGCATATTTTTTCCTCCAGACTTGATTCTCTCCAAGCAGCCAGGGGGCATGAAGTGCTCTTCCAATATGAGAATAGCTGGTGGGGGCCATCAATTTGGATACATCAGAAGTTGAAAACTCAAATCTTTGAATCGATTTAGCAGTCATCTATCTGGTGTATCGGTGGAAGGATGAACTTTCATTATATTCCGTTTATACACACTGACTGTATTTACACACTTGGCAGAAGGAGAGGACGGCGCTTTGTGGAGCTGTTACTTCCTTTTCTATTTATCACCTGATTGTGCTTAGAGACGCCAGGCTGAGCAGAGCAGAAAGCTCGTCAGGTTCACACAGATGAGGTGAAGGCAGTAAAATTAACGCCTGTATGGGAGGTAATACAGTTGTTTTATTGCTCTGCGTTATATTTTAGAGCTCTGTTAATACTTCAATAGGTGAAAGGTGGGGGTTGGTGGAGGCTGTGACGGCTGCAACATATTTACACCCCGAGAGAATCAGATTTCTGGACTGCAGTATGTTTATACAGTGAGTCGCAGTAACAAAAACTATTTTTCGATCAAAGGCAAACTGAGCAAAGCCATTCATGTGATTGGCTGGCTGCTCGTTCAGACCAAAGCCAATCACATGACCGACTCTGTTATTTCTCTCTTTATTGACAAAGGCTTTATTGAAATATACTGGAACACTGAAACCCAATTGCGAAATAACAGACATTGGGAAATAAAGCTACAAAATGACCTCAAATGAATATCTGCTATTGTGAAAAGAAGCAGGGTGAAGTATTCTGTAATGCTGAGCTGAGAGTTTTAAAATGCAAGTTCATTTCACAATCTCATGGTCATATAACATATTTTGTCTGTATTTATTAAGATGGTTGTTTGAAATGTCTTATTTATTCATTATTGAATGATTATTGATTATAATACAATGTTACAACACAGCTGTTGATTTCTATTGTCAGTTAACATTTCCTGCTTTCTACAGCCTTTAACCAGAAAATAATTCCAAAATAGCCTCAGGTTTTGGGGAGTCATAAACCGCAAAATGACATACCTATCAGTCAGTATAGACCGGGTTTGTTGGTTTATTGGAACTATGTT
Organism: Morone saxatilis; assembly: GCF_004916995.1. Classification (NCBI taxonomy): domain Eukaryota; kingdom Metazoa; phylum Chordata; class Actinopteri; family Moronidae; genus Morone; species Morone saxatilis. Next base: position 3,186,899 of record NW_023340206.1, read on the forward strand.
AGAGTGAACTCTGAGATTAGATCTGTTAATCAGTCCCTCCAGGATTTTGCTGGCTTTTTTTGGGGGGGATTGTTGTGGCCTAAAATGGCTGATTTCACGGCAGCTTTTCTAGAAGAAAAAAAACAAACTGTGAAGCATGTTACGTCTTTTAGGCATTTTTTTTGCGATTAAACTGCAGCAGAAAGTAAAAAAAGGCAAAAATCAATGCAACTTCTTTTGTATAATTGATTAAATGTTGAAGGCAACTTGTTCCAGGGATATTAAAATTGCTGGTAGTTTGATGACGTACGGCTCCGGGGACTGCTATAATTGGCGAAACTCGTGGGAAACAACACTGATTCGTAAAATTAACAGAAAAGGTGAGTTAGCATGTATTCTATAGAACTGATATGATCGATAACACACTTAAAATATTCACTAAAAGCTATGTGATTTAGTCTATGTTAAACTGTCTACTGCAGTCTATTAATTTAAAGTCACATTTCACTGCAGTTTGGAGCCAGGAGGATTGTTTTAACATCATTTCTGTTTCTCTATGAATAAAAGGAAAACAACTGTCGGAAAGGCTCATGATGTGTTCTTGGAGGTTCCAGCATTTACTGCAGTCAAATGAGGGTAAAAACAGCGCACACAGATCAGTGTAACCTGATCCCTTGGGTCAAATATGCACCTGCAAAGTTCACATCCCTCACAAGCCGACATGATGAGCCGCAAGCTGTAGTAGCACGGAAATGAGTAAATCCCACACACACACACACACACACACGCACACACGCACTGTAGGTAAAATCCCGTCTTGCCCCCAGCCCTCCTCAGCTCCGACACATGGCAACTTAACACTGGTGGCCATCAGTCTTGACACGGAGCCATCTGCAAGCACGCGGGGTTATTTAGAGGTTTGTCGCTCGATTCCCACACTACCATCTGTGAGCGAGCGGCGCTAAAGGGGACCGGATCACATCCCATTTTGCTCATTAATAGTAAAAACCCAGGGCGAACTGAGAGCAGAGAGTTTTCAAATAATCTTTAAAAAGTCATCTGCATGTGTACTATCTTTTAATTAACTGACTTATTGGGTGCCCACTTTCGTTTTGACCTTATCTGCCCACCCTCTGGCCCCTCCAGGTCGCTTATTGAAAGAGATAAACCCGCTTCCTCTCCGCTTGAGGCATAGGTAGGCAAATTTGTGCCAACTGCTCGCTGACATTCAAATTCTTTGTGTCGTCCTCTTTTGGCTGGCAAATCATATCCTCGCCAAATCGCTCTCCCTTCTCCTTCCTGCCTCTCCGCTGCTATCTCTCCACCGCTCTCTGTCTTCTGCTGGAGGAGGAGGAGGAGGAGGAGAAGGAAGGTGGAGGGGGGTGGGCCAAGCCTTCGCTGCAAGCTTATAAATCAGAGTCCCAGGATGATGGCGAAGGCGGGGACGGGGGGAGTGAGAGGTGCAATGCCAAGCTAACAATCTTGACATGGGCTAATGTTTGAGGACTTCAATTTTGGAATATAGACGTCTTCTAATTATCGATGGTGTGGCGCCAGCAGGGCCAGATAAGCTTAAATTCCTTTCACTGGTGTATTCCGAGTGGATTTAAATATGGACCCAACCCCTGGCTTGTTTTTCATTGTTGATATTCTTTGAACTGTCAATGAACTATGCTTCCTTCTGATCTTTGCAGATACTTATTTGACTTTTGATGGCTCTCATTATTTGTCAGCAAACCAATAACCTCAAGGGTATTAACAATAATCAGAATTTAGTGTGATTAAATAGTTTAAAAGTACATTGAAAGCTTAGGAAATTATTTAATTTTTGTAAATTGAGAATCTGTCTTTTTGCTTCATAGTTGCATTCCAAAGAGCATTCTTGTTGGGGAGGTAGAATCAGCACGCACAGGCAGTATGTGGACTGGGGGAACTATCTTTTCTCGGAGTTCACATTCTCATATAGCAATCAGCCTTCCTAATTCCCCCTGGGCTTATATCCCTGTTAGTTACAGAGTGATGGGACAATATCATGCCAGATTTAAGAGAACCAGAAAGGGTTGGTGATTGTTATTTCTCTCTGATTCTCGGAAGACAGTGACTGTCCTTTAAATTCCTCTCAATGTGCACCAGATTAACTGCTCTCTCTCCCTCTCTCCCCCCCCACATCTCGCGCGCTGCAGGGTAATATTGTGATACGGCTTAGCAACGAACATGGACTAGAACTGTTAATATAACAAAGAGCTAGATTGATAGGATTTAAAACGCCACAAGAAAGAGGAGGAGATGGGTGAGAGAAGGAAGGGAAGGGATGCTCTTCTTCTTAGTGGAGATAACATTTTGTCTACACACTCCACTGGCTGATGATGTCGTCAATACTCCATTTGTCAAGTCATGCCTATCCTTCCCAGTTCCACTAGTTGCTAGACTCAGGGTAGACTTCCCAAGCCATTGCCAGAAGGAAACTAAAATAAAAAAAAAAAAAAAAAAAACCCAGCACTCTCACATTTTTTAAACATCGGAGTGCATATTCAACATACTAAATTTAAACGGTAGTACGGGGTATGTGAATATTAAAATGCACCACCAACCGCTGGTTGCTTTATAATACCATTATTCATCTCCACATCAATCTAGGAGTATTTTAGAAGGAAGTAGCCGTGATATATTTCTGTAACACAAGTATAATCAGCGGCCTTCCTGTTTGCAACCAACCTCATCATACTTGATAAATGTAAACGGCCATTCCGAATGTTCTATCCGTTTCACGAAAAGAGCTGAGTAGGGTAATATTATTTACCTCTAGAAACTAACCTCTATACTAATACACCAGACATTTCTCTCTCTCTCCTCGCCGCGGATCAACGTTGTGTCTATTATTAAGCCCCTCCCCGATATATCTTTCAAGCCTTCCTCTCATGTCTTTCTGTTGCCCTCCTCCACCATCCTTTACTGTATTATTACAGAAGTTGCTTGACCTTCCGCCTCGAAGCCCGAAGGCTATAAATTGGATCCAACATTTATTTGTTCTCCAATTCTTCTCCTCGTCTCTTCGCCGCTTGTGGTATATTGTGCTTTTTTGTGGC
>NW_023340206.1:3190063-3190971 GCF_004916995.1 Morone saxatilis
CCGCTTGAGGCATAGGTAGGCAAATTTTGTGCCAAACTGCTCGCTGGAACATTTCAAATTCTTTTGTGTCTCCTCTTTTGGCTGGCAAATCATATCCTCGCCAAAATCGCATCATCCTTCTCCTTCCTGCCTCACGCTGCATATCTTCTCACACCGCATCTCTGTCTTCTGCTGGAGGAGGGGAGGAGGAGGAGGAAGGAAGGTGGAGGGGTGGGCCAAGCCTTCGCTGCAAGCTTATAAATCAGAGTCCCAGGATGATGGCGAAGGCGGGGTGGGGGGAGTGAGAGAAAAGAACAATAACCACAGCGGCGAGAGACGAGGAGAGATTGGAGAACAGATGAATTGGACAATAAGCCTTCGGGCTCGAGCGGAAGGTCAAGCACTCTGTAAAACAGAAAGGATGTGGGGATGGAGGGCCAGAGACAGAGAGGAAGGCTGAAAGAAATCGGGGAGGGCTTAATAAAGAAAAGATGGGGAATTCTGGTGTTAGAAAGAGGTAGTTCAGAGGAAAAATAATGACTGCCTCTTTCGTCGGTGAAATTCGGGGCCCGTTACATCAAGATGATGAAGGTTGGCAAACAGGAAGGCCGCTGATTATACTGTGTACAGAAATAATCACGGCACTTCCCTTCTACACCTCCAGATGAGTGGAGAAATAAGGGATTGCACATCATTTGCATTTTAAAAATCCCCGTATAGAAAAGATAATGAGTGTAAGGAAGGCTGGGTTTTTTTTTTTTTTTTTTAGTTTCCTTCTGGCAAGGCTGGGAATCTACCCTGAGCTAGCAACAGATGGACTGGAAGGAAGGCAGACTGACAAATGGGTGAGACACATCAGCAGTGGAGTGTTAGACAAAATGTATATTACTGAAGAAGAGCATCCCTCCTCTCCTTCTCTCCTTCTCTCC
>NW_023340206.1:3190991-3193320 GCF_004916995.1 Morone saxatilis
CGTCTTTATCCTATCTCAGCTCTGGTTCACGGTTCTGCCAGTCTGCCAGCCGGTCATCCTGCAGGGGAGGGGGGGGGAGCAGTAATCTGGGCACTGAGGATTAGGACGGCAGCCCGGTCAGGAGAAATATCCCCCTTTGGTCTCAATCTGGCATGATAGCCATCACCGTAACAACAGGGAATAAGCCAGGGGAAAGGAGGCTGATGCTATATGAGATTGACTCCGAGAAGATAGTTCCCCCAGTCACATACTGCTTGCCGTGCTGATTCTACCCCCCCCAACAGAAATGACCAGTGATGCAACTGAAGCAGCGATCCATCAAAAAAAAAAAAATTCCAGCTTCATGTGACTTCTATTAATCACACTATCTGATGAAATACCGCTATAGTTTGACAAAAATGAGAGCCACAAAGCAAAAAGTTGCAGTCGAGGAAGCCATAGTCATGACACAATACAACTGAAAACAGCCAGGGTTGGGTCCAAAATCCACTCGGTCACGGAAAGACTTAAGCTACTGGGCCTGCTGACTCGTATGAGACCACAAAATGAAGTCGCACATAGCCCATGTCCAAGCTGTTAAAGCTGGGCATGCAATGCTGGTTTATAAACTATAACAAAGCATTCAGCTTCCCAATAATAATTTCAGGATGAATGGAATTTGTCCCCCCCCCCCCCGAGGGAGTCACATAAAACAAAGGAAAACACGAAGAGACAAATCAACAATCTAATAATGTAATGCAATAACATAAAAGTTTGTAATGGTAAAGCGATTAAAGTGAGATTATTTGCTGCTGCAATTTGACGGAGTGGTTTTCTACCCCAAGGAGGTTTATGATGAGCTCACTGCAGCGGTTCACATGGACCGTCGCCACGTGTGCGAGTGATTTTGTTACACAGTGATTCAAAAATCACAGTTTCCGGCTGAGACAGGTGACCTATTTCCACAGGTGGAAACCATGACCCGAATCACATCCAGGCAAACCTGAGATAATTGCAACGTGATCTTTGTTTTCGTCACGATGCGTCTGACCGATTTATTCTGGAGGTCTTATTTTTCTATTGTTCGGGTGCGCTCACTTTAGGCTTCATAAAGTGGTATAACTTAGAGCTGAAACAATAATAATCAATTGATAAGTTGATTGGCAGAAAAATCAAGGTGCTCAATCAACCTTAACCCTAGACTCTGAGGAGGAGACACCTTGTGTCTAGAAATGAACAAAATTTGCATATTCACAGGTTCTTGAATTTTTAACGAGGTGGATGACTTTTAAGGATTTTTTTATATGGAAATTATATTTTTTTTTATAAAAACAAATTATCAGACACATTATTATTCCAAGCACGCTATTTAAATTGTCGTAATATGTCTGGAACAGTTATTTTTTAAGCAGTAATGCCAAATGTGATGTATTTTATGTGATAGCAAACTGATTATATTTTGATTTTGGACTGTTATTAGGACAAAATGAGCAGTCTGAAGACATCACTCACTACGTAAGATTGACGTTTTAATTAGGAAAAAATTCTGCATGTGAATAGCTAAAAGGAATTGTTATTTAGAGCCCAAGTTTAGATAATATAGCCGATGGCTATGGTTAAACTGTCAGACAGGTTTGTTAACCTCCGATTGTCTGACTGCACCCAAATGACTTTTTCATGATAACTGACACAAAAAAAAAACAAAGTTTTAATGATTCTTTACAAGCTTGTCTCCACATCGATTCAAAACTCAAAAATATTTAGCCAGAAAAACCTTTTGTAGTTTGAATTTCTGCCCCTCACCTCTCAAAGGCGAGAGCATTGTCATCCATCCGTGCAACTGCACAGCACTCCACACGTGTGGGACTTTGTAAAACATAACTCGCCTCCGCCTTTATGTAAATTGCACACAATCCCATCTCAAATTTTGTAAAAGGGGCTAGCGTGAAATGCACCGATGTGTGTGTGAACGGACCGGCTTATGGGCTGGCACATTCACAGATGTCATCAGTGGCACTAAAAAGAAGGAAAAGGTTTATTACCCATTACATGTAAATGGGGGGTTGTCAGAAAAAGAAATATTGCATCACACGCTTAAAAACTGCAAATAGGTCCACTCTAACACACAATTTATCTTCTCACACACACAGAAACAGTTTAATGTATTCGAGTGCACAGTAAGCACACACACACACACACAGACAGACATACACAATCTTTGAAGTGTCCCCATGGGCGCTGGTCCTGCGGTGCTATTAATTGTACAGTCTTATCTGAGTGGCCCAGGCCTGCCATGGGGAGCTGGGTGAAGGTGGTGGAGGGAGGAGGGGAGGGGGGAAGGGGGAGGGTG
>NW_023340206.1:3193420-3196307 GCF_004916995.1 Morone saxatilis
GAGGGGGGAAGGGGGAGGGTGTCTTAGATCAGCTCTCATCCCAAGGGGGAGACTCCCTGGAGAGCAAGATGTGTCGCAGGAGCTCTGCAGACGCACACGCATGCGCGCACGCACACACTCTCGCACGCACACACTCTCGCACAAATCTTTAACAGGCATCTTTGGCGACGTCCAAGCTCGTAGCTTAACAACACAAGGCTTTATTGTCCAGACTGGGACGTGATGTACCGCACCCGAGATAAAGTCAACGGGTGAGCGTTGGGGACGGTTAACGGCGGCACAGATACACAATCAGTATGTAGAAGAGAAAGAAAAGCCGCCTAAAGTGGCAGCGGAACACGATGCAAATAAGGTCTTTATTCAGTTATCCTTGGTAGCCTTTAAACGTTTATGACTGGGATAATGCATTATGTAATACAATAAACTTATATTGCCTCGCTTTGAGTCATTAATCAATCAGTTGCGGTGGAATTGGGCAGAAGAGCCGGTTGTCTGTGGGTTGTTTACAAGATGCATCGCTGTGGGAATTTGTTTGCTTAGCTCGGGAGGATATGTGACGGCTGAATTAGATAAGACTGGCGAGGTGACAGGAAAAGCTCAACACACACGTCCGCGTGCGCACAATCACCTTGGCAAGCAGGGCCCCCGCTGTCACTTAAAACCTTCAGATCATCTTTGACTGGCCTCGCAGCGTGGGAGTGTGTGTAACGCGACCCGCGCCTGATGTTTGGGAAGCAGACCTAGCGGAGTAGTGTGTTTCACTGATTACATGGAAGTCAGACCCTCTTCCTCACTCTCTCTGCTGGCCCAGGAGTTCAATTACAGACCAGATGTAACACCACACAGAAAAGGAAAAAAAACACCCGGCCCAAATATGTGACACAAAAAATTTAAACTGGGTGTGGGACTGATTGCTTGGCACATCCTCTTAAGTAGCGGTGCCAACACTTCAGACTGAAGTAAAGCGGGGGGAATCCGGTTAGGGTGAAACCCGAGCTCGAGACACGCAGACTGCATTTCCTAAATCAATAGATCTAAAGTCTGTCTGGGAGAAACATCGGGCCCCTGACTTTAGTGGGCGTCAAAGGTCAAACTGACACAATGAAATGTTTCCTCCGAGCTTTTCCAACTGTAAACATGCTATGCTGAGCTCTCTTCACGTGCGTGTTCTTCTGAGCTCGCCTCAGCAGTCCTCCTTAAAAAGTTTTCATTGAGTCTGTGAGGAAAATTTAAGTTAGTTGGAAGCATTATCTTCATTCATATTCAACGAGATTAAGCTTTGTCTCGAGGGGGTTTCTACGGGAATTAGCATCTCAGACAAATCTGTTTCAAATCTGATTAGAAGTGTGTAAGAAAAATTGTTCTGACTTCTGCCCACTTCATTTGTCTAGACGTGATGGAGGGACTCTTAGTTCCCTTAGTGATAATCACCATGGATGCGGAGCCTGCTCTCAACCCTGGGGGAAACTGCCTGTTATAACCTTCCTCTGTCATCGCTGTGGCAACCCTGAGGCAACACCATCATCAACACATCATCCAGGTCACCTGGGAGCAGGAATTTCATCAGCAGGTTGCTTTGGCTTGGTAAAGGAAGTGTGTGTGTCTGTGTGTGGATGTGTATGATGCATGTGAGCTGGGTGTGTCTGTGCGCCTAACATTAAGAGTAAACCGGCAGCGTGATGGCCGGCTCATTCGGCGACCGCCCGCTAAACTGGCTCTGATCTCACTGGTGGCCTGCAGTGGACCGCCAACATACGCAGATGGAGCTGTGATCGCCTGCACACACACACACACACACACACAGACTGAAGCTACACTCAGTGATCACACTACGAACTGTGGCCACTCAGATCAGAAATGACACAAATCTGTTTACGGTCTCACCCAAAAATATGTTAATGGTGACTGATATCGGCAGAACTGAAACTACGCATCACTTCCTTGCGTCATGAAATAGCTGCGTTTTGATTGATGATTCAGTCAGAGAGCTTTTCCGTGACACAAGCATTTTACTGCTTGTTCTTTTAACTGTGCTTATCCACAGTAAGTGCAGGAGCATAGCTGAAAACCGGCTCGATGCAGTGAATGTGTGACATTCTGTGACAGACTTTCCTCAACTGGATGATGTGTCTAAATATCCCATTGTGACCTCAGTGCTGTGCCTCGACTACCGCCCTTTTTGCATCATGTTACATCATCTCGACTCACAACACTCGACATGTTGGCCGCTGTGGATACACGCAAGTCAACCCTACGCTCGGTCGCAACAAGATTCAGCATCTGTAGCAGCAGGATCTTCATTCTTCAATTGTAGCCATTTTGATTTGCCAGACAGGAAATGGCCAAAACAGAATCAATTTTAGAGGAGGCTAAAGCTATAAAGCTATTTTCTGTCTTTGGAAAACAGCAGAATTTCATTTCAAAAGGCTGAAATGTCTAAACCATGTTGACAGCAACATAGAAAACATTTCATGGCTGATTGTGAGTTGAGGTAACCTTTAATCAGTGTTGTTACTAGGAGTCACTGTGAATCAGGGCCCCAGGGGTGCTGATGGGTGTGTGTATCTAGAATCATCATCAGTGGTAAACTGGGAACGCAGGGTTTCCAAAAGGAAAACACTCACCACCAGAGTACTCCCAATTTATACTCTGCAGTCTTCAAAGGGTCCCACTCACCTACTTAAACCTCCGTTTCATCATAAATAAAAAGACTATACGAAAACTTTGAAATGATATCATCATTATTATTAATACCAGCTTAGCAAGAGGAGAACACTATTTCACAAATCCCAAATGAGGATTTAAGTGACTTGGGGCTCCTACAAAGCATACCGTCAATTCAAACATCAGGGATTTTCCAAACAATGGCTTCACACACACACACACA
>NW_023340206.1:3196393-3200483 GCF_004916995.1 Morone saxatilis
CACACACACACACATCGTGGCATTTTAAACAAGTGTTCCAATTTCACACTTGGACTCCGAGAGGACTTGTCATCTACAATTGATGGTGTGTCGCCCGACACGAAGAGGTACTAGTTTCATAAACCCTCTGAACTGTGAATCTCAAGCCGAGGGCATGCGGCACATCAGTAACATGCTGTATGGATGACACAGCGTTTCAGAGTGAGAAACTGTTCTGGTGGAAAATGGTTCGAGGAGGGAGAAAGGGAGGAACGGGTGAGAAGAACGACGGGAATAACACACGGCGGCCTAATTATAGACCAAGTACCAGGCACCTGGGGAAGACTCCAGCGCTATGGCAACCCTGAACACCCAGGACGAGGAGTGGAGACATTGAGAGAAGTAAGAGGACAAGGGGATGAGATCATTTCTGTAAGTAGAGGAATATAACCTCTGAAAAACAAGGGTCCTCATGGGCATTTTTTGCGCGCTGATAGAGGCGGCGAAACGAAAGAGCTTCGCGATTAAGGAGAAACTTTCTCAAAAAGAATCTTCAAAATAATGAGTCAGCAACCTCTGCAGAAATCAAAGCTGTACTGGGGCAAAGTGGTTTCTGAGTCTGCATCCATTTATTGAAAAAAAAAAAAAAATGAAGAGTGCTGAAAAGATGAAAAAAGATGAGAACCGTGGAAACTGGGAGAGGAAAAAGGGAGCACAGAAAGTCCAGCTCCACTGTGGTTCCACGAAATATTTCTACGGCTCGGTTGAAAGAACTGGTTTGTGTTGCTTTTGATGCGAAGACTGCGTTTGCGAAAAAGCTTGAGTGGATTTGCTGCGATGAAAAAAAGAACTCTGAATCAAACGCCTTTTAAGTTGAATTCCATATTGAAATATTTAATCCTGGAACATCAAGACACATACTGCTAATACTCCCACTTGTGTTTGCAGTCTAGTTGGAGTTTTTCTTTTTTCCATTCTGCACTTGCAAAGGCTTTCCGACCTTTTGGCCGGACACATCAACAGCATCTGGCACATGTCTGGAGCTGGCAGTGGCCCCTGAAAAGTTGCTCTCGAACTACATTGCCCTTTCTGAACCGTGCTTTACAAATTCAACATGGAAATTCATTCATTTAATGAATTTATGGAAGAAAATATTTTAATTAAAACATTAAAGCAGAACTGTGAGCAAACGCATGACGCTTACATTCAACCTCTGTATGCCTGAATACCATTCCAGATTTTGATATTTTTAATAGGTGTAATGGAGGACACAGGACTTAGTTTGATTTGTAATCCTGTCCAAAAACATCCACTTTTGGAGATTATATGAAACATGATGGGAGAGGGGGAGCAGACATGCAACAAAGGTACACTTGCAATTTAAACCTGGGTTATTTCCACTGTACAGCGTCTCTTAGCCACTAAACTACAAATAGAGATGCATTTCTACACCCGCTATGTTGCTGCGTGCTTTTTTTAAAGGACAAAAGAACCAAATACGCTGCATGCCACTCCGGTTTCACGGCCGTATCTCTAGCCCCACTGAATTTGTGAAGCCACTTCGTATCAGCCTTAACGCCCTCGACCGAAAATAAATGTCAAAAGCGCACAAAGGTGGGGGGGGGGACCTCTGCCGGTCTCCTCTCTTACAACTGAGAGCTGAGGGGCGAGCTGGCATTTCTTCGGTTCATTACACAACTCCGGCGGGGAGGACACAAGCAGCCTGTTGGACGGGCTGCGCCATTAAGTCAGACACCTCCGAGTGTGCCAGGCGGGTCTGAGTCATGGCGTGTGACAAGGAACGCATACACGTGATATATTACAATATACAGATTGTAGCCAACGGCACATGGTTGTGAATGTACACGTACATTGATATATTGACTCATCCATCACCCACTCATAACGCTGCGTCTGTGTGACCGCATCCGTGATTTAAACTTGATTGTATCGGCCTTGGTGGGATTATCACAGGCTAGGTCATACCTCAGGTCAGGTGGAAGGTCGCTCACACACACACGGGGACTGTGTGTGCGTGAATACTGTGCGCGCAGCTTCCTCTCTGATGAAGTGAAGGCTGGATGTACTCTGCGCCGCTGCTGAGTAATTGCGCAGGTCGGGGCGACTCGTTTCTCGGCTTATTATTCAGATTCCGTACCAGCAGCTGCTTACTCAGCAGCAGCGAAATGAAGAGTGTGTCTTCGTGGCGCACTGCTGATATTTACAGATGGAAATAACGGTCCAGTGGTGATGAACGGTGCTGCCTAGTGGGGGATTCGCTCTAATATGAGAAGCGGGAGGGAGAATGCCGTGTTCCCTGGAGACGGCCGGGCAATAAAGCCGGGGGTGTGTGCATGTTTTGACCTATTAGAGCTAATTATGAGCCAGTCGAAAACAGGAAGAGGTGAGCATGACGAACGGGAGGCTTTTCAAAAGGACTGACTTGTAATTCCTAATGAGTGGGTCATAATATTTTGTAAGCAAGTTGTATCATTAACATTTTGTCTCTGTGCGGTTTAAAGGTCCAGTGTGTAACATTTAGGAGGGTCTACTGGCAGAGATGGAATATAATATTCATGGGTGTGTTTTCATTAGTGTGTAATCACCTGAATATAAGAATCACTGTGTTTGTGTTACCTCACAATGAGCCGCTTTTACCCACAGACGCCGTGGGTCGCCTTCCATGGAGTCTACTGTGTTTATCCTAAACACTGGTCCGTTAAGCAACCAGATTTCAACCCAAGCCATCCTTTACTAATTGTAAGTACTGTATCCGTACAGCACTGGAGAATCTGGCTCTTATCCCAGTCCCCAACCCGGCTAAAAACATTTCTCTAAACAGAAGTGGATGCACCCTCAAGCCACGTTCACCGGGCAGCGTTTCAGATTTTAACTGCTCTGTGCTGCTCACAGTCGAGTGTGCAACACCTCCACCCAGACCTTCACTGGAAATCAGAGCGTTTTCTTCGGTCAACAAGCGAGGAAGCTCAGTTCCTAATGTTATCAGATACTTGTTGGATCTAATCAAACCTGGTATCATTCATCCACCGTATCTCGTTCGGAGGCCGTGGCGCACTGCACAAAGCAGGCCTTTGAGCTACGCACCCGCCTGTTCCCACTGAAACCAGCACAGATTCCTAACATGCTTTGAAAAAGGGGGGATGCTACCTTTCAGTAGGAAAAAAAACACATTACGAACACACAAAGAAGACTCCGGATGGGGATAATGGCAAATAAGAAGAGCGAAACATACAGAAGGAAGCGAATAATAGCGGGCAAAGCCATTCTCAGCCTTCGTGAACGGCGGTTTTGCGTCACTACCAGGGACAAATTAGTTGCCAGGTGTTTCATTAGGTGGACAGAGAGGACAGAAGCGATGGACACGCGTAGCCCCAAAAAGACAGCAAGCGCCATCAGCGTCATCCCCATTTCCAGGTGCCATGACAACAGAAACAACAGTATCAAAAGGTCAGGCATTCTTTTCTCCAGGACAGACAGAGGGGGATACAGGGGGAACATTAATTGGGAGCGCTGCGGTGTCATTGTCGTTGTTGACACAACCAAGATGGACAATGTGTGCTGTTCAGTCTGAACATGGCCAACTCTTTGCAACACTGGTTGGACATGAAGGATTAAAAAAAAAAAACTGATGGAGTGAGAGTATGACTAATATCACACTCACTGATACTTCTTATTTCTGAGGATGCGACTACTGTTTTATTCATTTAAGATTAATTAAATCTAGACAAAACATCAAATAAAATAAGTAAAAGATGCCAGTGACAAGAGCCCAAGGTGACATGTTCAATTTGCTCCTTTTGTCCAGCCCACAATCCAAAAGCCAAGGACATTCAATTCATAAGGAGGAAAACAAAAACTGTCTGAAACCAGCGTGTTTGTTTGAGTTTGTTAGTTTAAATTTGTTGAAAAGATTCATTAATCACTGATTTATGGTGAAACAAGAAGTGAATGCATTGTTTGAGCACTACAGTATTTACACAGATTAATGGGCAAACGTAGAAGAAGTTACTATGGCTGAATTTATAGAATTCTGCTGACATTTTTTTTTTTTTTACAATTTTCTGACATTTCTGCTTGACAAAAATCCCTT
>NW_023340206.1:3200544-3203899 GCF_004916995.1 Morone saxatilis
AGCAATCATTCCAGCTATGGCTGTGACATTACAAAATATGTCCCTATGGAGTTTGATAGCCGAAAGAACAGCAGACATCAGGTTTTTTCGGTGTCTCTCAGAAGGAGAGCAAAGGCCTCTGTTACCAGGTCAGAGTCAACCATCAGAAATCAATCCAGAGAGTGAGAACCTGAATTACTCACTGAAATTAGCCTCGACCGACCTGAATAGAGCACCGGCCATAAGACGTGTTGCATTCTGGTTAAGAGGTTTCTGACCTGAACACTCGCTGTCAGGGTGTCAAAAGGCATTCTGCAAAATGTAAAGTACAAACTGAAGCAGAAGTGTACAGCGAGGCAAGCGAAAGTGGGTACAATACACTGTAAAAATAAGAAAATGGGGAGATATATTAGCGTCTGGTGGATTTCTCCTTCAAAGAATCGAAACTGCAGCGTGAGCAGCGGAGAAGATGCCAGAGAGAAACACGGGCACTGCCAACAGGCATAATGGCATTAAACTCACTAATAAGGGGAGAGGGCTGGTCCGCCCCGGGCTGAAAGACTGCAGTATGCACACAAACAGACTGCCTGCACCCATCCAAGAGCCATTTCCCAAGGATTTACAAACACACAAAGGCTGGCATCCAACTCCCACGCTCCACACCGCGGGCCCGTCAGGAAAAGCAGCTTCCTGGAGCTGTGTGTTTAGAAGTGTGTGTGTGTGTGTGTGTGTGTGTCGCAGTAAGAAAGGCTATAAACAAGCTCCAACAAGATCAAAAACTTGCAACATCTCATTTTCAAGTCTGATTTAATCGTACTTAAATTACTCCTCAAATTTTAAACAACTTCTTCTATCGCATTTCAGCCTTTGAGGTTTGGACTGTAAATACAGGACTCCAAGGGGGGAGGGATTGTCTTAAGTAAGCTGAGCCAATGCTTCATGTGCTCTAACCATTCATTCAAAGTACACTGACTGCAGGCTACATGCTGGAAACAATGAAGGTCAGCTGCCACATTTCACCTGATTCATCTGAGGAACAGAAACCTCAAAATCTGAGCAGAAACAGCCAAGACAGCAGAAACAAGAGGCCTAAAAGGATCATAATAGCTATTGTTTGGCACCATCGATCCATTACAAGTCACACCTTTATCATGGATTCAAGCTATAATTGTTGCAACCAGAGATCCCACAGACAGCTGCTCACACCACAACTGCAGGTCCCTTCTGAAACTGGTGGTTAAACAGGGATCTCTCACCACAAAGCCACGCTGCATTATATCGTGGCAGTGTGGCTTTGTGTGTGTGTGTGTGTTGGAAGTGTTGAAATCGGCCATTAAAATAAGTGAGAGAAAAAAAAATCCCCATGTGTCAAATGGGGATTCACTTGTTTGGGGATTTTCCAGAAAAATTTTGGTAGCCTTTCATAAAAAGGGGAACTTAAACACACATTAGCAAGAAAATGACATTACTGACAATGATGACATGACATTTTTTTTTTTTGTACATATCTACGTTTGCAGAAAATGGCTGGATTTGATTAAATAACTACGATTAAGTAAACTGCATGTTAAATTTTTTTATATATGTTTGCAGTGTAGCTATATTAAAGCGATATTATTGGCAAATACGCTTGAAAAATAAAAAAAAGGATGGTGATTATGTGAAACTGGGTGCTTTGTAGGGACATTATTAAAGAATACTTAATATCTCCAGAGGGGTTATTATCACACCTAACTCAGAGAGGGATCAGAAGAGAGCTTGAAAGGCAACAATGACAGTCAAAGCTCCTGTTGGCTTCCCAGTTTTCCCAGTTTTCCCGACCCCTCGATAAATGCTGCAGTGCACCGCCGCCATCTTACTTTTCTATTCTCCTCTCCACTCTCCCCTCCGACTGAAATTATGTGGCAGACCGCTCACAATGTTTGTTTTCCGACGACACCGTCATCCTCACGGCTTCGTTTGCTTTCTTTAAACCCAGAATGTGGCGTCGGCTCTTCGTTATCAGGGAACAAGACGTCTTATTGACTTATTTTCGTTCCCAAAACACGCCCACTCCCTTCAAATTTGCCCTCGGGATGTGGAAAATGAGACAATACGCGTTTCATTTATCCACCGTAATGACTTTAACGAGATTAAATTAGCCCGAGTGACCCGTAAATACGCGTTTTAACAGCATCGTTAGGAGACACTACCGCAGTATTTTTTTTTTTTTTTTAGGGGACATAATATGTTTTCAACTTGTTTGTAACATTTTTAATCGGAGGAAAGCAAGTTGTTCCTCCGTTTTACACAAAAGGGCAAAGGGAAACACTGAGGATGCAGCTTTATATCAGCTGTGTCGGACATTGTCTCCATTGTCACAGTCTCAATAAACAGTTAGCACAGGCTTAAAGGGAGACTTTGTCTGAGAGGCTTCAGGCTGCGGAGCATCGGAACAAGAGGAGGGATTTAAAATAAATACGTTTTATGTTTATGTCTTCTGCTTTTTGGGAAGGTTAAATACAAACAAAACAACGACAAATACTAACAGAATATCTCGATGGCTGTGTGATGTACTAAACATTGTGTAGTCTCTCATTTAGAAATATGCAAGGCTTTACAGTCAGTGTCAAGCTAGCTAGATTTTATACAAGACTTCCGGTTAAAAGCTTAAACATAAAACAAAATATCTGCCCTTTTTCACAAAGCACGGTGTTAAGTACCAAAGTGGAAATTACGAAGGGTTAAAAATATGATTTTACATAAGTAATTTCCGTATCATTACATTTATGGCCTCAAAAGACTTAGCTTCATCAAATTGAATTGAGGGTGGGTATATTCACAATACCACACGCAATATCAGACTAAAACACCAAATATCTTACAGTTTGTGATTATTATTTGTTACACAATTTAAATATTTAATTTGATATAATTTAAGTTGCCTGGTTTTTTTAATATACCCCCTTTTTACCGTCCTTCAAACGCCGTCTGCTTTAACTCTGAAAGGACAACCGCTTAGCTTCCGGTCTAGCCGCAGCTAACTCTAGCTAGCTTGACTCAGCTGACAGCCACAATATGGTGGAAAATACTACAAATTCTCGCACAAAAAAAGATTCTCCTACCTCGGCAGCCAGAGCCGAAGCCGCTACAGCCAGCAGCAGTAAAGCTACTCGGTCCACCATGTCGGTTCACTGACACAACCCTCCTGAAAAAGGCAGCGGTTCAACGTTTGCGTCGGGTGAGAAAAACTGAGTGTGTTCAGCGCCGGTGACTCCCGTTGTCTGATGGTGAGCGATATCAAGGCTGCACAGCTGCTCAGCGCCGGATCACCTGACCACAGCGGAGTGGGATTAACACACACACAGTATACAACACACACACAGTATACAACACA
>NW_023340206.1:3203999-3224170 GCF_004916995.1 Morone saxatilis
GTCTAAAGACCACAGATTCTCTCAAAACAAGACAAGGGCCTGGGGAGAATTTCGTGGCTTCATATCTGAACTGTTGACCACCAGATGACAATCAGCCACATCCAGATGCAGACACAGTGCAGCCGCTTGTAATGCTGCGCAGGATGTGCGCTCTGATTAAATGTGTCAGTATGCCTGCACAGTGTTTGCTTTGAGAAAAGCCCCAGGCACTTGGTGTCTTTGCATGTGCACTTTACCCAATGATCTGCAGGTTTTAGAGAAACTGAAAGGTTGAAGCTGATGGTGATGTACAGCAGTGTGGAGTTGACATGGTTGATTAACCTGTTTGCATCACAGAAAGGCCTTTGTCGATGTGAAAGCGTTTTAAATAAGTATGCCCAAGCTCTGAAAACGCACTCTCTCTTCTACAAAATAATTTATTTTTGCTTTTGGTTTTATGATTTATTTCTGGTACATGTTGTTGCAAATTGTTTGCTGGTACTTTCTATAATGTAGTTTTAGGCAATTGGCATGTTGCTGAGAGAGAGAGAGATTTTTTGCATCAGGTTCATCTTTTGGGTATGTCTCCCCAGTGTTTGCGTTAGAGCCTTGCTGATGACAAAGTATACTTTAACTATATTGTTTGCTGTAAACTTGATGTTGATGCTGGCTGTGCTGCTGTGTGACGTATTGATGAGTGTAATGCATTTGTTAGCCCACCCACCCAAAATCTCCACCAGCCGTCACTGGTGGTAATTACTCTATTGATCTGTATTGACAGACTGTAAGGCTATTGAAGGCAGTGACGTGAACAGACCTTGGTGATCTGGGTGGTGGTGGTGGTGCTGATGGTCTCGGAGGTGATGGTCTGGGCACTCAACAGCACTCCTGAGTCCCTCTCTGTCAGGCTGTCCACCGGCTGTGGGAGAGAGACCTTTTAAGTGTTACACAAGAACCACAGATTGATAAAAAGAAATATACACAATTGTCCCTTATTAATTATTTGCTATTTGTGAACTGTGATTTGTGTAATTGTGAGACTTGAGATATGAATCATACATGTCCGGTGAAAGAAGCGCTTCTTCTTTAATTTGCGAAATTCCAATTATAAGCTGTTTGAGTTTCTTGTTGGCTTTTTGGTCAATGAAAAAAACAACTAGAAAAGCATGATTATATTTCTCAAAGGTATGAAAAAGTAGTGTTTTGGTATTGGCTCCAGGTTCAATGTAAATGGTTAAATGTTAAATGGCTGCATTTAGATTGCACTACAATTTGCCCCTTATTCACCCATTCCGATTGATAACAGAGTACTACCATGCAAGCTGCTGACCTGGCCATCAGGAGGAATGTGGGGATCAATATCTTGCCCAAGGACAGTTTGACATGTAGCCAGGAGGAGGATCATAACGGCAAACACTGCAATTAGTAGACATCCTGCTCTACGCCGTGAGCCATAGCCAAATGCATGGCAACCACGGCCTCAGGGCAATCTTTGGATATATTACCATTTCTACTAACTGAAAGTAGACATGAATTGATCTCATGAAAATTTGCAGAGGTCAAACAAGGGCCAAAACTTCGGACTTGACTAGTCCTCAACAGTGAGCATATGTAACACACACAAACTACAGCTTTAAAAATAACTGCCTTGCATACAAGATGAAACAATTTAGACCTATAATTGTATTTAATCAAGGATTGCAGATACTTTATGAAATGATCTTTCTTTGTGTGCAATTCACAGAATTCCTCTCACCTGTGCTGATTCATATGTGATGGTCTTGGTCTCAGTGTGAACTAAAGGGATATCCTTGTTGGTCACACTTCCTCTCAGGGAGTTTGTGACGTCTGAGATGGTTATGGTCTGGGTCTTTAGCACAGGAGACTGGAGGGATCAGATAAATAGTCAGCAACAAATTCTCTGACTCTCAAACTCTATTAATACACAACAACTGTCAAATATTATCATACCTCTCAGCAGCAAGAAATTGAAATACAATGACACATTGCAGCCTTTAAGGGTTAAGATAAACAGTACAGTAAACAATGTATATTTTAAGTGAGAAATATGCAATGCAATAACATAATCTTGATTCATATTTTAACAGCACTGCCTAGTTTGACAGTCTGATCTGAGTTTTGTGTGTTATACTGGATGTCCATCCAGTATAACAAAACTCAGATCATATCAGATCACAGAGTAAAATAGACGAAAAAGTCTTTCTCAAAATAGGAACAATCATTTGTATAATGATGTATGGACGAAGCCATGGAACTACAGATTGAGACCATAAACTCAAGAAACAAATTAGGAATTTAGGAAACAAATAAATCATGTGAGAATTTCTCCCTAAGGTTCCATACTATCAGACTATGTTTTTGCAGATCATGGAGCTGCCCCCTGCTGGCCAATTGAAGGAATGCTGGTTTAAGAAACTTCCACATTGGCTTCACTCACTACAGCTAACTTTACAGACCTGGAAGTTTTGTCCACTAATTATATACTGTCAGTGGTAATATCCTGTATCCTTGTCCTGCTCATTCATATTGCTTTTATTTGTTGTCGTATATATTTTCATTAGATACGACAAAACCTGTAAAAACATTTATTTATATTTAAGTCTCTACTTGGGCAACAAACAAAATTGTGTAAAATTTCATCCAATTTCATCTAGAGTGACCAGTCCTGCCACATGCTGACCAGGTGTGTACCAGATAACACACAGTCACACACACCAGCCACACATCTACAAAACCTTCACAACACCTGAATCCTATCAGAGGAAGAGCAGATGTCAAACACACACACACCTCCAGATGGTGGAGTATGCCCTGCCCTCTCATTTCATATTCAATTAGCAGAATCAAAGGAGGATGCAGACCTGGCCTGCTGTACCCTGCGTGTGTAAAGGGAAATTACATAATGAGGTTCATATGGCCACAGAGAGTGAGGGCAGAGAGTGAGGGAACAGCAGTAGGAAAACCATTCAACCATTCCCCTACATTCAGTCAGCTGTTTATTTAAACTTAGACCACACTACATGATTTTAGCCAGAGTTTCCACTCTGCAACCATTTTTGGAGGTCGCCGTAAAATCACCCTAGATCGGTGGCAAATTAAAGCTCTGTCCCGTGAGCAGGATCTGAGGAGGACTGCAATGTGTGAACTGTTCAAAGACCTGATCTGCAGGCTCGCCAAGATGTCCGAATCCCATGGAGTAAAAACCACATATACATTTTTACATTACAGTTTATGTTAAAGTTTCTCCTGACCAAAGTCACTTTTTTTGTTGAGGAAATTGAAGCACATCTTTTACAGAACTTTGAGCCAAGTCTGACCAGGCAAAGAGAATAACATTGCATAACTTGCTGACTATTTGGGGAGATTGCCATCAAATGATCGGAGGCAAACCAGCGCACGTTCCCGTGAAGGCTATCGAGTTGTGAGAACTGTTAAACAACACGACTCGTAGGCTCAACAAGAGCTCGCCGAGGCCAGAACAATATCCAGCAGGCTAAATATCTGGTTGTGTCGGAAATGACTGGGAGAGCCATGCAGGGAGCTACAGCCAGTGAGAGCAGACACTGGTAGCCTCTCTCTCCAGCACCAGACAGGAAGCAGCAAACCGGTAGTTACTTTGGTAACAGCGAAAAAAACTCAGATACCAACACAAACAATAGTGTTGTGAGTTGGTGTTCAAATGGGCGTGTATCTGATCCACCAACCAGCACTTATTTTAGTGAGAAATCTTAATTATCAACATGGTCCACCCCCTATTCCCACAGTCCAATATAGCGCTTCCTTAGTTTGTGTTTTGAGTGAGTTGAGGCGACAAAATGTTAAGTTTGTACAGAATGCAGTTTGTCTTTGTAGATTATATTGATGCCGAATTGAAAAGCAGACTGTCGGCATATGACGTCCTTCGGCTTGTGTTCCTAGAGTTCTGCGTTGTTTTGGACATGTAAGGAATTGTTAAAATGTCGTATTTCTTAAAGGCAGTTTGGCGCAGGGAGCTTTTAATTTAATTCAAACCGCTAAGGCGCATATTTAAGGTTTCGTCACCACTACAGAAACACTTGGTGGTATCTTACCATAGTATCGATATACCGTAGCAACCCTAGTAGGCGGTCTTTTAATGTGGCCAAAGACACATTGTGTACACACTCCTAAAAGAATGTGTCCAAATGCGTCCTAACTGCTTGTATACCTGCTTGAAGGTCTTGTTGGTAATGTAACTTATTTCAGCCATATTTGTGACATTTTCCCCTGTGATAATCCTTTGTCAAGCCTTTCCAACAACAATACAAGACTAGTGTTTTGGAAAAAGGTCAAACGTGGTCTTAATTTGCCTGCTGTGCCTGCGTGTTAACTTACGAGAGGACGTCCCCAACGTAGGCGTAGTAGGAGCAGCAGAAAGGCGGAGATCCATCGCAGCAATACTCTATACAGCCTTCACACTGGGCTTTGCTGCCACCTGCAACACACACACATCCACACACTGTTTTAGTATCTAATAGAGGATGTTAAATTTTGTGGAAACAGATCACCAGCAATTCCCAGAGTGCTGGTAGACAGAGAGAAATGTCATTAGTACAGACAGAGTCTTTAAATTACACATTAAGCTCTTCGGTGGAATAATCGAAAATAAAGTAATACCTTTTTTAAAGGTTAATGGGGTTATAAGGAAAAAAATACTTTAAGTTAAATAAGTTGTTAAGAAGTCTAAGAGGTGCCAACTTAAAACAAAAGAATGCTTTTAAAAAGAAACCGTTCAGTCAGGTCGTGTTATCTGAGAAACTTTTTTAACCTTCCCCTGGATGAAAAAGTAAAACGCTATAATGAAACCTTTCATGGACCAACCTCAAAAAAGCACACAACCTCCAACCAGCAGCCTCTATTTATACCTTCAAAAGACGGATTTAAAAGTGTTAAGACAGTCGATTTATTATGAACTCTGAGAAGTGGAGAAGCCCTTGCCCGTTTTTAAAAAGAAGCAATCAATACCTGTGGAGCGTCTGGGGGAAAGAAAAAGATCTCTGAGGTTGGTTCACACAGGGACCTTGGGTTTTGTTCCAATAAACCACCCCTGCTGGCCTGCATTACTGTCTATAAAGATTTTTAAATATCAGGAACAAAAAAATAAAAGCACTGGGAGATTTAAACAAGTCTCTGCCTACAGGAAGCCTTCAAAGTCTTTCAAGCAGGGTTTTGTGATTTCCTCCTTTTCTTGGATTAAGATCGTGAAAACAAACAGACTCAAACAGAGCTCTAATTACATACAAACAACTGCATAATACAATACAAAGATCACATGGCAACAAGCGAGCGTTGCCATGTAACAGCTATGAGTTAATAGCAGACATGCTTGATGTATTTTTCCATGTCCTGGGCAGCGAATCGGCCATGTGCATCAAACACTGTTGACTGCAAACTGGCTGCATCTGACACAAGAGTCTACTGGCACAGCCTGGGAGATTAGCACACTACTTATGATAGCATGGCATTATCGATGAGTTTGCACCACGTTTAGTCGCCAGAGTTACTCTTGTCGAATTTTATGACATAACAGCAGCAAAAACTGGTCTTTTTTGTTAGGGTTTTTGTCCATTTGTTGTTTTTTTTGCCTTGTATCCATCAGGGGATGTGAATGAAATTTGGTGGAGGGATCAGGAACAAGTTGTTGGATTTTGGCATACATTTACACCATTTTGTCTTGACTTAAGCCCTTTGCTCCTCCAGGGAGCGCAGGCCATTGACAAATCTCCTCCACCTCACACGGTTTTTAGCGATTCTCTCAAGCTCCTACATTTCGGCCAGGACACCTCTTTTCCAGCTGTTATTTTCCTTCTCCCTGGGGAGGGGAGGGTCCATTTCAGGGCTTGTCGGGTGATGTTTTTGGCAATTTTTCAGAGGGTGTGTCCAACTCCACTTTCTCCTTCAATCCTGGCTTGTTCTTTGTTTTCAACAGTTGTTTTGAATATGGAGATTTCACTGGTCCCAGCTTTTCAGGTGACTCAATAATGGATAATGCAAAAAATGGTGAGGTGCAACCCTAACAGCGCCTAAGTTGTGAGTCCAGAAGCTCTTTAACCTGACGGCACCAAATGGTCTCTAACACAGACCATTTGGTGCAGTCATCGTTGGAAACTGTTTAGGAAAGGGCAGGCCCTTGACATGCGAATACTTGGCAGGCGATTGGATGAACCATCTGTCTTTTAGAGTCTATAGGGCCAAACTTAGCAAAGCCAGTCAGGAGAAGAGTAAAAACATATTTTCCGTCGAGAAAAGCCTTCAGTGCCGTTCTTTTCTTTTCTTTTCATGAATAAAAACTCTCCAGTTCTGGTATAACTGACACTAGCAGCATCTATACTTACCTCTTTAGCAGCAGCCACTGTTGTTTTCGAGCGAACAGTCACTTCTCACTAGAGTTGTTCCAATAACAGCATTGGAAATTCCTCCAATACTGCCTAAAATGCAGTATCAGGTATCAACGAGTATGTCTGTGCACAGATCCAATAACAGGACTACTTCCCAGCAACGTCCCATTGTGCTTCCCCCCCTCAAGATAGCGAAGTCATGACCCGTCATATAACAATATGTGGACATCAGATCAGTATCAGGAAGGACAAACTGGTATCTGAACAGCTCTACTGGTCACACACACACACACACACACCTCGTGTTAAACCAAGCCCATAGCTCGTCTCGTAACTGCCAGTAGTTCCTCACAGGCTGCCGACTGGGCCGGTACGACTGTGGTTGGACACACATGGATTGAATCATGGGAAGATGGATTCCAGCTGCCTCGCAAGATAAGGAGACCTTCAGACGATTATCAAATTCATTTAATCTGATTGAAATGATGTCTTCAAGTTTAAATGTGCAGCTTAATTGTACACGTTTATTCCGCACCGGGAGGACTATTCGCTGGAAGAGCTTTGTCAAGTCTTAAAAATTAATTAACCATGAGGAGGTCATCAGGGTCATCTCAACTCGGGAAGTGTAGGATCCAGCATTTTTGCGAGCTTGACCTATACTAATAATTATAATTTTTAGGGATGAATCCCCCCCCCACCTATGGAAGTGGCAGTACTCCATCGCGGGGGAGTGCCCCCCTTATCTGTGGGGAGGAGTTTTTTGATTGCAAGGGTTACTCTAAACCGTGTACCACAGAAACGGGAAAGCGGTTGAGAACCGATGGACACAGAATCGTGAGCCACTCTGCTCCAGCCAACTGGAATTAACTTACTTTTTGAGTGGGAGGATCATTTAAAAAATGGGACACCGAATGACTGACGCGGTTCTGCGTGGGTGAGGGTGGGTGGGGGGGGGGGGTTCAAATTTAGAGTACGATTAAGCAGCACCGCTTTACCACTCCTGCCCACCGACACAATTCATGGCTCGCCCACGACATTTTTTACATCGAACATTGCTTATTCCTTGCAGACGTGGCACTTGCAGGGTCTTACTGCTTTTGTGTGCCGTGCATTAATGTTGGTTTCATTATCCCCACCCACTCAGCCAAGGCCTCCATATTCAAAAGCCAGCTGCCATACACAGCCTGTGCCTCTGCTGTACTCGTCTCAACCTGCCTGCCACCGACACGGCAAGCCCTTTTTCATCTTGGGGAAGAGTCCCCCCCCCCCACCACTACCACCACCACCACCACCACCACCACTTTTCCTTCACGAGCTTGGCCAATACTCTGGTTTTCCTCGCTGTCGCTGGTGTAGAAAGTCTTCACAATCCGCCGGGGGGAGAGCCGTCAACACACACTTCAATTCAAGCGGCCAATGCCAAGAAAAACAAGCCCTGCTGGCCCCGGTGTCGGTGGTAGCTGTGTGTGTGCGTGTGTGTGTCTTTGCCTATAGGATCTTGGCTTTCTCTCAGCAATCACTCACACTCAAATGATGTGTGCCTGAAGGCATACATGCACATTCCAGGCATGGAGTTCACAGCACAGGTTAGAGGACCAAAGGACAGAAAGCAGCCCTTTTCAATACTGCAGGAGGACGACTTGCCCACACTTATTAAAGAAAACTGTGTCGCTCCTTTTTAAGGGAAGGGAAAGGCCTTTCAAATCATACACTTTTAAGGACAGAATCTTTGTTTTTCTGTGGATAAAAATCAAGTTTGATGGACGTCTCCTTTATGGGATGGAGCGTCACAGCCAACCCACTTTTCTTCCCCCAGGGAGGGCAAGGGCCTCCCTGGGGAGGGGCCACAAGCCCCTGCCCTAAAAGGCTGGGATACCTTCAACGTAAAATGGCCGCAGGAGGTCCGCTAGCAGCTTTCTTGGTGTCTGGTCTGGGGTGGTCCTCAGGAGCGCCTGCGCTTCTCCACACGCTGGGGGGGAGACAATGGCCACCATCTCCTTTCACCCCCACTCCTTTTAACACACACACACACACAC
Organism: Morone saxatilis; assembly: GCF_004916995.1. Taxonomy (NCBI): domain Eukaryota; kingdom Metazoa; phylum Chordata; class Actinopteri; family Moronidae; genus Morone; species Morone saxatilis. The sequence goes on from NW_023340206.1 coordinate 3,212,392, forward strand.
ACACACACACCCTGCACCCCCCCCCCCCTTCCGCCAGCACTTGTACCACAGACTTGACTCAGATTAAAAGTTTCCAGCAGTTTTGGTGTTCAGTCTGTGCTTCATTTGGGATGAAACCCTTTTTGAAGTGATGTTTTCCAGAATAAAATATTGCACATATCTGACTTTTAAAAGAATTTCTTGACTTCTTCTAGTTCCCCATCACTTTCCTCTTTTGTCCAGCAGCTTGTTTCTAAAGCTGGGGGGGGGGGGAGCTCCATCATTAATAAAACAATGAAGAAGGGGCTGGTAAATTAGTACGGGACATTGTGGGCTGGGTTTAAAAAAAAAAAAAGAGTGTCTGAACTGGTTGAAAAACTCACCGGTGAGTAAAGAAAGCAGCAGCGAGTTCCCCAGCAGTTTCCAGCTCCACGCCTGCGTCCTCCTGCAGGGGTTTTCCATGACCCCTCAGTCCCTGGGCTGCTTTTATTTTCCTAATCACTGACAGAAGACAGCAGACAGCGCTTCTTTCCCAGTGCTTCCCAGGAGCATTGCTGTGCCTCTTCCTCCCCTCGTTATGGCTCTATGCTTTATTTCAATATTTCCGCTCAGAAAGTGGAGCTCCGTTTGTTCCTCCACGTGTGAGTGAGTGAGTGAGCGCCTCCTCTGCCGCCGCTCCGTCCTGTTCCCACACCTCCGGCTGCCTGCTGGGCTTTATATCTCCCTCCCTTCCCCTCCTTTCCCTTCCCTTCCCTTCCCCTCCCCTCCCCCGCCGTCCCCCGTTTGCTCAAATTACCCTGTTGAGTTTACACCGAGGAGAGAGAGAGAGGGAGAGAGAGAGAGAGAGAGAGCAGTTTGGTAGTCAGCCATCATATCAAAGAGAGACTTCTGGTCAATATTTTCAAAATAAGACTAATTGGGAACTATTTGCCAGTGTACATTATTTTGGAATAATCCAGATAGATTGATATATATTGATGTCTTTTTATCATCATTTGTCATCGTCATTTTATTTTTCTATTATCATAATAGTATATACATTTCTCTATATTTATTTGTATTTATTAATAATAATAATAGGATTATTATTGATCTATTTACTTGTTTGTGTATCACAATTCATGCATCAGATGCGACACAAACTGCTTATACCGAAAACATATGACATTTATGATTAAAAAAAACCCAAGAAAAATAAAAAATAGAATTGAATTAAAACAGCAGGATACAACAGGATAAACATTAAATATCATTTTTATAATTATATATAATAATATTATTATATTATCATGTGTTTATCTCCCTTATTTCTTATTGCTTAAAAAATACATTTGTTCTATTCTTATTTATATTATTTGTGCTCATCGGTATCTCATACACACATTTGTATGTGTAATGTTTATTTTTTCTTTCTAGTGCAAATGTTTAGTCTAGTGTTTTAAAAAACGGGGATAACAACTAATATTTAAAACATCTGTGAAAGCAAGCTGTTCAATTTCCTGAATTGTTAAATGTGACATACATGTATGTTTGTTGTGCTTTCTTTTTCTTTGCTTTAGATACTATTGTAAATAAAAGGTTAGTATTCATGCCATGCCAGTAATTATTAAGATAATCATGTAGGATTTTTAATACGAGGTCTAGCAGAATAAAAGGAGGCACCCAAAACATCACTGTTTGCTATTCCCTATCACTATTTATTTGGTTTTGATTGAATTTGATTCACTGCTTTGTACACACAGTCAGATGACATTATACAACTGTTTTCACAGACTGTGTGCTTCCCATGACTGCAGTGTTACCTTTGTGTGTAAAATCAGCAGTGACATTTTAAACTTGAAAACAGATTTTCTATCATTTCTATGTTTTATGTTAATATATGTTGACTCTGGTCTAGCAGGTTTACCCCATTGTCATCGCTTTACAAATGTAAGATTATATAAAGAAAATCTTAGTAACTGTGGTAGTGTTTAGATTTGGTCATTTAAAGGATGTTTTTGAAAGTTTCTCTGTGCTCATTGAAAATTAATTTTTTAAGGGGCGGGGCCTACAAGCATGATTTGTGACATCACTAATAGTTTGGGAGTCTTTCCCGGTCCAATATACAACTTATACGAGTTCATAGATTATGGCATTTTTAATGAGCTATAAGTAGATGCCTTTTTTAAGGATGTTAATGTGTAAAACATATCAGACACACATTATTGCTCCAAGCAGACTGTTTGCATGTCTTACTACATGTCTGGAGGGGGATCTTTAAGTGAGTTTGTGCTTTTATTTTAAAGAATTATCCGTCTTCCGGTCTGATTCTTGTTATGTCTGTGAAGCTTGACAAAAAGACGCCTGTGCATCGGTTTCTACGTGCTTTTCTCTGCTCCCTGACACCTGCTTCGCGCGTTGCCGTCACATCACGACCTCTATTGAGATGAAAGCGGAATCAGATTGTAATGACCCAAAGGGGGCACAGCACGCCGCATTCGCACCTGTGTGGGAAGTGACTCAGGGTCTATTTTCAGAAAGCAAAAACAACACGAACCGCCTTGTCAGGGGTTAAATCTGTCCCTGGAGCCATTGTGTCAGAGATGGGGTAACCTGAAAACATCCCCCCTTTAACACAGAACATATGTCAAAGACACAAGAACACACTCCTGATAAGATTAAAGAAGGGAGTTCTTGTTGCTGGTGAGGAGGGATGTGGAAAAATAGTCTAACCCCAGAGGGCCAAACCAAACACTAAATAGGGCAGCGAGGGCTGATGATGATGATGATGAAGAAAAGAAAAAAAGTTTTTATTTACCACTGAAAAGGAAACTCTTACACTCTTTGCTGGATTTTCAACTGGGATACTGCCCCTTGGCCCAAAATCTTTAGGTTAACTGAGTCATATCATATTCATAGGTATGTTTTCATTAGAGCATAATGATCTGAAAATTTTGTTAGCTTAGAATTAGAGTTTTTATCTCCAGCGGGAACAGGTCCTCCTCTGGCGGAGTCTGCCATGTTTCTACAGTAGCCAAGAACAGACAAACCAAACCCTGGCTCTAGACCAGAGCCATGATAGCGCATCACAGTGGGGGGAATAGTGTTAAATCTAACCTGGTAGGGTGTAATATCTTTGTCAAGCAACAAGTAAGGGGGGAAAAACAGCTTTGATTTACCACTGAATGGATACCCACGACAAAAAGAGCAGGGGCAGATCGCCACCTCCACACACCCCCCTCTGTGCTGGGAATACTTTGGATCAAAAACACCACTTGTGCTAACCTGTAGAGGCTTAATTATAGTCATAAAACTGATAATTAAAGAGCTAAATTATAGCTGTGAAAAGGCCCCTGGTAGGCTGTTAGCAACCATAAAACTTCACAATCCAAAAGCGGTGTGCATTAAAGGACCAGTGTGTAGGATTTAGTGGCATCTAGCGGTGAAGTCGCAGATTGAAAAGCACTTGGAGGACAGTGAAACTCATGTGAAGCTAGTGTTTGTGTTTAGTGGTTTGTCTCTTCTGGACTACTGTAGAAACATGGTGGTGGACTCCGCCAAAAGAGGTCCCACCCCTTCTGTAGATATAAACGTCTGGTTTCTGTTTGTGATTACACACTAGTGAAAGCTCATGGATCCTCTTAAATGTTACACACTGGACCTTTAAAGAATAATGTATAAATATATACTTTAAAGGTATTTTGCTCATTTGTTTTTAGGTAAAGGTAGCAGCAACAAGAAAGCAACAATGTAGTAATACTTGCATAGGAACAAATAAAGTTTATTTTTCTAATATGAGTTAATAAGGAGATCAGTAAATTATACGATCAATATTTTTACCTTGTGTAAAATTTGTACATCAACCATCTATTCCATTTACTGCACTGACCCGACTGAAGCTTTTGGCCACAGTGGAATAGATTCTTCTTTTGAAGTTTGGAAAACTGGACCAAATTTGCCATAATTTAAACAAACTTTTATGGGCAACCAAGGGTGGCAAAAGGATGAAGATAATTTAGTCTCGGAAATGCCACCCACATTGAGCAGCGATGATTCATAATGCCTTCCAGATGTTGCGGTAATTGAGCGGTAAGGAAGCTGAGACAGAAAAAAACAAGCAGGTAAAAAAGGTTACATGCGTACATATTAATGATATTTTCCTCCCTGGTTGTGTGTATTTTTCTGTCAATCGTGAGGTCAAAATAAAAAATGCATTCAGTATACATCCTCGCCTACAGCAGTTGTTCAGGCTTACAGAGTCCGGTAACACATTATGCTATTACGCAGATTACAGAGATGGCCAATCTTCTTCTTAACCATCCGTAATTACAGGATAATTATTTCCTTTGTGCTGCAGTGGGAGCCGACAAGGCGGGAGATCATCTTCCTGGGGGCCCAACAGGAAGTGTCTCACAGGCTTCGGCCTTTGAGTGACATTGCTGGTATTTTCTGGTTCCAGCTGGGGGTCCAGAAGGTTCAGGGGAGGATGCCAGACCACAGAGAATTTAAAACAAAGCTAGAATCAAAGAGTTTTAGATGTGAATTCTACAGCTTTCAGAATGGCATTCATCCCCAAAAAAATAACTGATGTGGTGTATGTCTACATTACAATGGCCGCTTGTTTGTCGAATCTAAAATTGTGCATCAGTGCAGCCTTGATTAGAGCAATTTTAGAGCAGCAGTTATTCAGCAGTCTGATTGATCTAATGTGACGTCAGTATATTCCACTATCAGCTCAAGTGTTGGAAATAAGTGTTATTAATTCAACCTTTAGCAGTGACTCACAGTATATTTTTGGACTAATGTATTATAATCCACCTTTCTTATACATGCCACAACTCCAGTTTGCACATATAATCCAGACAAACACATAAAAACTTATTTTAAAAGGCTTAATGACTTGGATTAATGATAATAAAATCATTTGGCTGCATTGATTAGGGGGAGGAATGACAGTTAGGCTGTGTGAAAATGTTGCATTGGTATGTTAGCTTTAATTTAAAGTAGCAGAGGCTAACAGGTACATGCAACAATTGATATGGAACAGACTGAAAGACATTAGCACGCCACCATGTCACTTTAAAACATCAATTTTAGACTTGGGCAGGATTACAAACCTGACTAAATGGGCCCCATACCCCCAGAATCCACGAAGGCCCCCTAAAAGAGTTATTAGGAACCCACAAGTGAGGGCAGAAAATGGCCCCTAGGCTTGCAGTTGATTTAGAGGCTGTGGATCCAAATTGGATGACCTGCTGAAATACTTCCATCTAGTGGACAAAACCTGAGTCGCAAAGAAATGCGTTCACATTTTGGGTAGGTGAACCCCTTCATTCCAAAATTAAAGCCTGTGAACACCCACACAGGTGTTTGCAGTTAACCTGGCTGATTAAACCTCTTCTTGGGTTGAAGTTGGGCTGGACCTTTGATGGGAATTCATTACATCACCAATAAGAATGATAAAGGTGTCATTTGTCCCGCCCTAATAGGTGCAACCAAGCTTACAGGAGACTGACGTTAATCAATTAAGGCCCACACAGTCTTGAGCAGAGGTCTAATCCACCAGGTTAACTGAAAAAACCTGTGTGTGTGTGTGTGTGTGTGTGTGTTCACAGGTTGTCAAACAGCGCCCCCCCAACAGCTCACTTATGTGTATGTAGGCTGTTTGGTTTTAAAGTTAATGTTAGAATTAGAGTTAGATTTTAATATTACATATTGCCATGCATACTATAACAAAGAATAATAAACAAAAAGTATGTTACACAAGTTAACTCACATTATGAATGCATCCACTAAGCTTTGGAAAGGATCTTTCCAGCTGTCATCGGGACCCTATTTATAGGAAACATTAGTAAATACAAGATAATATACATACATTTTGTCCTTTAATGAAACAGTCTGCCTTACTTACAGGTTTCAGATTTGTCTCATAGGTAAGTATCCTAAGTGGCTCCAACACAGGTCTGCTTCCATGCAATTCTGCCTTACACAGAGTGTCAAACAACTCCAAAACAACACATCCTGATCTGTTAGAAAGTCAGATACACACATTAAATTAGCACACATAGCATGGGAATACAACTCAAAGAATGTAAATAATAATAGATGGGGGTGCATTATGGGAACGAGGGTCCTCCCCGGCAGAAAAAAGACAAACCTGTGTGTGTGTGCCTCTCGTAACTGCTGACCACATTCATTCCACGTACAGAAGTGCAGCTGTAAATTGGCGACCAGGTGTGATCTTGCTTTATGGTGCCCTGGAAATCACCATCCAACACTGTGACGCTGAGAATCAGTCACACACATTGGTAATGTACATGCTGCACGACATGACTGTATTGATGTAATTGCTGCTGTCAGAGAGGTGTTACCAAGAGATGTAATCATGTGTGATGTCAGGATGGTTTAATGTCTCCCATGACCTGTTCTGTAACATCTCCCACACTCCTGATGCTGTTTTTCTGCAGTGATGTGTGTCAGTGAACGAGTTGGCTCTATCTATCCTAATCTCTTTCTTTCTTTTTTATTTACAGATAAGGCTAATCTAAAACAGATTATAAAATAATCTTATAACATATTTGATAAAGAAACGTCTCACTTTAGGAATAACATTAAAAGTAACAAGACCCAAGCGCAGTCGCCAACGAAGAGCCGTTTGGGAGACGAAAGAGCCGGCTCTTATTGGTGAGCTGAGCCAAGTGATCTGGCTCACCTGCTGGAATTCCTCATCCCTGTTGTTATGGATGAAGGCAACAGAAAAGTCCTAGAGAAATGTTGTGTTTTCCACCTTTACATGGAAGTTTTTTGAAGTACAAGTCGTTGGTGGCAAATATCAGTGGGCTTGGATATGTAGATTAGTGACTGATATTTGGCAGCCTTGGACATTTTCACAAACTGACTGTAGTGGGTTTGGTAATTGGCAGATTCTAATGTTTAAAATGTGTGTGTGTGTGTGTGTGTGTGTGTGTGTGCAAATCAATGGACCTTGAAACAGGATCAAACAGACAAACCACTCTGGAGACAGTAGCTGCACAAGTCAATGTGATACTTTATTCATGAACCTAGGACCATATATATATATATATAACACTGTATAAATACTCTATATATTCTACTCCCTTCTGTGATCTCAATAACAAATAAAAAATAATATTAAAAAAGCCACATGATTATATTTAACAGGCTGTACAAAAATAAATAATGTTTGGATATTCTGTACAAAAGGAAAAGACTTGATAGAAAAAAACAAAACAAAGGTGCCTTCGCAGAAGGCAGGAGAGACTTACTTATGAAGTAGTAGCAGGAGACAAGTCCCTCTTTAGGTCTCCACACACGCACACACACATGCACCCACACACACACACACTTCTCTTTGGTCTTGGAAGAGTTCCCTCATTGAAGGCTGTGTAGACGAGGGCAAGATATGGCTAAAGGATAAAGTACTGTGTACTGAGGCATTTAGAGACAACTGGGTGTTACAATGTGCCGCTGGCAAAAACAAAGATGAAGTGCTACAGGTTTGTGATAAATAAACGTAGACTGGCAAGTTTGAAACATAAACACTATGACTATTAGCTATCTTATTTTCCATACCTGATGGGGTGAGCAAGTAGAATATGACCTATTCTCTTTTATTTGTTTCTTTATATACTCTGCAATAACCTCCCCCACCCCAACCCTTATGTGTCTGTCCAGCCCAGCTTGGACAAACATCATATACATGCATTAAAAATTTTACACACACACACACACAGTCTCACACTCACACACGCACAAGCATGACATTGGCACGGTAAGCAGCACGCTCCTTTAGGAAATCAGGAATGTCCATGCTTTCTTTCCCCGAATGGGAGGCATAATGTGCCACTGCTGCGCTGAGGCCGAGCAGGCAGCAAGTTTTTATCAGTCTTTATTGCTGCAGCTAGGTGGAGGTGCCACTGAGGGCCAACATCTGGCCCCAGAATGGATGGAGGGAATGGGTAGAAACCGGCCTTTACAGTCACAGTCACTGTAGACCCATTGACGTGTGGGACTGTGAGACTTTCTGGAACCCACGAAGACCTGCAGCACTCTCGCTCTGGATGTAAACATTCATCGACCTCTTTACTCTCACTGTCCATGGGAAAAAGGAGGCAGTGAAGATCAGAGTCTTGATCTTATGTCTCTCTAAAAGCTGGGTGTGTGAAAGGAGGTTAGATTGTGGAAGCAGTCCTTAACAGGCGCCCTGATTGCACAGTTCCAGCAGGGGTCGCGGCCGGTCCTTGGAGTCACAGCTGTCATGGGTTAGTGTGCGCCCGTCGTGGCCGATGCAGCGCAGTTGGCGTTTGCGGAAGCCTCGGCCACAGGTCTTGGAGCACACTGACCATTCTCCGAGAAGCCAGGAGGGACAGGGCTGGGTGGCGCAGGACCGTGAAGCCAAGGGGCGCAGCTCCTCTGGGCAATCTCTGGAGGGACGACCCTGGGGATCTAGACACACCACCTCTCTCTGCTGCATACCTCCTCCACAAGTCTGGGAGCATGGACCCCACTCCCTCAGGGTCCACTCGGCTCCGCCCACCTCTCGGATGGCATTGATAGACTGGCGGCGGCCTCCGTTGTTGCTGGGCACTGAAGCAGCATTGTTGGGTCTTGGTGCAAAATAGCTGTACTTAACCCGGGGCCTTGGGGATTCCCCTACGGACAGCACCTGGATGGTGAGGGGCTCGGGGAGTGGCGAGAAGCTCCGGATGCGCTCCAGCGTGGCAGAGGAGCCGCTGTATCGCAGCAGCGCCCCTTGCAAGGCGATGTCGGTCTCCATGGTCATCAGCTTGTAATCGCCATTTAACAGATAGGTTCCATCTTGGCGGCGCACTGCCAAGTAGCTGTTGTCATGACGACTGTTGCCTGGGGCACGTTGCTTGATGTCCAGGTGGGTGGCACCAGCAGGGATAGTTACAACATCCTGGTAACCAGGCCTGAAACAGAACCAGAGAGGTCAGACTCAGCCATGAGGATTATTTTGACATGCATGCTATGAGGTTTTATTATATATTAAAAGATGTTTGTGTACAACAATGAGGCGGTGAGTTGTTTACCTGGCACGCTCCAGAGCGCCAGACACCTTCTTGCAGGTAGAGCCGTCGCCACCACACACACCGCACTTATCAAAGCGGCGGTTAGAGCCGATGACACGGTCACATCCGGCCTTGACACACTGGCCCTGAACACAAACTGAGGTGGAGTCTGGGCTGCAGGGTGTACCATCAGCCACCTGGGGGCAGCAGAGAGACACAAATGGAACTTTTGAGTTATGTCTAGTAAAACTGTTACATAAGAGAGTCAAAAGGTAAAAAAGTAAAAGTCTTTCCCCCCCAGTAAGACAGTAGCCTAAGGGCTGACAGCTGATCCTTCAACTTACAGGTCTGCACAAGTAAAAGGGCTCTTAAGAGATAAACTGAGACCCTGAGAATGTTGTAACACCTTAAAACAAAGTTTCAAACCCATAGAGTTTTTTTTTATACAGTCTACCAACTCTCACCTTGGATTTGAGGACAAAGAAGTATCCAGTCCCCTTGGCCCGGCACACCAGCTTGCAGCGGTCTTTGGGTGAAACTCCAGCATACTTGGGCACCCACTCGACACCCTCGCCTGAACCCAGCGACACTTGGGCTGACATGTCGTTGTGGGCCAGGCACTGTTCCTCCCGGAATGACAGGCCTGAGAAGAGACACAGAGAGGTCAGATTTACTGCTTGTCCAGCCTAGCCCGCATGCTAACTTTCACACCAATGTGCAAGGTACATCAAAACAAATACATTCAAACTGAAGGACGTATTGCTTTCAAACCTGAGAACAGTATGTGGGTCTATGTCATTATACAGATAAATTATTTCTATGTGATAGCAATCTCTTACCATTGGTATCAGGGCAGGTCTCCGTGTTACAGGAGCGGTACTGGATCCTCTTGCCCTCACAGTACTTGCCCCCGTTCTTGGGCAAAGGGTTGTCACAGGAACGAAAGGAATACTGCACTCCTCCACCGCAGGTCCGAGAGCAGTCGCCCCAGGGACCCCACACCCCCCAGCCACCATTGACAGGAGTCTGGAAGCACCAAGGAGATGACAATTACAATTCTGAACTGGTTAAAACATAAATTGGTGCAACTGCAAGCAAAATATGGCATGTTATTGGACTGGGTCTGTGTCCTACCTGGTGTTTGGCGGCTTGGCTCTTAGTGAGACACTGTCCAGCCAGGCAGTAGCTGTCGTGCCCGCATAACGTCCCATCAGCCCAGGGGAAGTTCTTAGTCTGGCAGACCAGCAAACCATTGGATGTAGTCACAGTGCACCACAGAGCCGCACACGTGGTACTCAGATCGGGGCAGTGCTGGGACTCCTCGCCAAATGTCAGGCGGCACTGGTGGTCTGCGTTGTAGACCGTCCCGGGCAGGGGCTGGGGCAGGGGCTGAGGTTTGACCGGTTTATCCAGCAGGCACTGACCATGGCCGTTGTCCAGGAAGGTGGTGACCATGAGGGCGGAGCAGGGGGACCATGGCTGCTGCTGGTCCAGGTTGGACAGGGTGGAGGCCATCATGTGGGAGCCCCAGTGGGCACCGTTGACCCCGGAGCACAGCTGGGCATCATCATGAGGCATGTTGAAGACGTGGCCTGGAGGACAGAGATGAAATAAGGGTTCTTTGAGCACCTGGTGTGTTTGATGCAACAGGTGTTGTTTTTTTTACACACATTAGGATTTTTTCTACTTACCCAGTTCGTGTGCCACTGTAAATGCTGCTTGCAGCCCATCATCCTCAATAATTGAGCAGCTTCTGTCAGGGTCGCACACTGTGCCAACATCTGCCATGCCCAGAGTGTCACAAGAGTGGGCGCCACACAGGTCCTAAACAGGTAGAGAGAGAGCAAAATTAACGGTTGAATACTCTTGAATGCATCCTCTCTCCCTCTTTCTCTGTCTTAAAACACTTCCTCTTCTCCCACTGCCACTTACCGTCCTGGTGAAGAGCACGGCGGTGTCATAATGCTCGGGGTGGCGGTCGCTGGGTGGGTTGTGCTGCCGCTGCCACTGGCAGAAGTTGCGGAGGGTCATGGCGGCGTTAGACGACACCTGAGGGCCTCGCTCCTCCTCGTACACCACCAGCAGCTTCACCACCGCCAGGCTGATGGAGTTGTGGATGCTCGGGTGGCGGTAGAGGCGAGATGCCACTGCCATGATGGTCAGCAGGTAGGGTTTGAGCCCGGCGCCGTGGAACTCAGCCATGGACTGGTCGGCCACCAGCATGATCTCCAGGTAGCGAGGGGTGGAAACAAAACGCCTGGTCCTGTGGTGGGCTGAGGGTGGAGAAGGGAGAGAAAGAGAGACAGAGGTCAGACCAAATTAGGTTCAAAGGTCATGTGAGCTGATATGAGATTTAACTTTTGAGACATTTTTGATAGAAGTGGTTCAGTTTGTCTGTCTGCACACTGTCAATCTGTTCTAAATAGCAGATACAAAGGCTCGTTTTTTTCTAGGGGATAGAGGCTCCAAAGAGAGGCCCGGATGTGCCTGGAGGAGCCTGACTGTGACTCAGCGTCACACCACCGGCGGCCCCTCCTCCTCGGGGTCCACATTCCTACAATGACCTTCTCTGGTGGAAAACTGTGCGGCTGAGGAAGGCCGAAAATCCTTTCAGGGGAAAAATGTCTGCCGGTGCGAGTTGTACCAGGAGGCGAGTTTACACGTCTCAGCACCGCCGGGCTCTGGCTGGTCCCAACCCCGCTGCTCCCCTCCCCTTCCTCCGTCACTCCTCCTCCCTTTTCCCCTTGGAGAGGTTCGCCCCCCTCTTT
>NW_023340206.1:3224182-3229218 GCF_004916995.1 Morone saxatilis
CCCCCCCCTTCTCCTCTCTGGCTGTGCGTAAAGGCGCTGTCAAAAAGGTAGCTGAGTCCATTGCGCATGCTGTGCACTCTGGCACACGCACAACTCCAGCTGACAGCAGTTTGGTCCGCATACTCACTACACTCAGTGGCTTATATAGAAGATAAGTCATTTGCTTTCAGCTTTAGATACGTTAAGTATATTTCACGACATTCTATAGAGTAAATAAATCACTTTTTCTGTTTTCTTGGCCAGTTTTAAGGTTGCTGGTCTGATGATTCAAGCTCAAACTCTCATAAAGGGAGTAATAAACTGTAAAATGTGCGTAGTATTCTGCAGCCTTACCTGTCTGGTCTGCGTTAGCGGCTCCGTGCCTGGTTTCTTTCTCCAGATTCTTTGGCACCCTCTCCTCGTCCTCGTTGACCCCGCATTTGGAGCTCCCCTCCTCAGCCAAAGCTGCCCGACCTCTCCGGCGGATCATGTGGACATCCTCCTCTGTGCCCAGGAAGTCACTCGAGTTAAGGGGCTGAATAAAATACTCTTCACCCTGAAAGTAGAATCCGCCCCTGAGTCCGTGGCACAGGTTGAGCGCGGCGGCAGAGTTCTCCTCTCCGTTCACTGTGCCCGAGAAGAAGCAACCCGGCTCGGCTCCGCTCTTGGGTTCCTGGGTCGGTTCGGATTCGGGACTCCCCACAATGTGGAAGACAAAACCCGGCGCCAAGAAGGTCTGGTCAGGCTCAAGCTGCAAGACCAGCTCCTTGCCAAATACGTCCAACCGGTACTCCCTCATCTCCGCCTCCTTCTCCTTCTCCTCTGCGGAGAGAGTCCGCCATGGTTCGGTTTCGCTCTCCGACCGGGCCGTCGGGTCTAGTCTGACCGGCACCACTGTGCTCTCCTCCCAGGCGCTGTGCGCCGTGCCAACGCACAGAGCGGCAATTAAACCAATGGAAACGCAACGTAAAAACAACATCATTTAACTGAAATCCAACAAGTGGAAATAGAAATTGATAATAAAGTCTCTACGAGGAAGCAAGTAAATCCTTTAAAAGGTTTTCCACTATAAGCTACAAACCCCAAGTCTTTGAACTTCCACAAAAACTGTCCCCAAAATTACGCACACGCATAAAAACCTAAAAAAGGATCAAATCCAGTGCAAAACTCATTTAAAGTTATTATGTGCAGGTCTGACTTGTAGCAAAAAAAGTCCTTTCATTAAATGAAAATAAAATCTGGATGTCGGCAGTAAATTCCAACAGGTCTCTTTCTCTCCAAAACTCAGCAGATGTCTCAGTTTCTAGCTCTCTCTTTGAGTTCGGGGGCAGGTTTTTTCCTCTGCTGGCCCGCTTTAGTCTGTTCTCTGCTCTTGCCTTGCAGTCAGAACAGAGCCGGTCCCTCCTATATATCCCCCTGCCTCGGGACCACCCCTTTCCTGAGGGCCCTTTGATCTGAGAGGGGCCAAATCCGTGCGCAACGAAAACGCAGCTGGAGCGTTGCCATAATAATCAACCATTGTGGAGGAAAGAGAGCTCTGGGCAGAGGAGCGTTTTCTTCTTCAAACTCTGCTCGTCTGTCACAAGATGTACACTCACAACCCACTGATATTATTACAGAATATATTCTATTATATGTGTCATAGAGCCTAATGTATCATTTCACCCTGACATGTGCCATTAGTGTATACATTTATGACATGAGTGGGCAGAATAAAAACCAAACCTCTCACTCTGGCACAGTTGCAGTGCTCTACTTTCTAACTCAATCACTGAGCTACACAGCGCTTATTTAACTATTCCAACATAAATCAGGGTGACAGGCAGCAGTGGCTGATGTGGAGCAGTGTTGTAGTGTCAGTGCAACTGGAGAAGGGAGATGGCAGCAGGTCGGGAATGGTAACCATACCGTGCTGGCCAAGGCTCCGGGAACCGTACTCACTTCCCCCCCCGTGCCAAGCCGGCTGTGGTGCGCCGTGGCCGGGTTCCGCAGCTCTGCTCCCCGGGGAGAGGGAGCAGAGAGGGGCCGTTGAGGTCTTAAGGTGGAGCGGGTTCTCCACCGGGCTGCGTCCGCGGTCGAATCAAGGCAGACAGAGCCCCCGTCCTCCGCAATCCTACCCCGCCCGCTCGCGCTGTCCCCCCCCCCTTACCCGACAGACAGGAAGAGTTTACGCTGGAGTTTCATTAAAAATAACTGGCAAAGCAGAAATCCTATTATCAGCAGTGCGCCTCATCACAAATGAGTTAACTCTATTCAAAGCAAACAGATGTATTAATTCAGACTGTTCAGGGAAGGTGAACTAACAAAATCCTTTATTTCTTTGAAGGGCAGAATATATTCTAGATCTGAAACTGCAGGAAATCTCTGGAAATAATGATAGAGCAGTGATCAAAATGTAAGAATACCACATAATAATATAACAGTGACTTCAGATGGACGCTAGAGAGCTCATTGGCACCATTTCCACTGCAGTGTAACTTGTTACTCACTGGAGAAAACCCTCACTGATGAGTCTGTGAGGAGACAGATTATGGAAGTCCACCTTAACAGCAACAGGTCAGAAAGAGTGACTCGTTGTAATGTTTGAATCTCCCAGCAGATGGTAGGCATGCAGTTTAGGAAATTCCCCAGACTGCAGCAGAGATTTTCCATGACTAGTTCTACCAAGTATGTCTTTAACCGACAGGTGGCGCCTCAGCGTCACATTTTGGAGCTTGGGAAGGTGGAAGCTGTGAGCCACTGACCACAGGGAGGGAGCAGTGATGTACCTGTGGAGAACAGAGCCTCTGCCTGAGGATCCTGTCAGAACTACAGGATTAGGAGATGATAACCAGGTGACATTTGGATGCAGTGGAGCTCTGCAGTTTCCTGACTTTAACCCACATATACATCCTTTCTGCAAGCTCATATTCCATTTTTAATATGTGTAAATAAGTGTCATTATGTCAATAAGCTGAAGACAGTTCAATATGTAACTAAATGGATGGATTGTCAAACCACCAAACTCCTTCAGTTGGTTTTTAATTGAGGCTTTTTGGCTGTAATCTGCTTTTATTCCATTTTGAACCTCAGTTAAGTGCCATACTGTCTTTTTTTTTAATCATCAAACTATGACATGAAACTAAAACCACAGAGAAAATGCAATTAAACATTTTGTAACAGAATATTTATCATAAATGTTAAAGTCACAACCAACGTGTATTTTACAGGGTGGGGAAGGAATGTTCCTCTGCTTTATGTTTTTATGTATCTTCTGGCCAGTGGCGGGTGATACCAGAGTATTTATTTCATTATAGTGATTTATTCTTCTACTTAACTCTACGTTTCAGAGAGAAATATTTTAATTCTTACTTTACTACATCTGACAGCTATAGCTGGCAGTTACTAAATATGTAGCATTTTTATAGATCAACCTTCCCAATGATATATATGGTTGTTAAATGAGAAACTCTTTCACTGGCTACATTAAAATGCAACTTGAATTTTGTATCATCAATAACAACCCCATAATATACTGTACATATAGCACTCTTAAAGGGACATAATGTGTTCATAATGAGAAATTTATACTTTTTCAATGTACTTTCACTTGAGTAAAATGTTTTTTTTTACTTGTAACAGAGTATATTTACATACAGTAGCAGTATTATTGATTTTAATGGGGAGAGAATACTTCTTTCACCACTGCTTCAGGCAAAAGGCCACAAAACATCTGCAACAGCAGTGATTCAAAGATAAGTGTTTACATTTCTACCTCTCTAGTCAACATTTAGAAGATAAGGGGCTGTTTTTGCATTACGAAGCCATCTTGAATCTTCAGTTTGCTAAATTCGCTGACATTTATGTGTTTATGACGCTAATAAGGTTGCTTTCTCAACTTCAACTTCGCAGAGAGTGTGTTCTGGTGGTGACTGGTTAACCACTCATGTATTGATGCCATGACGAAATGAACAACACACACACAAAGATATTTAAATATATAGATTTTATGTACATATATTCATGTGGATGACTAGAAAAGAAACACTATATTCTTACAAAGGAATGATTCTGCACAGTCATATTCCTAAGTTAAATAGTAATTTGATACAAAATTACTATAATAAATAAAACTCATCTCATTGTTTTTTTATTCACACATACCAGTTGTACAAACAATAAATTACAAGTTCAGTGCTGTGTTTCTGTCGTTCATCGAGAGGAGTTTCCCCACTGGAAGAGTCAGAGTAGGTTGTTTGTGTGTGTGTGTGTGTGTGTGTGAGGGTTTCTGAAATAATCAAATACTGTGAGAATGATGGATTGTTTCAATGGTGTCTGTGTGTGTGTATATTTCTGTGTAAATATGGTTGAATACTAACATATATGAATGATCTATTCATTGTACAAAAATGTCTACATAATGTAAATAAATGTGAATGTGTGAGGGAAGAAGAGAAGAATATTGGGTGAGTGGTATGTTGACCCGGGTTGTGTAGTCGTTGGTTTTTCTCCCGCGCTGACGCCAGATGGGTGAGGCTTGCCACACAGGAAAATATAACAGGTGCCAGAAAGTTTAACACAATTACAGGAAGGTATTTTAAAAAGTCGATTAGCTACATAATCAACATCACTCTGTACCATTAAGGATGGCTGAGGTAATGTTCTCAGTACTATTTTCTTTAAGAGCTAGATATTTTGTCTCAAACAGAGGTATATGTATATCGTCTGCACTCTAGAGATTTTAAAGGGCCAGGTCACCCAAATGACAAAAAGCCCTACTGGTATCTCGTGATGCCGATAGCTTTGTTTGTTCACGTCAAGGAATAATTTGACATTTGTATTCATTTTCTTGAGAGTTAGATGAGAAGTTTGATGCCACACTCATATGTGTCTGTTGAATATGAAGATAGAGGAAGAAGCCTGTTAGCTTAGCATTAAGTTTGGAAACGGGGGCAAATTTTTATACTTTGCTTTTTGTACGGATGAAACAAACAAGACACGATGTGTTCATTAGCGTAATGAAGAGGTGTTGATAGGCATATTTTTAATCTTTGGAAAAAGCCAGGCTAGCTGTTTCC
>NW_023340206.1:3229318-3229536 GCF_004916995.1 Morone saxatilis
AAAGCAATATCTCTTTGCAGAATCAGTGTCCTCTAGTAGTCACAGGGACTACTTCTTTGGTAGAAAGTAGATCCAAAGAAGTAGCTGACAGTGAGGTCTGTGGATTGTCTGAAGTAACTGAGGCATTGTTTCTGCTGAAATGTGGTCACCACGAAAGAAATGTAATACATCTACACCAGATTGATGATAGATTAGTGAAAATATATAAAAATATCTAT
>NW_023340206.1:3229555-3229914 GCF_004916995.1 Morone saxatilis
TCTTTTTATATTTTGGGTGGACCAACCCTTTAAAGTCCTCCATTCTGCGGCACAATCTGAACTGTTGCAATGTGGCTAACACCACCCGTCAGGGCTGGAAACAGGTTAAAACAATCATTTCTAAATACCGGATTTAAAGTGATAAAACGGAGAACGAGGGATGAAAAGAAAGAGAATGAAGAGTTGAATTGCAAAAGGACATTAATGACTGCATTAGTATCGCTCTTGCTGTCGTTGCGAGTATCCAGGGCACACATTGTCATATTAGCATTTCATCTTAAACAGATAAACAGGACAAACAAACAGATATTGACCAGAACAAAAAAACAAATGAGGACCGTAAACCTCCCAGCACCAGC
>NW_023340206.1:3229936-3241222 GCF_004916995.1 Morone saxatilis
CTTAATGATTGATACAAATGGAACTGAGAGTGAAGAAGCTTAAAGACGCAGTACATCTTCCTGGTACATACTGCATGAGTTTAAGACACAGGCCTGGGTACATGAATGTGCTAACACACAAAGACACACACACACTCACACATCAAGCACTGCCCCAAACCTGTGAGTCATCATTAACCTCCATAAATGTTAAGGAGTGTCGTGGTTATTTTGCCCCTTTGTCGATTTAACTGTCGAAAAGTTTGTCCTCTGAAGGCCACCGTACGCTCCCTTCCCATCACACCATGCTGCTGTTTTTATAAGCTTTCTATGAACATCTTCTGGAACTTGGACATTTCAGTGGCTCACAACAGGAAGAACATTGGAAGTCAATCTTCACAGCAGCCTACTGTTTTATTCACTAATAATGAACACTCAAATGCACCTTTTGGCCGAACGTTGGCTAACGAAATAGAAATCTTTAACTTTACGTGGTTGGTGTTGTTCTTAATGCTAGATACCTTTCTTAGAGGGAGTAAAATCATGCCCCTACCATCTAGTGAGTTAGTATTTTCAAAAGTTTTCCTGTAACAAATTTTACGAGCCGCTTTTAGGCACCGGAATATCCAAGTTCGGTGGAATGGCAATGGTCGTGGGACGGGGCTACGGCGGGCGAGAAGTGGCCGCGCGGTAAATAACGAGTGCTTCCCGTCGTTGGGGCTCTTGTCTCGGACACGCTCATGACAAACGACAAAGGGGTGTGCGACTTCCAAATCCCCACAGTGATTAGAACACATGGAAAAGCATTAACGGAAAAAAAAAACAAAACACAACACGCATGCCATTACAGGGCAACACAGTAAGCCTTCGGGGTTTGGAGACCGAAGTAAAGACAATCAGTTACTGTCCATGTGGAAATGACATGCAGTTTAAGTCCTCAGCTATGCCAGGGTCACACTTGTCATTATCATACGGAAACTGTCCTCCGTGCCAGCTCTGCATAGCTACTGTGATCCCAGGACATTCCTCTGGCGTATAGTCAGGTACATCCATGCCAATCTGTCTCTGAGTCTCTGTGTATCTGGTCCAGGCGCTTTCAGCCAACATTCACAGTCCTGTTTAGGGTCTTAAAGTCATCGGTCCGCAGTCCTACATCCAGCACTTGAGACCTTTATCAGACGTACACATTTAAATTGTTTCTTGTCTTATGAATCATTTTTGCTCAACATTTCTTCACCAGGCAGTGTTTGAAGGCAGAGGGGCGGGAACCTAGCGAGCAGCCTTTGGACAGTTTACCATCCCGGTCCTTACACTGCACAGTCCGGCTCTGCCAGCCAGTGTCACAAGTCCTGGAGCAGATCATCCAGGACCCTGTTACCCACTGGGGCCCTGGGGTTGAGGTGGAGGGACCTGGAGCTGTAGGTGGCCCTGGAACCAGGACGGAGGGAGTGGAGGAAGATGTAGTGGTGCTACTGGTGGTGGTGGTGGTTTTTGTTGTGGTCGAGACTGTCGTAGTGCTCTGCACGGAGGTTGACTTCGGGTTGGGGATGAGCGGAGCTGACGGCTGCTGTGGGGCCGTCCGGCGGGGCATGAAGAAGCTATAACGAACATCCAGGGGCTTTTTAGCATCTGTCGCTAGAATCTGGATCACCAAGGCCTCTTGGAGGGCCCCGGGGCCCATGCTGTGAAGCCACTCGTCCCTTTGGCTCCAGCCGCTGTAGTTGAGCACAGAACCGTTGAGTGGGATGATTGTCTCGGAGGTGGAGATCATGAACTTGCCGTTTAGGAGGTAATCGCCGCTGGGCCGTCGGAGGGCCAGGTACGCGGTGTAGCGGGTCTGGTCTTTAGCCTTGTGCTGACGAACCTTGATGTGGGTGGAGCCTGCGGGGATCTTCACCACGTCAGTGTAGCCCTTACTGGTTGTGAAGAGAAAGTAGAAGAGAGGTCAGATCAGGTTGGAGAGATGTTAGCTTGGATTTGTTCAAACTAGATTTTTTACAACAGCTAACTTCAAATCTATGTTTAGTCAGCATGACCATAAGGCCTGTTTTGCTCACCTTTTTTTGGTGAAGTTGCCCACAACGCGTATACATCCAGTGCTGTCGCCTCCACATATACCGCACTTGTCGAACTGGAGCTTGGAGCCGATGATGCCGTCGCAACCCGTCCGTACGCATTTCCCTTTCACGCACACCGAGCTGCTGTACGGACGACACTCTGTCCCGTCTACCACCTGAAGACAAACACAAAATCACCGTCATCCTCCACACTTATTTTCTCATCAAATACACTGCAACCTTTTTTCTTTTTTACTAACTCACCCTCTGAGAGAACACCACATAGTATCCTGTTCCTTTTGCTCTGCAGGTCAACTTGCACACATCTTTAGGGAGGACTCCTGCGTACTTAGGCACCCACTCAACAAAGGTCTTCACCCCTTTAGGATCTGTCTGAGGACCATTGCGCACCTCACATTGCTCCTGCCGGAAACCCTTATCTGGAGAAAGGTTCCAATAAAAGAGGTTTTAAAATGATACATCCTGCATGATAAATTGTGCTATTACAATCATGTGTGCATTCTCAGTCGCACTCACTTGATGCTGGACATGGTGTGACGTTGCAGGACCGATAGATGGCCCTCTTCCCCGTGCAGTAGCGCCCGTTGTTCCGCGGTGGCGGGTTGTTGCACAGACGCTGGGCGAACTGCACGCCGCCTCCGCAAGTTCTAGAGCACGCACCCCAAGGGCCCCAGGAGCTCCAGCTGCCGTGGTTGGACGCCTGGGAGAAGGAGGAGAGGAGGGAAGAGGAGAGGGAAGATGAAAGAGGAGATAAGAGTTAGGGAAAATGACAGGGGAGGAGAGATCAGAGAGTAGAGAAGGATGAAGAGAGTGGGGGAAAAAGAGGAGATGAGAGAGGACAATTAGTGCTTATCAGATATATGTTGGGAGCTGGAGCCCAAGCCACGTGTCACAGGGAAGGCCCTTCGGAGAGAGATTTGTGATAGAGAAAATGTGGCATGCATTGTGGTGTGGAAAAGAGAAGAACGAGGCTATCCTCATGTGGTGAAGCCGCTCATTAAGACAGCATGACTGGATCCGTGGCATAACGGCTCACATGCTTCCCCCGAGGATCGGCCTGAATGAAATTCTTAAGGTAATACACTTATTTTTGTGTTTTTCCAACCAGTGCTATATGAGTCATCAGCGATAAAAATGCGGATAAGTAGCGTTTAACATTTTACGAGACAACGTTGATTTTATAAGCCTGAAGTTCTGCAAAGCGCCTTTTCCATTCCGCTCCACTGCCTGCGTCTTACTCGAACCGCTTCTTTCCACAGTAAAAGCGACTTAATCTGCAATCATACTGCAAGAAATACTTAGAGGTTAAAAGATTCTGAAGTCTAAAATGGAGGGGCTCAACGTCGCCCTGAACAGTAAACTGGTCGTCATACAAGGCGGCGAAAATGAAGCGTGTAAGAACTTGGGCCGTGTCCACGCATAAGGTCGCCTGCCAAGGATCGACTCAGTCCCATCAAATGTCATGTGACAAATAAAGGCAAGGAAAATACTCTCCCTCTTTCCCATTAATTTGGACTTTCGCTCTCTTTTCCTCCCTGACACACGCACACACACACACACACAGACTGTCGACAGCCTGCCAAGAACAGATTTGGTCCTTTAATTCATCATGGCTAAATTCAATTTAGATCTGTTTAAGTGAGGCCAAGAGAACAAATAGCACAGATCAGCAGTGGCATAAATAAAGCAGACCACACAATGAAGTCACATAAAGAATCTGTGACATTTTCTCTCTCTCTCTCTTTCTACTTCACTCTTTTCTTCCCTCACAGCTGCCCTGTCTTTCTCCTTTGTCTGTTGGCACAGCGTGGTGCTTAAAATATCAGTTTTTGAACTATAAAAAGGAATCTATTTTAGATTTGAGCTGACAAACACCTCTCCACGCTCCAATCCTCCCTCACATTCTGATACCACCCACCCGTCTTACCGAGTAGTGTCTCTTGCGGGTCTTGTCCACGCACTTCCCCTGCAGGCAGATGCGTCCCTTCCCGCAGGGCGTCCCCTCCACCGCCGGCAGCTTCTTGGTCAGACACACCATCTGTCCCTGGCGAATCACGGCGCACCACAGCCGAGAACACACGTCCATGCCCGGGCAGACTGTGTACTCGGGGCCGAAGGCCAGGCGACACTGGCGGACGGCGTCGTAGCTCTGCCCCGGGAGCTCCTCTGGGCCCAAAAGGGGCTGGCGGGGCGAGTCTAGGAGACACTCGGCTGTTTGCAGGAAACAAGAAGGAGGGGATTTTAAAAAGGCGCTGCAACCTATTCTAAACTCTGTATTTTGGCCTGTGTGAGCTGTCAGTCAGTAAAAGTGCTGGAGCAGCAGCAGATACTGTCAATCTCAAAAGGATGCTGTTGCTACATGAACTGCGCCGAAAGCGTTAGTGCTTTATGGCTGTCATGAATGAAACTGCTTGATGAACGCAAAGTGTGACTCATCTTGATTTCCTGCCAGGGATCTGTCTTTGGCTGCACTGCAACTAGACTTTTTAAGAAGTTAATAGGATTGTAAATAACTCTCTGCTAACAGAGATGGCAGCTTTGTTTCTTAGTAAGCAGCTCTCCGTGCTGTGGGAGAAACGTCTAATTCACATGGATGCAATTTGGAGATGGAGAAAATACAACTTCTGCTGGCTGGGAAAAGCTCTCACTAGTAAAAAAGAGCTGCAGATTGTTAGCTCAACCACAAGCACCGGCCTTTACTGCTCTGCACTTTCTCCCACGCTCACCGTTGCCGTCGTCAAAGAAGTCGGTGATGGTGGCCGAGGTGCAGCGGCTCCAGGGCTTGGAGGCGTCGATGGAGGTGAGGATGGAGGACATGAGCCGCTTGTCGCTGTTCACCCCGAACCGCTCCTCGCAGAACTTGGAGTCGTCGTGGGACAAACCGAGCAGGTGACCTGTGGCACGGAGAGAAAGGGACGCCGTGTACAGAATGTGAGCTGATGCATGGGAGAAGTGATGAGACGTGTCGCAGGTTCGCACACGCAGCAAGAAGGAGATAAGGGAACACGCCGGGCGCTGGGGTATCAGGTGTATGACATCAGAGAATACTCCTGTGATATTAATCAACAAGGGAGATGTGCTGACAGATAGCATATGCATGCCCCGGCGTGTTTCTATCTTTGTTTGCGTGCTGGTGAGTGTGTATCCATGCCTACCTATCTCATGCGCGACGGTAAACGCTGCGTGAAGGCCGTCGTCCTCGATGACGGCGCAGCTTCTCTCCGGGGAGCAGATGGTGCCGACGTCCGCCATGCCCAGGGTGTCGCAGGAGTGGTGGCCGCAGAGGTCCTGGAACAAGGAGAAAAAGTGTAATGAAGGAAGTTTAAATGACAGTTTCCAACAATAAGTGGAAGGTATATTTCAGTTTGGTGATCATATTGATAGCTGTGGAGCAGTCAGCCTTATTTCCTGATAATCTCTCTCAGAACAGCTTAAATGCAATGTGAAACCTTTCCAAAAACTTATTTTAAGACCTAATGCCAAAACAAACACTGACCGAAACCTTTTACTGAGCATACTGTCAAGAGGCAGAACTTCTTTTCTGTACTTTTTTAGTCAGTGCCATTGGGTGGTGATATATATACAATACTGCAAACAGTAAAAATAATAATATCTGTAAAGATGCTGAAGTAGCGTTAAATTCCAGCCATTGTGACGCGG
This sequence comes from Morone saxatilis, assembly GCF_004916995.1. Classification (NCBI taxonomy): domain Eukaryota; kingdom Metazoa; phylum Chordata; class Actinopteri; family Moronidae; genus Morone; species Morone saxatilis. Next base: position 3,235,654 of record NW_023340206.1, read on the forward strand.
CTGAATTCACGGCGTCATGTTCTGCCTGATGCTTCGGTTCTCTCGGTCAAAGCCTCTACCCCCTAATGAAGTTGGAAAGGCTTGTGAGAGAGTTTTTTAAACGAACAAAAGGACAAAATCGATGCGGCAGAGCCTCCGCGCTCCAAAAACACTGGACGCCACACCTCCCACAATGCCCTGCTTTAGAGCCTCTCTGGCTCGAAAACACAGAAACGCAGAGATCCAACCTGAGATATTCAAATGAAGTGAGTACATTCCTCCACCAGAGCTACAGAAGAGAAGCTTCCTGTGTCGAAGTTTTGACATGTGAAATTAGTGCCACTGCTTTTAGCACCCGCTTCCTTCCTCTGCCTCCACCGTCTCTCTGTCTGCCTCACGGGGTGCCAGAGTGCATGGTATTGATCTTTGTTTTGATTCCCACACATGTCCATGCAGATGAGGCCCCGGGGAGCGCTGCCTGGCCCCGCTGAGTGCAGAGATCGATCAGTTAATCATACCGTCGCATCAGAGCGCGCACGCCCGCGCATGGGCCTGCGTGCGTGTGCGTACACACTCACAGCGCTGCAAACTCGCTTAAAATGTGCACTCACCGCACATAGACGTATGGAGACAAATAATACATGCATGTGTACACGAGAACATCCAAAAAAGGAGAAAACACACACACACACACACACACACCGTCCCGTGGAGAGGATGAATCGTCATGTTAAGTGGTGCTGACAGGCCTGCTGGGTCGTGTGTGAGAGGCTCTATGGGGAGGGTGTTTACCCGTTCCGGGCTGATCGGTTTGGAACAAACTGCCTTGTGTTCTGTGCTCACACACATGACTGACTGGGTGGGACCGCCTCACACACACTTCTACACTCGCATAACTTATAGCACGTACATGCAGAGGAATACTTGCACGTATGAATGCAAGCGTGTAGACTGTACGTTCCCTAATGGCACACTCACAAGCTACACACACAGATAGAGAGAACAGGAAGAGGGTGCCTGCTTTTGCCAGTTGACTGCTGGATACACGAGAAGCAAAGAAAAGGCGAGTCTGCATGGATGCTGCTGAGCGCCAAACTCTACTGAAGTTTCACTTTTCCATGTGCAGACAAGCTCAAAAGCTAGTTTGTTAGAGACGTTTGTCTTCATATTTTGTCTGTTTCTCTTTTCCCCATTCCCACACTCTTTCACCCCGACGCTCTTTACGCCTCCCTACATTTCATTTATTTATTCACCCCCCGCTCTGGTGTGAGAGCCGTTTCTGTTTCAATCTTATACACATGGATTTCGCTGGTACAACGCGGTGTAACGAAACATGGGTGAAAAAAAAAAAAGAAGGGAATCTCCGGTTACCAATGAAAGAATGACGTGTACCTGAAATGACCCCAAAAACTTGCACCGCTATCTACTGTACCTATTATTTACTTCTTCTCTCTTCCCAACTTTGTTTTCTCCCCAAAGCCTCTCACATAAGCATAGAGAGGGAGGGAAAGATAAATAGGCGGAGGGATCAGATGCTGGGGGGAGAAAGGATGGAGGGCAGCGGAAATTAAAGAGAAGACTTGAGAGAACAGGCAGCTACAGAAATATTGGCAGAAATAACAGGAGAACAGGTGGCAAGCTGGTTGTGAAGGTCAGTAGACGATGAGAGTTGTGTGTGTTACAAGACCACTTGCAATCTAAGCCAGCTTGTGTTAAACAAACAGCCAGCCAGACCCAGACACACACACACACACACACACTAAAATCCCTCTTGTGCAGTGAGTTCAGGATGAGTTTAACTCACTCCCTGTGATGAAAACACACTTCAGGCTGATTCTACTAACTTGCTAATCAAAAGCAACAAAAAGCAGCTCTCCGTCACTGACTGGACACAGGCTATACATTAGTGGTCACCAGTGATTGACAGGTTGTCAAATCATTTTATTTTCATGCTACTTTATACTGACACTCTTATATTTCAGTGGGAAATGTACTTTTTAGCCACGCTAGCTGCAGAGCTCTAGAGATTCCAATGTCGGCTGTTGGACCGCCACTTTGGCCCCCCTCGGATGACTCGTAGTAACTTTGGTGATTCCTTAACTTTCCTGTAAAATGTACTGTAAAACTACTGACATTCTAATCAGCTTCAGCACTACTTTGTTCACTACTAGTTAACAAATGTTAGCATGCTAACCCACCATACTAAGATGGTGAACAGCATGTTAGCAGTGAGTCAAATGTAGGGATGTTGTTACACATCAGACAATGGACTTTGCGGGAAGATATGTGGTTCCAGTGCAGATCCCTGTGGAACACCGTATTTAACTTTAGCAGGATGCAACACAAAACGTTGTGTTTTGCCATTCAGATATGAGCAGAACCCGCTAAGCGCCAGCCCCTTGACGCCCGTAATGTTCTCAAGATGCTCCACGAGGATGCCATGGTCCACAGTGACAAAGGTGGCACTCAGATCTAGTAACAAGACACATGTGAGAGTTTAGAATAACACAAGGCTTATTCCCGATAAAGTGATGATCGAGTAGAAATGAAATCACTTACTAAGAAAGTATGACTAAGTGAACTGAATAAATGGTGTTATTTTTCTTTGCATGGAAACAGGAAGCAGCCTAAGGTCAGTGTTCAAAGGAAACTTCAGACCATGACTGAAAACAGGAGTGCAATTGAAAGTCACTGACGCATCACAGTGTGAAGAGGGTAAGGCTCATGTGCTGCTGTTGTTGTCGGGCAGACTGAACTCTCTGTCCAGTTGTGTATGTAGGCAGCCTCGGGGCCCGGGGTCCAGGGTTTGGGATCTAAGAGCTGTCTGCAGGTTGTCAACATATGCCAGTCGAAGTATAGCATGTGTGAAATATCAGGAACAGTTAAAACAAATAGAGGGACTAGCTGTGACGGGGGCGAGGGCTGGGAAATGTACACTTTAACGTACAGACACACACATATAAATACATGGAGGAGAGGAGAGGGTGAGGAGGAAGACAAGTGCACAGGAAAAGGAGGAGCCCAAACTATACACATGTGCACATTCCCACTTTCACTGTAAATGGCTCAGTGACATAACTATGGATTTAACACACGTGTGTAGGAAATGGACTGTGTATAGATACATGCTGTGTCTACATCAGTGTGTATCTTACATCAATCATCTTTACATAAGGGACTTCTCGACGTTCCTGAAAGCTATTTACACACTTTCAACTGCATTTCATCAGCAAATTAGACTTGTCAAAATGTCTGGTATTTGGACCAATTATGAGGCTTAAAGGTAGTATAATGACCTGAAAATAAGAGTGGTCATGTATTGTGGCTTTAGACTGAGACGTTTTTATGCTGTGGGTCGCTATGTTGAACTGCCATGTTTCTACAGTAGCCCAGAACGGACAAACCAAAGCCTGGCTCTAGATAGTTTGCTTTTTTTTTTTTTGCGAGTTTCAGAGCCAGAGAGTAAAAATAACAAAACGCAGGTTCATAAAGTGCTTTATTTAGCATGTGTTATTACAAATCCGACAGTGGCCTGACCTCAACCCAGGTTGAAAAGGTGAGCATTTCAATATCCCTGGCATCACAAGTACCTGCTAGCAATGTCTATCCAAATATCTGAGCTATTGCTGCAAAAAAAAAAAAAAATACAAAAAATGCATGAACACACATGTATGTCAACATCTCCACGGCTCTGCAGCTCCCTCCGGGCCACCTTACAGTAGGGCTTTGTCTACTGTCCAATCTCACACACAACAAGTGAACACAGCCATGCATAACACTTAACGTTCCCATATACACGAATACACCCTCAGAATAGCCCCGAGTCCCCTCAATGTGCCCGTTGTTTAGTTCTGGTGCTGGTATGTGTGGAACAGGGTGACACCGCCACACGGGTCAGCTCACTGCGGGGACGGGGTGTTGGAGTAATTGGACCTGACCACAAAGGGACAAGTTCCCTCAAACCCTGTGCACTCCTGCTGCTGCCCCCCTACCCCCCACCCCCTCCTCCCATCAGGGAACAATGGATTGGTCTGACTTCACAGTCACAAAGTCTTCAGTGAGCTTCAGTTTAGCGGGCTATAATACTCAGGCTCTCCACACACACACACACACACACACACACACAGAGAAAAAGTTTTATCTTTTCACACGTAAGCTTCTATTTGGTTACTTGACACCTCTGACAGTCAGTACAATGGAGCACAAAGCAGACTATTTCCTAGAACACATCTGAAGGAAATCAACAGCACATTAATGTTTGTCTTTTCCTGCGAACTTTCCACTGGGGTTACAACCAAAGTGATTTTTCCCGAGAAAGTCCAGAGAAAATAGCTAACACATTGCCTGCCGTGCCTCGTGTGTCCAACTTCTTTTCTGATTCTTCAACGCACAATGCAGCAAGGTACACCTGAGCCAAATCTGCTTATTTCCTGCCTGGCATTCTGTCGGTGGAAACTCTAATGGCCATATCCTGTTTGTAAAATGACGGATTCTGTGCAGCTCTCCGCGCCGTATGGGGATCTCGTCTTGACAGCCACCCTGGCCAAATGATTAATGGCGAAATCAAAGTGTGGCTCTCGTAAAGAGGAGGTCAAAATGAGCTTTGCTTTTTTTCCTCAAGATGTCAGCGTCTTTGTCACACCTTAGCTGCAGGAAAAGCGGACGCACGTAAATTCCTCAAGCCTCGCACAGGAACGTCTCAGAGTTGTTTTCCTGCAGTGTTTGGATGTAAACAGACCTCAGGCCAGCTCGTCTGTCCCTGATAGTGATCGACAAGGTGAAATAACAGCAATTTAAGCACTTAGCCAAAACACAGGCTCCTGAAAATGACTTTAAATAGCCAAAGAGATCAAAGGTCAAAGTTAAAGTAAGGCGGTGGCTGCTTTCTTTGGCTTATTAAAGGTCACGACCCCGAAGTCAAGTCATGCATTCGCGATGTGCTTATTCTGCGTGCTGAACGGGGTCGCCTGCGTCTGCCAGGAGACAGGTTTGTGAATAATGCAAGTGCTGCGACAGGTGAGACGGAAATGAAGTGCTCACTATAAATGCCAATATGAGGCTGAGATTGTCTGTCTGCAAAACTTATTGTCTGAAACGTGGACTTCTGGGAGAAGAAAAGGCATTTGAAATCAGTGGAAACACACCAGGAGTGGATGGGTTTTGCCAGGATGAGCATGGGTATTTTAATAGGATCAAAGGGCGAGCAGAATGGAGAAGAATCCAGTGTATACCACCTGTCATGTTCCATTAGTTTACTGACTGTCTGCCTTCCTGTCCCGAGGCTGCTTACAGGCATCTGGATAAGTGTTTCTATGCCCGCCTGACCCGGCCCGCCCTGCCAAAACCCAACCAGCGGAGGACGGCCCCGTCTTCTGCCTGGCCTCTTCCAGTCATACCCTACAGGTGTAGCGGCAACGGGGTCAGTAGGGTGCCTGGCACACGGGAACTGTGCCACTTTGCCAGCTCGCTGACCTCAGGTATGCGCTACCGGCCGCCCTGCCAATGCATGACGGCGCCAACTCGCAGCTGTTGCCAGGAGATCCGAGGTAATACCCCCCCCAGCCCCCCCACCCACCCCCGATATGCTCGC
>NW_023340206.1:3241322-3242411 GCF_004916995.1 Morone saxatilis
GCTCTCGAGAGCTGGCTCCACCATCTCCGCCCGCGCGCGCCGTGCTCACCTGTGTCCCGTGTACCTTTCCCGCGAGCTCTGTGCCGGCGTCTCCCCGCCGCATCCCGGCGTCCTCTGCGCCCGTCGCGCGTCCCGCAGCTCTCGTGCCCCTCGCGCATGGCCTCGAAGCTGAAACTCTCGCGCGTGAACACGTGAAGCGCGCTCTCCGCGTCCTTGTCCTGCAGGGCGCGCACGTCGTGTTCGTGTCCCTTCGCCCTAATGATAGGCGTGACGGTGTAGCGCGCGTGGCTCACGGCGAAGAAGCCCTCGAGACCCCCTCCGCAGAGGTTGAAGACGGCCAGGGACTCCGGGTTGGAGTCCACAGTCCCGCGGTACACGCATTCCCGATGCAAAGGCGCGGGACTGTCCCCCATCATAGCGAGCACATACTGGGGGCTGAAGTGATGCGACAGCACGGTCTCGTCCCGCTCCATGTCCAGCTGAAACCGGCTCCCATCCAGGTACACCAGGTAGCCCACCTTCCCTCCTCCGTGGTAAATCCGGTCAATGGTCCGCACGATCCCGTCTGTCCTCCGGGCAGGTGCGAGAAGCGACCCGTTCGCAGGTGGAAGATAGAAACCCTGGAAAGTGGAGAGCCCGGCTCCCAGCTCCAACTCCACGACGCACAGCAACAGTAGCCGAAAACACAGCATGCCCTCGGCCAGAGCACCAAGAAGCCGCACCATTGTTCATTCCAGCCTGAAGAACATCTATGTATCCACTAAAACAACCCCGGGGTGGCCGAAGAGACAACTTTGAGTGTTTGTTCCTCCCAAAAGCGCATCCTCCCAGTGTCCAAATCCCCCATGAAAACACACACACAGGAGTGACCAACAGGCGAGCAAACAAAAACCATTGAGGGAGAAACAAAAAATGGGAAAAGAAAAAGAGCTGCAGAGGAACTGTGTGCAGGCAGGAGGGCACTGAGCTGAACTTGGAGAACAAAAACACAAAGTTTGCTCTTAATAGGACCCGGAGAGAAAAAGTCCTGCCCCCTTTGCTCAATCACCACTCCTCCACCACCCCCTCTCTCTCTTCTCTCTCCCTCTC
>NW_023340206.1:3242420-3242935 GCF_004916995.1 Morone saxatilis
CTCTCCCTCTCTCTCTCTCCCTCAAATCAGAGTAAAGTCAAGTGCTGGAGGAGAGGAGAGGAGAGGAGAGAAACCTGAACAATGCTGTTCACTGGAGGCTCAGTGAAAGGGAAGAGGAGTCCGCTGAAATCCCGGTGAACCGTCCCGAGAGGCAGAGCCGAGCAGGAGGTCAGGAGTCACTCCTGGTTGGGAATAAATCAGAGGATCGGCCTCATGATGAGTGACAGCTTTTATGTTTTCAGCAGGTTCAGGATGTCAACATCACTAACCAGCAACAGCCAGGACCACGGCCACTCGTCTCAACTCCAAAACCATTAAACACCAGCCTGTTATTTTTACACTTTTACCACTTTGGCTCCTTTAATAATTAAAGGCTAAAAGTCTAACAGGGATTGACTGGAGAGTTTGGGCAAACTAGAGGGGGAATAGATAATTTATAGCCGTTCCCGAATAAGAATTCTGGGAGTTTGCTGCTCCCGTGTGAGACGTTTAATGGTTAGTGTGTGTGTGTGTGT
>NW_023340206.1:3243010-3243300 GCF_004916995.1 Morone saxatilis
AGAGAGAGAGAGAGAGCAGGGGAAGGAGATGGAGGAAAATCTGTGAGCATGCATACAGTAGGTGCACTTGGGTGTGTGAAAGCGAAGAAAAATGAGTGTGTGTGTGTGTGTGTGTGTGTGTGTGAGTCTGCAGGTGTGTGACTGGGCCTGGAACTTGTCTTGGTTATTTATTGTACCTTTAGGGGAAGTGTGTGTGGTGTTGCCAATGGGATGTCATACTTGTGCGCTGAGAGGGATTTAGCCATGCATACCTCACTGGAGCTGAAGTCACTGTGTCTCTCTCTCTCTCT
>NW_023340206.1:3243380-3243557 GCF_004916995.1 Morone saxatilis
ACACACACACACACACTCAAGAGGGCAGCCAACAAGAGAGTGGCTTTTCTGAAAAGTCTTAAAAGGTCCAAGACACTGCTCATTTGCTGAGTCACCTAACAGCTATTACCTCTGCACACTACAGAGTGTGTGTCTGCGGGCCAAGAGGGAGGTCTTTGTACACCCCCCCCCCCCCTC
>NW_023340206.1:3243657-3243848 GCF_004916995.1 Morone saxatilis
TATTCAGCTGAATTTAAGAATTTGTACCTCAAAGATTCATAGTTAGTAAAAGAAAAACTATATTTTTTAAAATTTTTTATTAAAACAATGAAAAACTAAACAGCGGCTTCATTTCCAACACTGGGACCAGACGACTTTCTCTTAAACTGTTTGTTGTGCGAGTGCTTTTACTCTGAAAATAAGGACAATAA
>NW_023340206.1:3243878-3295185 GCF_004916995.1 Morone saxatilis
TTGTTGTTACTGGTTAAATCAACCTCATTATTAGCTGGAATATCTTATTAAGACACAGTTAGATACCGACAGGAGTGGTGTTCAGTTAGTAGCAGTCTGCAGTTTCACCACTAGATGCCACTAAATCCTTCAGCCTGGACCTTAAAAGGAAAAGAAACCACAGCCAATCTTATGTCAGAGCGTCTTCCAGTGAAGTTTCTGTGATATAATATTTAAACATCCAGATGTGTTCACATGTTGTTTATAAGCAGGTAAAATATCACAGATGCAGTTCTGCTGATAAACATCTGTAAACTGATAACAGTCTGTCCCACTCTGCTGTACACTGAAGGCAGTGAGAGCTCCACTCAGAAACAGAGGGGTGAGAGGAAGAAAAGAGCATCAGAGAGGGAGGGAGGGAGCACTGCTGAGCAGAGAGAGAGGATCAGAGGAAAGAGAGAGAGAGAGAGGGAGGGAGGAGAGGCACACCAGCTCGCTCTCACACACTCGCTCTCGCCGCTGTGACAGGTGGACGCCAGCGTCTGTTTGTTAACCACGTCCTCCTCCGTCCTGCCGCCGTGTCACAGCGATGGTCGCGCGCCTGCGTTAGTATGTCTGACTCCTTCTGGACGGTGCTCTCCAATTTCTCACTGCCCGAGAGAAGCATGCTGCGGCGCTCCAAGAGGTACGATCCTCAGTCCATCCTCTTTTATTAGTTCAGATTTCTCTTCATCTCTGGCAGCCTGCGTCTTCCTCTCCCCTCTCCCTCCTCCTCCTCTCCCTCCTCCTCCTCCTCGCAGGTCTTAGATGCTCAGCAGGAGTTGCTCCAACATGAAGGTCAGCTAACTGGGTTTGTCTTTTGATGGATGAACCGGACTCTCTGTCTGACTCGGTGTGTGTGTGTGTGTGTGTGTGTGTGTGTGTGTGTGTGTTGCTGTCACATGTTAACACTGCTGGCATGCATCCTCACGCAGTTTTTATTAGATTTCCTCTATCTGCGTATGATTTACGTGTTTGTGATGCAAGCCTCGGGTTTGAAATGTGTCGCTATTTCTTTCTTCCTCTTCCCTCAGTTGACCTCCCTTCTTCCTCTCCTTTCTCTCGTCTGTCAGTCAGAGCCCGAAGTGGCTTCTCCGACAGCAAAGAGGCAGAGACAGAGCTGTACTTATTGCTTTGAAGCAGCAATTTTCTTCCTCCTCCCTGTAATAACAGGGCTAGCTGCCACGCACGCACACACACACACACACACACACACAGACACATTTGTTCTCCTCGTCACCGCCTCCCGTCGTGTGTGTTTGTCTCGGCAGTGTTTTTAAAAGAGGTTGAGAAGTGAGACTGGAGGGACTCCTGCATAGCAACAGGCTCTGGCAGTTTGAGGGTTGGTGAGGACGGAGCTGACAGCTCGTTTTGAGCTGTAATCAGGACGTTTATTCAGGGCTGGCACAGGAAGAGGGCGACCAGAAGGGTCCCTTTAAACACCCGCTATCACATTCAGATAAAAGATAGTCATTCTTCATCCGCCCGTCATTTCTCTGAAGATATGTCTGCACTTATTTTTAGCTTCTCCTCCTCTCAGGCAAATTCTCAAATCCTTTCTAGTTTCCATATTTGCATTTTTATGCCATTATGAAAATACAAAAATGGATTATGCAATATCGGGTTTGATCTTTTGGGTTTTAAGACGTCACAGCCTGTCAGCAGAATCTATTTCCTGCCTGCTCCTCTCGGGCCCCTCTCATTGGCTGTCACAGACCAGATGCTCAGAAGTGCTTAGTTACAATTTATGATCAAAATCATAGAAACGTATAAACCAGGACCTGAAACGGGCCGGGACTCACCAGAACCGAGGTCACCGAGCTCTGGACCTCAGAGGGGTATACGGTAAAAGCTGTGAAATAATTTCTAAAACTAATTTCCCTTGGTGATTTTGGACACAACAGCTCTGAAATGTCCTCGTGAAGAGAAATACAGTTCGTGCTGTTAGGGTTCAGGAGTGAAGGGAGTTACGATGCTAACAGCTCCCAGTTTAATGGCTGAGCTGACTTCCTGTTGGAGGTCGAGTCCTGAACGGAACAAACTGAACCGGACACATTATGTTATTCCCCAAATCCATACAAGAATAAAGGAAAGCAGCCACACATGAGCAGACTGTTTCCAGCTCTTAGGAGGCGCACAGGTAGATTTATGTATTGATGTTGCTGACTAACATCAGGGCTGTGAGGAGGTTTTTGATTGGTCTGCTTTGTGTTTCAAGTGCTTTGTGATGATGACGATGTTAATGCTGAAAAACAACATGGTGCATGATTAATAAAACCTCAGTAATGTTCTCACATTGTCACACAGACAATAAAAAATGTAACCGAAGTAAATGGCAATTGTGATGTTATATTAATGTTATATTTGTCTTAGTACCAAAACCAAAGTAATACTTTTTCTTTCAGTATGAACATGTTTTTTCCTCCATAAACCTTTTTCTCATTTAACAAAACAAACCAAAGTGTTAAACTTGACCTAAAAACAAGCAGCTGCAAAATAAATTTACAAAATAAAACAGTCTAAAAAAAGTCTGAGAATGATTGATGACAGCTATCGATCCTCTAAACACATTTTTAACTTCAGTACTTCCAAAAAAACTTTGAGGTTAGCCGCTCAGTCGTATGAGCAACAAACCGCCATCGACTTTTTTAGACAAAAATGTGGAAGTTGCATCTCTCTTATTGTAAATGTGTTTCTCCTGAAGGGCGTTAACCCTGTAGCCACTCACACAACAGAAGAAGGAGACGAGTGAATAAAGAGGACACACACCTGCACACACACACACACACCTTCTCACTCAACTTCTTTTTGAGAAAAACAACAACACAAATAAACAATGTATATTTATATATATTTAAAAATTAGAAAAGAAAAGAATGATACACACACAGAAGCCTATTCTAAAATAAAAAGGCACATCTATACAGCTGTAAACAGATTATAACACACTTGGATCAACTGGAAGTGAATGAAAGCCTTTTTCTAAAGCCACCAGATGGGTTTAAATTAATCTCAGAGGACAGTTTGAAAGATTTTCAATCAAAAACTCGATCCGGGTTTGGATGACGGTGCAAGGAAAAACAGCAGTTTGGAGTTTGCATTATTCAACACATCACACTCACTCAAGAAATATTCCTCATCCCTCTGGTTCTGGAGGTCCTCCCAGCGAAGAGTACATTGTGTCCTAGACTTCAAGTACAGTAGGCTAACAGTGATTTCAAAATGTGAACCACACTGAGACTGCGAAGATCTCATGATGGAAAAAAGCAAAGTCAGATATTCAAAACACCCTTTTCTCATATATGAAAAGGAACATTATGAATTGAAATTGTACTGTTAGATAAAAAGGCTAATCTCTAGCTGTCTTTTATTTTGATAAAACAGCAGTGACCATTTTGACTAGCTTCCTGCATCAGGAGGTCATTGAAGGAAAAAGACAAACGAGATATTTCTATAAAACTTACATGACTCTTCACATTCATGAACTGCATTTTCATCTGAACAATATAAACATCCCTACACTGCATAGAGGTAATTTCTTCATTTACCATCACTTCCTGCATTTCTTCCAAGTTCTACTGCATGCCACCATTTACATGCTACAGTTAAGAGAATGTCCTCTACAAAGAGAAACACACTGAAGTGGCACCAGTTATTTTGCAGTTATTTTCTTATTTAAAAACGTCCATTTTGTCGACACAGCAGCAGCAGCAGCGACATTGTGATATTGTATTCATACATGCTGATTCGTGTACTATGATTGCATGATTCCCAGCTTGACAGTTACTTTTGGTACAGTTCAAAGACATGCTTGTAATGTCTTTATTTAGCAGGAACTTCACTTTGTGCAGCAACTAAACAAAGAGTATAAATAACTTTCCTGCCCACTTTCTAAAAAAGATAAACGTGTAGAATGAATGAAAACAGTTAATGCACATATCAAGTATTAAAGTCGTCAAGTTAAGCTCTTGATATATTGGCAGTAAAAAGTATTTGGCTAACGCAACCTTTGCATTAGAACCCCTTGGCCTGGGTGTAAAGGCATGTTCTAAACCATTTGAGCTCCACGATATGGCAATAACCGAGGCCGCAGCACGTACAAAAGACAAGTTGCTGTATAAAACACGTCCGACTCATAGAGTCCTTTCAGAGGATGACAGAAATCAGCCGGAAGCTGCAGAAGTAGCGATCTCTCATAGAGAGTTAAGTGGTGGACTAAGTTACTCTTAAGTGCTGGCCAAAAAAAAAAAACCAAACAACCAAGAACATCATCGTTATTATTTAGCAGAGCGGCTGTAAGGGCCGTTAATAAATGGTCCAAAAGTACAGTGATTCAACAAGTGAATAACAGAAAGGTTTGGGATAAAAGCAGATGGCGACAGGAGTGTTCATTGTTTTACATTAACTAACTCTGGCAGCCGGTAACAGGGGGTGGGGCAGGACTTAAAGGTAAAGTGAGCTGCGTCCCAATTCAGGTACCTGTATCCCCTTTATGAATTGATGAGGACTGTCTAAACAATGGGCCATCGTAGGATCTTTTGAGTTGAAACAAGCCTCTGCAGTCCGTTATGACATATTTATGTCCAGAAATGTGGAGTAACGAGGATCCAGCCCTTCATTTGGGATCCAGCAGCGTTAACTCTACCCTCGACCCTCCCCTTCACCGCACCTGATTGGCTGACCAGCATTATATCGTCGCTGACCATTATCAGGCCGTGTGATCCTGGATGACGTCCGTGATTGGCTCCTTTGGCTTGTCAGTCAGGAGCAGTGCAGGGCTGTAGGGGAGCGCCAAGTTGTTGGTGGGGAAGTGGCGGAGGGCCATTGACGAGTTTTTGCCAGGGCTGCACAGAAGCTGGAAGCGCTGGGGGGGGGGACAAAAAGTCACAGTTAATTGATTGTTTCAACATCTTTACATCCTTGTCACTCTGAACATTTATTCTCTCTTCAGTTTTAATTCATGTTTCATTATCTGACAAAACAGAATGGATTTTTTAACATCTCTAGGTTAATAATATATTATCAGCAGCACAACCTGTGGCAGAGTTCCCGGGGTGGTGACCAGGGCGTAGATGGCCCAGATGGGAAGCAGGGAGACGGAGGAGAGTGTAAGGAGCCAGCCCAGCGTGGTGGCCCAGGCTGGAGCCACCACGCCTTTCCCCAGGCTCAGTGGAGTCCAGTGCACCAGGGAAAACATAAAGGTAGCCTGCAGGAGACAGACAGGAGGGGGACCGGGTCAGTTCTGTCTTTGCAAATAGGAATCAGGTTGACACAACATGGGCTCAGGTTTTACGCCAGAGAGGTGAAACAATTCAGCATTTCACAATGTAACATGCTTACGCGCTTTCTTCTTGAGAGTTATATGAGAAGATCGATATCACTTGGACGCCTGTGTGGTAAATATGAGTTAGCAGCCAGTTAGCTTAGCTTAGCACAAAGGCAAAGAGCTAGCCCGGCTCTGTCCTAAGGTAACAAAATCCACCTAGCAGCACCTCTAAAACTTGCCAATTAACATGTTACACCTTGTTTGTGTAAGTGTAAAAACCTGGTTGCCTGGCAGCTGGTCTCGCCCAAAAAATAGTCTGGCACACTTCAGTTTTGGAGGCTAGCCACAGCCAGACTAGTTGTTTTTCAGAGTAATAAATCTTCTCACGTAACTCTCAGCAAGAAAATAAATAACCATAGTTCCCAGAATGTTAAACTATTTCTTTCTAAACTATTTCAAGAGACACTTAAACTCTCCTGGACTATTCAAACTTCATAAAGAACACATAAAATAGAAGAGAAGATATGACTGAAACATAAGAATTACAGATAACATTACATATTCTATGTATTAGATTCCATGTATGTAATATTACATATAACAACATATATATAGATAATACAATAACTTAAGCATTCATATTGTGATGCACTTCAAGGCAGTGAAAATCTATTAGATATTTAAAGATATTATAATTTTACTTTGACATCAAAATTACAAGAGAATTACAATAGAACTCCGGATACATTCTGGTGGGACGGATGTCAGTACTCTGGATTTGCCTTCCAGATACAGAAGTGCAAACAGTTATGGATCGAGTACGACAAACATATTCAGACACATGGAAAGGCCGCATAGGAGGTTGACCGATTGTCAGGCACGAGTAGGAATTTGTATGATACCCCAAACATGCGTTTATGAGTATACTATTACACAGCAAGCAGACACTAAACAGTGTGAAAGCAGGTCAGCGGGGAGGGGGTCACTCACAGTGCATACAGCCGGGGTCAAGTATTTCCAACACAGCTTGAAGACGGGCAGGGGGCTGTAGCCGGTCATATCCCTAATGTTGGCACTGAAGCGCTCGGCTCCTGTGGGCAACAACGACAACTTCACCATGACTGCTTGTGGTTTGCTTTGACATCACGGTTTACGACTTGTTGTTTTTGGTGGCGGCGGCTAACGTTGGTTTCTTTTACCAGTATCCGCCACCATAGAGGAAGGTAGTAGAAAGAATGGTCTTCAGAAAGAAAACATGACTTTAATCTGACATTGGTTTGTACTTTGTAGCAGCAGGAGGAGCAATGGCAGCAGTAGAGACGAGTAGTAGTGGTTGTAGTTGTAACAAGTACAAGCAGTGACAGGAGATGATAGTACAGTCCCTCCAGGAAGTTACAAATTCAACCACACGCCATACATTCTGCACGAGAATTTACTAAAATAAACTGACTTCTGAAAAAATCTGTTATATTCCACTTTTAATCAATATGTACAGTATGTACAGTAGGTGGACATACAAGTAACAACCCTTCCTGTATGTATTATCTGTGAGTAGGTTTCAACATCTTAATGACTCACTCCTAAAAGTAAAGTAGGTGTCCCTCATAACCAGCAGCAGAGGAGTGTCAGCGTATGTTAAGAGTCCTTAAAAAACTGTAACATCCCGCAGTCATAAAGAAGGGGGGAAAGGTGCACTGGAGTCCTGACCGCTGTGTTACCCAGTCCACTTAAACCCCCTCTCCTCAACTCTGCTGCCCCACTCACCTACTGCTGGGAGAGCCATAAAAACAGGCTTCCTTGGCATTCATATTCACACACACACACACAGAAACACACACACACACTGTGCTAATCTACTCGATTTATTGGTTATCACCTGCGATGGTACTACTATTTTTACATTTCTGGTCTTAATTCTTTCCCAGATACAAAGTTAAGTGTCTTAAGGCTCGAGCACTCAGCGTATTGTCGTGATGAGCATACATGGTACACTCCACCCATCTCACACTTTAAACAAACAACGGTTTTGTAAATGCTCTAGAGCCCCAGGTCTTGCT
This sequence comes from Morone saxatilis, assembly GCF_004916995.1. Taxonomy (NCBI): domain Eukaryota; kingdom Metazoa; phylum Chordata; class Actinopteri; family Moronidae; genus Morone; species Morone saxatilis. Next base: position 3,251,220 of record NW_023340206.1, read on the forward strand.
GGGATAGGGGCTCCCTGGGGCCACCAGACTGAGACTAAGAGGCGACGGGGGCCCGGGGGCTGATTTAGGGCCCGGAGGAGACAGAGAGGGGCCTGGCTAGGAGCCAGTCTCCTTACAACAGTGGGTAGCGGCAGCCATGTTAATATACTGTCTACTGACTCCAACTGGAATGCAGAAGGAGGGGAGGAAGCAGACCAGTTGAGTGTGTTTATCAGATTTTAGGAACTACTTTCATTAGTGGAGTGATAACAGTGTTCTACTCTTTCCACTGTTGTTTCATTTATTTTTCTATATCTGCTGAATGCAAGAAAAAAAAGAAGAGGAATCAGGGTGAGAAGAAGATAAGACAACAAACACGAAATAGAAAGTGTGAGGCTGTAGAAGAGGAAAGGTGAGGGGAGGGGAGAAAACAGAGGTGAAAAGGAGAGGAGAGAAGGAAATTAAATTAAAGGAGGTGAGAGGAGACGAGAGGAAACAGAAGGAAGGGAAAGGAAATAAGATGAGAGCTTAGAAGAGGAAAGGAGAAGAGAAGAGGAAAAGAAATGGGAAAGGAAAAGAGATGAGAGGGGAGGAGAGGAAGGAAGGAAATTCAACGAAAAGAAAGGAAAGGAAAAGAAGAAGAGAGGAGAGGAGAGGAGAGAAGGAAAGCAAAGGTAAGGTTAGAAGAGAGGAAATGAGAGGAAAGAGGATGAGATGTTAGAGAGAGGAGAAGGAGGAAATGAAAGGTAAGGTAAGAAGAGGAGAGATGGGGGGGGGGGGGCAAAAGAAAGATAAATGAGAAAAGGAAAGGCAGGCAAGGGGAGAGCTGGGATTTGTACCGTAGACCCAGCCGATGGCCAGAGACTGGAAGATGGAGAGGAGCAGCAGGCTGGCTCCGCTGCAGGAGAAGTGGTCGTAGATCTGGAACACATACAGACCACCCTGCGAACGAGAGAGAACTCCATCACCCTTTAACAGAAAAAGCAAACAGGGCAAAGATCACGGCCTTGTACACGCGCCCATCCACTTACCGGCGTGACCATGACGAGTCCGACCAGGAAGCAGACGACGCAGACAAACAGCAGCAGCAGCTCTCTGCGGTGGCCCCGTCGGATCAGATGAGGGTACAGGTCAGTCACCGACGTCATCAGGGCCTCCAGGCTCACAAACTGGGTGACAGAAGGGGAGACGGGGTCGAGCGCGTACGCCGTCAGTTTTTACACGATACTCCATCAATGCCATCAATAGCAATCCATCAAGGTCGCCGTGTGCGTCTCTACCTGCGTGTCCAGCCCCAGCATGATGATCATGAGGAAGAAGCAGACGGCCCAGAGTTGGGGAAACGGCATCAGGGCTACAGCTCTCGGGTAGGCAATGAAGGCGAGGCCAGGCCCTGAGAGGACAAACCGCCGCAGGAAAAATATGAGGAACGAAGTAAATACAGGTCATTCAAACATAAAGTCTTACTGTATTATATAAGAATAAAAAAAAACACAACAATGAAGCTCGGTGTTGGTCTTAAAATGTGTTAACAATCTGAAAAATATGGAGAATCATCAGATTTATCTTTTAAGTGCCTGGTCGCACCACAAAGTGGCACGGCGAAATTCATTTTCTTGCCCTCGTCGATTAGGTGGTGCTAAGCTTTAGGGGGGGTTTAGATATTGTTGGTTGTGTCTAGTTGTATTAATAACAAAATGAACATTCAGTAGAAAGCTTTACTTCAGTTGCTTTTCCTTCGGCAGGACAGAATTAGATAAAACTGGACAAAGCTAATATGTTAGCATCTCCCATTTTGGATTTGTTCTGATCCCTCGATGCATCAAAACGTTGAACTAATAAAATAACTACCCACATTTAGCATAGGACTGGGTCTTTACATCAGTTGGACATGCTAGCATTAGCTAATTCTGCCACCTTATGTCTATAACCACGCACATTAAAAAGGCTGCTAAAATTAGGGAAAAAATCCTGTTTCCGCCTCCGACCCTGGTTCCACTGACTGTTCACTCAATACAGACTGAGACTGAGGACTTTGTCCCAGTTTGTTGCTAAAACTGGGTAGAATTCATTAGAGAGTTTATATATAAAAAAAACCTGCATTGCAGAATCAAAAGTCTTTATGGCGGTGATATGCGGACGTCGTGTGCTGGTAAACACCGTACCATATAATGTTAAAAAACTCTCTCTGTGTTACAAAGTGACTCTCTATGTCTCCAGTTTCTTTCACGACAGAGGAGAACAGGGGGAGAGCATTGGTTTAGGTGAGTCCTTGAAGTGAGAGGGGTGTGTTTGTAAGTAGCCGTTCAAACAAATAATTTGCATTTAGACAGACATTCGGTAGGCGCTGGGATCTCTGATGGTCTGGTGCGAATGTCTGGAGACTAACCTGACTGGGCCACGGTGGCTATGTCCACGCCCTGCTCCTCCGCCATGAAGCCCAGCACAGAGAAGATGGCGAAACCTGCCAGGAAACTGGTGCCGCTGTTCAGGAGGCACAGGAGGAAAGAGTCCCTGGAAGAACACACACACAACACAATTAATTTAGCATTACGGCGGGACCCGACTTGAAGGAATACAGGCAGAATTAGGAGAAACAATTCAAACAATGCGACACAAAAGCCAAAACTAATGAAAGTGGCTTTAGTAAAACTGGCAACGTAACAGAATTCAGTGAGGTCTTGATCTTGGTCTTTGGCCCTGTATTGCAGAGCTCTGGCCAGTTACTGTAAATACACGGCAGGAGTTAGGTGCTTGGCTGTTTCTGTGTGTGTGGGAGTCCTGGAGTGTGGGAAGCATGGCAGCGAGGGCTTTTCTTTAAGGTGTGGCTGTATCAGTGTGTTTTCTCTGTCCATTCCAGCCATTCCTTCTGGAAGCCATCTTACATTTCGGTGACTACGGTTTGTCTGAGGAGTGTAAGGAGGCCCTGTGTGGGCAGAAAGCTGCTGTTTGTGTGTTTTGTGCATTTTGTGTGTCTCACTTATAGCAGTCATTGTTGTATTTGTTGTAACTGCCGAGCGCTGTGAGACTTCCCAAACAGATTCCATATGAGAAAAATATCTGGGTACCTGCATCCATCCATACCTAGAGAGAGAGAGAGGGGCAGAGAGAGGGGTGAAAATGAAAATGACATGTTATATAGATGTGATATTCTGTCTGTTAACCTGATACAAACACTCAATCCAGTATAATACAGCCATGGGTTAAAAGATATTTTTGTTCTTTTGTCATTGTAGCATTGGTGGTGTATAATACGTGCTCCAAATTTTGTACAAGTGCAGGAAAAAATTTTTTTTTACAACTTTTCTGACACTTGGAAGACTCATTCCACCTCTATTTGCATAAAATCTCATGAAGAGTGGCAACAAACAAATGGAAAAGTTAAAAAGAAACTAAAAGAATCTCTTGCAGGCCAAAAGATGTAACCAATGTGTGTTTGGTGGTGACGTATTAACTGTTCTGTTACTGTGTGCACATGATGTATTAAACATGTCCTTAAACTGCAACAAAAAAAAGTGTGCAGACTTATGTAAAGCTTGTGTATAAAGACTATTGTTTCTCAGTGTCTAAGCTGCACTGACCTAACAATATGACTTTATGTGTTATATGTCTTCTACTTCAAATATCTTCATCCTTTTGCATTTGAAATTTCAGTTAACGAGTTAAGCCGATTTTCATTCAAACAAATGAGACAATGTTGTGTCTTTCGTGAACTCCAGTTACTTAAAATAGGACACACTGTTTTTTGTTGACAAGTTATTGCTGAGACCGAACACTTCATTTTAGGAGGAAAAACTCTTGCAGCTGCAGACGTAAAGCGAAAATACGAAAAAAAAGTCTACTGGACTGCAGATCTCACCTGATGGGGCCACATACCTGTAGGAGCTGCTATCGTATATCCTACACACATCCATAGCGTGTGTGTGTGTGTGTGTGAGTGTGTGTGTGTGTCTGTTTGCGTGTTTGCACCTGTGGGTCTGCCAGGCGGGTGTGGTTGGGTTTGAGGTAGTAGATGATGCCCTGGGTCGCTCCAGGCAGGGTGGCACCGCGCACCAGCAGCACAAACAGCATGACATATGGGAAGGTGGCTGTCAGGTACACCACCTAGAATGTACACAGCGCGCGGGGATGTGGTCAGGACAACACGGAGGGAGAAAAAACAGTAGGGACACGTCTGTGATGTGCTCAGACAGAGCTGAAATACTGAAAGAGGGAACCCTGGAAAATTGGAGTCTTAAAACCTGTTGACGGATGGTGGGCCGTGACACAACAAACAAGACCTAGAAAAATTACTGCAGTGCCCAGTCCCTTATTTCATTTGCTAGCCATATAAAAGATTTATGTTCTGGTTCTAACTTTGAGGGTTTTGTTGTTTCTAAAAAAAGACTGCTACTGACGTGGCCTGCTTTGCTTTGTAGAAAAGTAAATGATTTCTTGGTATCTAATAGTAAAGCCTCGAAAATGGAATGATTCAGTCAGATGAAGGGAGGAACGTGCAGCCCTGTATGCACTCTCTTTACTTAATTAAACGTACATTCAAAAATAGATTTTTCCACAGACTTTTCAGGAAGCCATTAACCTTTTTTTTTTAAGGAACTCTAGCAACTTTACATTGCGTTTTGGCCAGAAGAACAAGAGTTTAAATTTAGTTCCGGGACCATGCTTTAAGTAAAGTTCTTGTGTTCCTAAAAAAGTTGCTGGAAAATTTCCTGCTGTGGAAAAACGTGCATTGGGGTCACAAATCAGCATCTGCTCTGCTGAAAAGCCCTTGAGCAAGACACTGAAATACTACCAGCTTCATTGACACTGCTATTTATCTGACCTTGCGCTCTGTGCTCTGAGAGGAGCCGGGCAAACAAAACAAAGCCTAGAGCCCCCAGTTCTAGCAGTTTTTTTTAATTATTAGCAGTTCATGTTTGTAAGTTACTCACGGATGTACAGATGAATATTACCGGATAATATACACCGGAGATAAGGAGACACACTGAATTTAAAAATATGTGATCATCTGATAAGCCAAACTACAATAACTACCTTCCTGTTGTTTTTAGAACACCAGCAGTCACTTTCAACTGCACCTGCTTCTCACCAACGTTCTTGCTGCCACTACTTGATGTCTGTGAATTGCTCATATAAGAAACAAATCTATTACCTTAAAAAAAAACACTAGACACTCTTGAGCTTCTAATGTCCCCACACATGGAGCGCAGTGATGTCTGTGTGTTGTCTGCTCACCTTTCCCGTGGACTTGACTCCCTTCCAGACACAGAAGTAACAGACCAGCCAGACCATGGCCAGACACAGAGCCAGCTTCCAGCTGATGGGGCCCAGCTCGTCTAAACTGCTGGAGAGACGGAGCACCTCCCGCCTAGAACACACACACAGCTGTTAATGTGTGATCAATACCGCAAAAAAAAAAAAAAACACTAATGGGGGGACCAAGAAAGCTACACTCACTCCCAAAACTCCATTACAGGGGACGTGGCATTCTCAGGCAGGCTGCTCCCACTGGCTGACTGGTTGTGGTGGTCAAATAGGACACACGTCGCTGCAGCAGAACACACACACACACACACACACACACACACAAAATAGACCCTTGTTACCCCTTAAAGTTTTACACAGCGGCCTCACAATGCAATGACAGAAGCTTCTAATTTCCTGTCCGTACTGACCGGTGTTCCATGTGTTGTTACAGTGCGACCAGGGCAGCTCCGCCTGGAAGCTGTAGGACAGGTAGAAGAGGGCCCAGGCCAGGATGACGATGTAGTACACGCAGCCGTGCAGGATCATCACCTGACTGGCATAGCCGAGACCTGCAGGGACGGGAGAAGGTGCAGGCGGACGGACATTCAGGGTGCGGTGATTTACACAAGCAGGCTATCATTGGCTGATGTGCAGCAGGATTACAGTCTCAGTAACACAAACAAATGAGCTTCAAAGCATTCATGCACACACATTCCGTTATCACATCCAAGTCACTTGAGTTTCAGATGAAAGCATCCATTTATTGAGACACTCGACTCGCAGCCCACACCGAGTTTATCTTCATTAAGAATGAATAAGGGTCTTATGAGGCCTTGAGTGGGTTGGAGAGTGTAGGCTGCAGACAAATAGCTGTTTGTGGTGTCCTCTAATGAAATTCAGTCCTTTCTGATGATGGCATATTAAATGTGCAAACCAGCGAGGAATTCCTTACAGAAGCATCTCTTTGTTTGGGTGAGTCTGACTGTATAGAAGCACATGTGCCCTAGGAAATGCTGCGTATTCTCTGCCACAGCACAGTTAGACCCCGTGCTCAACACATGGCCTTCACACGGCTAGCTGTCAGCAAAATACTGGTGACCCTGTGAGGAGCATGAGGAAATGCGTGTGTGCATCTGCAGGCCATATGGACCAAGGGGCAGAACAGCACATGCTGGCACACTCATAAATATTTGTCATTGAGCGGGGTAGAAAAAAAGAAAGAAAAAAGAAAGCAATATGGCGCAGCGCTCACACACATTCTGTTTACAATGTGTCTCCCAGGTGGTCCAGATAGCATGCTACTGGCCTTAGCAGCACCTGCACATAAGCTGCTTTACAAAAATGAGCTTAAGTGTAACATTTTGTCTCTATAACTGAAGTATATAATTGAGTGGCTGAACCTTGGCCGAGAGGCAAAAAGGAGTTCTGTGAACGCGGCCTGAGAACAAAAAGCTACGCTGCTGAAGTGTCATTGAGTGAAACTGAAACTGCTCCAGGGACGTTCTTGAAGAAGGTCCATGTCTTAAAATTTTGATCCAAGAAAGCAACTTCACTGCAAGGTCCCTTTAGTAGCTGCTTTGGATAAAGATGCACCAATCCACTTTAATACGTACGGCCATGTCTGACCCCTTGAAGGCAAAAATAGAATTTCCTTTTTAAAATAATATCACTAATGGCTTTGGCAACGTGCTGTGTGGAACTAAGTTACTCTTAAACAGCTCAGTCAGTCATTCCTGTGTGTGTTGCTCAATGACAGGGTAGCATGACTCGGCAGTTGACTGCTGCGGTTTAAATTCGTATTGTACTGCTCCTGGACCAAAGGTGGACCTAAGTCCTCCTTTACTGTATGACATCCAGAGGAAGACTGCAAACAGCTGGAGTCTGTTGTCCAGGTCTAGGTCTTTGATACTTCAATGCATCCCTGCCATACAAATGTTTAATTGTCTAGAACAGCTTCCATTCCTAAAGGCTTGAGATCATCCAGTAACTCCACACAGTGTTTTATTTCTCTTCTGTTTCGCTGGTGTTGTGTTTTGAGTTAATGCTTTACTGTAATCCTTTGTTGGGATAGAACGATACCACGGAAAACAAGACAGTCAACCTCAAGTGTGTGTTTTTATTGGCAGGCGGGGAGCGTGTTGCCTTCTGCACCCTTGAACTGTGCTGATACATGAGCTGAGATTCAATATGAAGAGCAGACACACGCTGCTGCCAGGGCACGCCAAATCTTCTCATTGCAGTCAGATCGTTATTATGTGTTTTGTATTGATGTGGGGATAGGAATGCTTTGAATGTAGAAGAACGTGAAAAGACAGTGAGAATAAGAACATGGAGGAGGGAAAAGAAAACAGTGGTTACGGACTGGTTTCAATGTATATTTCAGTTTTTCCTTATCGATGTGTCTAACTTATTCTTACTAATTCAGCCGCTTTGCAAATATATGTGCCAGCCTGCATATCATTCAAGTTCTTATCCGTGTCCCTATGTTAATCATGCTAGTATCTTGTTATAGGTCAACTACTTGTCGGTTTTTTTTAACATATCTATATATGAAAATGCACTAAACACTAAAATATTTTCATATATTTTTGTTTCTGTCCACTTGTTAAAGTTACAATGTTACAATGAGACGCAAAGTAAAATGACCACTTTTTTCTATGGAGTCTGGTGGTGAACGATTGCGATATTACGGCTGTTTTTGGCTAAACAAAAGGTCTATCTCTGTAAGGATCCTTTCCACAATGTTTTCAGGCACTTAGAATAACAATTTGAGCCTGTCAGTGGCAAAAAGCAAGCACTTTTGGAGGCTGTACTTTTTGGGCAAATTTGTCCCAAAGCATTAGCTATGGTTACATGGCAGCCTGCTTCTCTATTTTCTCATCCAACTTTGTGAATTGAGGGTTTATTTGGACAAAACCAGCGTTGGTGATTGTTGGAAAGACTGTGGAAACGCTAACAAAGACGGTTTTGTTGAGTTATATTTTGTTTCTGTCCAGTTTGCAGTGTGTTTTACGATTATCTGCTAGGTAAAGTTATTAGGTTTTGTCAATGGAGTCTGGTCGGTCGTAGCAGAACAGCACAAACTGCAGTCTACTGATGACATAATTAGATAAGATTACCTCCAAATAACGGGCACATGGTCCTCCAGGCGCTGACCCCTCCCAGGCTTGTGTACTGTCCCAGTGAGGTCTCCAGGAGGAACAGGGGGATGCCGCACAGCACCAGGAACAACAGGTAAGGTACAAAGAAAACACCTGGACACACACATAAGGTGCTGTTATTAATAATACTAATATAAGGACCTTCACTGATTACATTCAGCCCAATATTTAACCCTAAATTAACTTTTACCACAGTTTTAACTGTATTCTAAACTCTACAACCAAGTAATAATGCATAATTAACCCTTACATTGTACATTAACCCTAAATTAAATTCCTGGTCACCAATATGACCTGGCAAAATAGTACAGAACTGCTTTGTATTATATAATTTGTCTGTTCCCCTCCCCTCCTTTGCTATCCATTACGCTTCACCTCCTCCGTTCTTGTAGCAGAGGTACGGGAACCTCCAGACGTTGCCCAGGCCGATGATCTGCCCCGCCACGGCCAGGAGGAACTCAGCCTTGCTAGCCCACTGGCCCCTGGCATGCAGGCCGTCGCCTTTGGTGACCTCTTTCCCGTTGGGGAGGCTCCCTTGGTGGAACTTAATCAGCAGCGCGTCTCCTTGCTCTGGAGGCATTTTGTCGGCCATCATCGGTTCCGGCAAAGACACACACACCCCCCTGAGGAAAGAAAAACAAGAAATGAAAAGAGAAGTTGGAAGGAGAGAAACCAAAGAGGATGCATGTTGTGTGTCACAGAGGGCAACTACACAATGCAAACAAATATAATACCTATTGCAAACAATGATAAACGCATTCTAGAGAGAAGAAAGAACAGGTTCACTCACATCTTCGCAGTCGGGCTTGAATAGTGAGAGTTCGGGCGTATTTTCTGACCGTTGGTTTGACTGCCTCACTTATCTTTTGTGTGTGTCTCAAGGATGGGCTTGTGTGGGTGTGTGTCCTTTATCTGTACCGCACTGCACACTCAAGGACTACATTTGTCAATTCCAGCATGTGGATCTTTCTGGGGACTATTTTTCTCACAAGATAAATATACACGTTTTTGTATGCATCTGGAAAACAGCTTTTAAATGTTGTTATGATGACCTCACTTTTGCTATTTAGGACTTTACTTGTGTACAACATACTTTTATTATGGCGGAGACATTACATATTATATATATTGCACGTGATATTAATGGGTGTTTTTTTATGGTGCATTTTGAACAGAACACACGTTTATGTGGCCTTTTATCTGGTCTTTCAGATGCATATATTTCAATTATGAAAGGTTGGAGGGTTGTTGCACTTGCTGCGACCACCGTTGCCACTCTTCCCTTTTCTTTCACATTGTCCCCCTGTTGTGTCATGTGACCACATAACGTAACGAGCGCCAGCGAACCTTTCATAAGCCACCTTTCACTATCACTGGCACGACGGGGGAAAATAACGTAATATGACTCTGTAGCAACCTTCACTGTCAGTGGTATCAACCCACGGGCTGCTGCGAAGGCTCAGTTATCACCATATTGAAGGCTACACGTTTTCATACAACAGTTTTTCAACAGTTTCACGAGAATGTGCGGAATGGTGCAGCACCCAGGTGGCGCCGTTAAGTCTCACACGATGCTCTGTGAATGATGCTTTCAATGAAAACGGTGAAAATGTACATTCATCTTCGCCGGGTGTGTCGTGTATGAGGATAAATCGCAGACAATTCGACATTACGTTGCCTACCTCCGCGTTGCCTGCCGGTCTCCACACCGCGACCACCCCCGTGTCCGGCTGGTGAAATGGTTTGTCCCGGCCACTGTACAGCTGCCGGCCGGTGCAGCGCGCAACTCTCTCTCTCTCTCTCAGCCACACATGGAGCACCACACACCACACACAGCACACTCACTCTCTCTCTCGACTCACAACACAGCGGGGGGGACTACTGTTTGGACTGAGAGTGGCGCGTGGATATATACCAGCAACGAAGGGGTTACACAACTACTGTTATTACACAACAACAATTTAAATCGCTATTTATTTTAGCACTTTAGCTCTGATATTGACATTATATTTTATTAATGTTATTAAGGAGTAGTTATATTCCAAATGCAGGTCTTTATTGGCAACACTTTGACCTTAAAGTAGCAGTGCGATTGTACTTCCGTTATTTAAAGCTTTCCTAATGCCAATGCTGTCGAATGACGTCATCAGCGAAAGGACCTCCCCTTCCTCTCTTACTTAATGGCTTATGAAGAGCATGAAAACATTGCCTTCTGTGTATATTTATATACGGTTCCTTACACCCCTTCAAATCAAGAAGGCATTGGAAGTGTCAAGCAAGTTGCAAGAAATGTTTTCTTGGGCAGGCCAAGTCGAGTCGCAGGTTAAATCAAGTCGAGTCCTTAGTTCCACATTAAAATCCTTAAAAAGGCATCTGCTCCTTCTACTGACAATTACAATTAGTGGCCCGGCTGTATGCCTCCGCCAACCAGTCATGTTGCAGTTTATATCTATGTCTGTCCAGACTCATATAATATGTGTGACAACCCAAAATCATAATGGAGGCGCTGAGTTGAGGAGTGACTCGAACACTGGTCAAACCACAACTCATCTGCATGGTTTAACCAGATTCAGACAATCACTATTTGTTTTCATCCATATACATTAGATCGCTGAAACATGAGAGACCACCAGCCTCCCAGCTCCCAATTGTGGACTCTGTCCTGTAAATGGTCTCGGCGTCTTAACCATTTAGGCCACCTCAAGCAGCTCTCAGCACATTTAATGGGCTGTGTCATTGCCTGTGCTCATTCAGCTGAGCATTTATAGCCACAGTAAAAAGTCCAGGCTCCAGCTAACACTCTGCTCCAAGGACTTCATTCAGAAAATTGCATTCCACTGTATAGACATATTAGGTTAACTTACTAGATGTGTAAATCACAAGCAAACGTGGAGACTGACACACGCATACCTGTGTTTCAGCTAGAAGGATTATTCTATAAATGAATCATACTGCTCAAACTTTCTAAAAGCCCTCAACCTTCCAAAACCAAACCAAGCTGCTGCTCGAAACACTCATCCAAGTAGTTAAACAGTTCATCCTTTTTCTGCTGTCTTGGCAGGTCTGATGTGATGTGCTCACAGACTTTATGAGAAGTTGGTTTAACTGCTAAAGGACTCCCTATCCTTGGAGTCAGTTCGATACAGCATGTTCAGTACATCGGGATGTCGTGTCTCCTGATTACTCTACATTTGAGCAGAGGGAATACTGCTGCAAATTGTACAGAACGGACAAATTAAACAAAACAAAGGAGAATGATTCTTTTGTGTTCATGCGGTTCATTCAAGGATAGCGCGGACGGGACCTCTTTTATAATGCTTTTGACTGTGGCCCTTTATGGTTATGTTGATAAAGGCATAAACCTTTACATAGATTAGATAACGTTTAAAGTGTTCAATGTGAATTGCATTACATTAGGAAGGCCAATAATGGCACAAAAGCGTAGATGTGTTCTTCAGCCTTAAACTATTTAAAAATCTAATGATATAATAAAATATTCAGAAATATTAAAAATTACTGTAAATTCTTACAAAAGTATAGAATTTACTTTAGCCTCCCTCATTAGTAGAGACTCCCCCCACCCCCCAGAAAAAAAATCGAAAAGTCAAGGGGTCAAGAGTCAGGAAGTGGTAAAAAGTCTTGCAATCATATACAATGCACAAATTCCTCAACCGCACGTGTGCACTCCACTGCATATCCTCTCTTCAAATGCAGACTCTGCTCTGCTTCCCAGGGGCCAAATAAAAACCCCAGCGTTAAGGGTCCTTCTATACAGTCGCCATTGTTCTGCCCTGACAAACCTGTAGCCCCTGTAAACGTGGTGCCAAGGGGTGTAACTCAGACCAGCCGTGGCCGTTCGCAATTTCTGCATGCTTTATGGCAGCTTTTATTGGTGTCTGGCATCCAGGACAAGGGCAGTGGGTCACTGATATACAGCGGTATGCATTGTGAAACTCCTCCAGCATGCGCATATCTTGTTGTATAACTGCAAGGTTTTCAAAACTTTTAATAGGAAGTGACACTGTGGAGAAAAAATAATCTGCTTTGGTTGTGATATCTGCTGAGTTCTTCCAATGAGCACAAGCTGAGCTACAGTACAGCACACAGTAAAATACTTATCTACATATTACACACACGCAGCACAGACAAGGGCTCAATATACACAAAAACATTGTAGTTTTATGACACTGCAAATTTAGCCAACAATATCTGAGCCAAAAACAAGTTCAGGTGTTAAATATCAAAACTTAAAACTGAAATTTAAAGTGATCTGACCTGTGTTGGTAAGCAAGACCACGCCTTGTGTGTAATTGTGTCATAATAAAGAAATTGTTAGTATCGAAATCCTTAAATTACAATTACCTCATTACGCCGGTGTGAAACTAATGTCTGCAAGTTTTGGGATTGGTTACAGAGATCATCCGACAAGCAGAAGGTCTCAGGTTGACTATGGCGTCCAACGCTCAAGTCTCTCAAGGTAGGATCAGCACAACAGATACCTGACACCTGCCGGCTCATTCATTGTAACCCAACCTTGTTGCCAGCCACATGTCTACGGCTGTACAAACACACTCCTGATGTAGGTTCACTGCGGGCTTACTGGCCACAAACATACCCTTCTACAAGAGCGACAAGAGCTGCCTTAATCACTTCTGTTCTTTGAATAGGTCGCCTCACAAAAGCTATTTTTATGTGTAGCACAAAGGATGGTAAGATAACGACAGCACAACATGTTTGCTACCAGTGACTGGTATTTTGTACTACAACGTTGTTGAGATAACATGAATATGTAATGGGTTTGGTAGGTAATACTTAAGGAAACTATGACAGAGAAGATACTAGGTGTCTATCTGTATCTATCTGCACAAGGTACCCTTTAAACACAGGACTTTGAACCAGGAGACCAGGAGTCATTTAAAGGTCCAGTGTGTAAAATTTTGAAGTGGCAAAAATTGCCTTTTACATCTACAGACGTCACAGGTTGCCTTTCACTGGAGCCATGTTGAACAGCCATGTTTCTACGGTAGCCCAGAAGACACAAACCAAACACTGGCTCTAGTTAGTGCGCGTTTCACGGCCACCGTAGTCTCTCCTACACGCTTGGAAGGCGAGGGTGAAACGAGAGAGTTGCAATCTCACTCTCAGGAAGAAAATAAATTGGAAGTGGAATTCCTTTAACAGCATCACCTGCTCTCTCTGTGGTACCAACTGGATAGTTGAAGCCAAGTCAGTTCTTGTTGAATTAACAAAATGAATAAAATGGGTTAGGGTAAGATAAAGTTTGACAGCTTAACAAAGGGTTTAATGACTTGAACTGAGTGAAATAAATGGGTTACTTGGCAGATTTTCTTTTTCCCCTTTGAGGGAGGCCGGAGGTTAGGATCAGTACAGTGTAGCAAATCACCTCAACAGCATGGATGTTTGACAACACAAGGCCATCCATTAGATTACAGTCTGCCAACTATCAGACCAGAAAGGTGAATATAATTCAATATTTGGAGGATGATTCTAATTTTTTGTGCAGAAAGACCAGACCCATTAATCTGCTGCCTTCAACCTTCAGGTCAAACACACTCAAAGTGGTCTTCTTGCCTCATTTGAACCCTTTGAAAGTGGAGGTCCTGATGTGGTCAACATCAGACCTCTAACTCCCCATCTCCTAAATAGGTAAACATTCCTGTGGCTTAACCCCTTTCCTCTTCAACCTGTGTGAAAAACATACCCTGTAAAAGAGGAGTCATTTAAATGTAACCTCTGGCCTTATGTCCACACTGTACAGGGCTCCCCTGAGGCTTGTGGTAGGCCAGATATTTGATGCTGATAATCTTTCCTGGAGGTTTTACGGGAATGTTTTCAGGGGCAATCCCCTACATGAGTCTTTTAACTATAATGAGTTGTCCCGTGATGTGTATGTGCTGCTTTCAGAGTTTTATGGGGTGTCACTGGAAATTTAAGGTACTTTATCCTGATCCCAGTCCATGCTCATTTGTTTTGTTAGTTTTCTTTTTGTCTTAATTCATTTTTTTTTTTTTGCTATTTCCAATTAGAATATACTAACTGTGAGTTGAAACTGCTCATCATTGAGGGTCACCTCAAAAAATCTAAATCCCTACTATCACATTATTAAACCCTATGCTTAAGTAAGTACTAATCTGTGGGCTCAGCAAGGTTCGTCAGTCTGCACCAGTGGTTAAATGCTTCAACAAATAGGTCTATGAACACTTCTTTGTGTTAGTCTAACCTAAGCCGTCTTTACATTTCTTGCAGTCAACAATGTGAGCTTTGATGAATGGAACAACCTGTTGCCCAATGCTCAGTTAGCTCAGTTTAGTCTGGAAGCAGTGGGAGAGTCCGCTAAAGCACTAAAAAAACACTAAAGCTAACTTGTTAACAAATTACATTTAATTTCTCAGGCTGTACAAAAATTGAGATGTGATGTGATTTAGCTATATTTCCTCATCTAACTTTGGCAACAAAGCAAATCATTTTCAAAATGCCTAGCTATTCCTTTAATATTTTAGCTAACACATTCTCTAAAACAAAGAAAATACACCAAGAATGTGATTTATAATCCAGCTCCTGTCTGCATAGCAAATCCAGCACTTTAAATCCCCTTTATGGATCCAGATTTTTGTGGTTTCATTAGTGTCATAATCAAGAAACCAACTGCCTTTAAGCACAGTATATAATGCTGCTTTTGTCATCATTTCTCTACCATAATTCTGCTTGAATTGATGCGTAGTTGGATCTAAGCTGACTTCCTAGAATGGCCAATTAATCGGTCATAATCTTCAATTGTTCAATTGTTCAATTGTTTCTAGACAACAATGCGCAAAATGAATACAGTAATAGTTACACATATTATTTGGTTAAGTGGAACAAAATAGATAAAAACATACAAAAAGAAGGATGTAAAAGATATTTTGAGAATGTGAGTCTCGAGAAAGACTCCTGTCCTTATGCTGAACTTACCTCTGTTTATGTGGATTCTCACTAAGCCTTCAACGTAGCCCCTTAATGAGATTAATTAAGACTGTTCGTCCGGATCATTTTACAGAAAAGTGAGTACGACCTTGCCTCTCCCTCGCCCATCCAGTCTTTGCCTGCAATGAACTGCTTTCAGTTAAATCTAGTGAAGCTAGATTCCTGTTGCTCACTGAGCCTGAAGTCAGGAGCTAAATGGTCACAATATGGGGATTTTGTGGGGTTGTTGAACTAGTCCCATTTCACACAACCCTTAAGCAACACGAACAGTGGTCATTTTGTGTAAACCATACAATGTAAACAATGTTTAACATCTAGGTTTGCCAGTGTGACTGCCTGGAAGGTAATTTTAACACTCCTGTAACAATGATAGCCAATATTGTACATTATAGTTTATAGTATATTAAACAGGATAGCAGTATAATATTTGATAGAGTTGAACTTGTATCAAGCGGTGCTGTGTACGCTCTTGGATAGACTGCTGTAGCGAAAGAGGGATAAAAGTGAGTGTGGAAGTCAAGCCTCCAGCCAGCAAGTCAGCTGTACAGTGATAATGTGGTTGAGGCTCCCAGACGTTCACACTCTGGGCTGAGGTTGCCCCAGGGTGGAATGCAGCGCTGGATTATCTCAAAACATCAAATAATAAGCCCCCCTTCCGCTACAACTGACAGAAAATAGAAAGACTCCTATTTTTCATCCCCATGGAGAATTAAAGTCATGAAGAAAACTCTGCGGGAGTCTAACTTTGAAGGCAAGTTAATGAATTAAATAGATGGAAGCTGCTAAGTCCACAAAAATAATAATTTGATTAATTTTCAGTGATTAGTACCCCACATATCTCCATTGTTGTGCACATGACAACGTTGTGGGGTACCTGCGAGGTAATTATATCATCACAGGCCATCGCTTCCATTATAACCTGATTATTTAATTATCGGGTTCTTTGCTGATTCGGCAGCTCTCTCTGGCGAGGGTTTGCATTCCATAGAGAGCCTTTACATACGCCTGGATGCCAAGAGACTTATTAGAGGTTAAGCACCTCAGTCAAGGGGCTCTGAGGGCCACACTGGTCCACTGGGGATTTGTGGAGGGGCCTCTTGATTGTCTGACCAGCGAGGTTACAGAAAAACATGGCAGAGAAAGGAAGTGTGTTGCATGAAAAGTGGTCAGATAGGAAAATAACTTCTAAATGCAACTGTATAAATGCATCAAAATTCTTCTCTTAAAGAATTTTGATGCATTTTCAGACAGAAACCGAGCAACAGCTGAAGCGAGGGATTGGTTATCACCACTGTAACTACCATAGAAGACACCAAGGTCATGTCCTCTGTACTAAATAAGGGAACATGGGTGTTTGAACGACCTGAGGAGTTTACATGCTATAGTTACACACACAGTTACACACACATTACAGTTTTTAAAGCCTTATTCTGACACTTATTGGTGTCAAAATTCCTAAATTTGACTGTTTTAGGCCAAAAACATACATTAAAATGAAGAAATTTTGTCCATTTGTCCAGCAGGGTTATATTCCTGGCATTGTGGGGAAGGCTTTAAAACAACATTCAGATTATCAAGTAGGGAAATCAGATTTGCAGCCTTTGATTTACAATCTAATTTTGCTGTATGAATCAGGTACCAATAAAATACTTCTACAATACATGATTGACAAGACCCTCATCATTCTAAAATTTGTTTTGTTTTGTTTTTTTGTTTCCCTGTACTGTACCCGATATATAGTATTTACAAAACTACTAGTATATCCGATTTCTTCTAAAGGCCCATTGTTACTTCACTATTCCCTATAGTCTTGTTTTCTTCCACGTCTCAGTACCAATAGAAAATGGAAAGAATTTTGTTGGCACCTGGTTCAAATAACAAAATTACACTGACATGTAAATCTGTAAATAAAGTCTTGCTGAAATGTTTACAGACTGTTTTTGGTTTTGGCTGCTCAAGAAAATGTCTTGGGTGTGGTTGGACTGACTGACTCTGGACTCCTGATTTCTAACATTCTGGCTACATCCCCCACTAAGCTGCAGCTGATTGTTGGCAATGGTGATTTGATCATCTGTTATTCTGCCCAGATACTGCAAAAACACAAGCAATAATATGACCGTTATGGAGATAATCCATCTGATTTTTGCTGAGATATGAATGAGTGTCGGCCAGGATACTGATTCACAAGCACACTGATGAAAGCTAGCAAGTAGATAGCATCTTTGACACACATGTTTCCAGTGAAGTGATCACATACTATTTCCATAATGGGAGGATGACACAGACCAATAAATGATCTAATATAGAACTCTTCGCCCAGCTGCCTGCTGTTATATTGGCTACGTTGTGCACAGCTACGGTTCATGAACACACCAAAGCATCAAGGCCTTCCTTATCCCATTGACATACAGTGGGTCTATGAGGATCTTGGCGACTGCTCAATGCTGTTGGGGGTGAGGGAAACTGGGCCCATATTACTGGTTTTAGTTATTCTGTTAAATTCTCCTGCCAACCACCCATCAAAAAGGGCAGACTGCTCAACATAGGCCACTCGGCGATGACAGAAATCTGCATTTGCCAAATCCAAGTAGCTGCCTCAGCACTGCGGTCGGATCACACGAAAGGGTTGGAAACATCCGTGGTCAACTTTGGCAGGCGTTACGAAGTCCATGCAGCCAAATAGGGACCACAAATAAAACACACGTACTGTAACACAAATGACATCACACTATAGTAGCACAGAGAGGTGAAGTATAGGTGAAGAAATTCCTTATATATGTATTTATATATACTGTATGTAGAGTAGTAACAGTGGCTTGTAGCTGCTAGATTGAAGCTAGATTTACCCCAATGTGTTGAACTTTGAATTTTTAACATTGCCCAAGAGTGAAGTCAATGACATACAGACCATCAAAGTGTAGAGTAAAATGTTCAACACTGATAGAAACAGGTCAACTGCTTGGTTTTTTAATATATAACTGGACCATGACATTCATTTTCTCTACAATAAGAGTTGGATTCACTTCATAGCCTTGGTCACGTCTGTGGGGTTAAGCTGCTGTATGCTTATCCCATAAACCGCCAGCCTAAATGAGCAACCTTCAGGTAGAATTTTATATGATTTACAGAACTGAACATTATAAGCTGATGATCGACAGAAATAATAATATTATTAAATCACTACGAATGAACTCTGTACAGTATCTGACTGCTTTCAACCTGCATTCTTCTAAAAATATTTTACATTTAATCTTTAATCGGTAAAACAGGTTTCGACCTCTTCTTGTTTCAGGTATTACAAACCCTCTGCAGAGCTAGTTTCCAGAACATATTTAATGGAAAAAACAAGAGATTAACATAATAATGCTGTAAAATCACAACTGACTTTGATCTGTTTTCAGTTATAGTCTATAGGAAACAACAATGAGGGACTCTGGTGTAAAAGTTTTTTGGATTTATTGACACAATTCTCTACAAAGTCAGCGTCTTAGAGGCTTATTCGCATTTTTTTTAAGTGGTCAGTATGCTTCAAATGGACTGCATGTGTCATATCTTTGAACTCATAACTTTGCTACATGGGTGCCTAACACTACTGCATTTATTAACCCACTGTGTGTAAGTGTATCACATTCATGTTGTTGATAAGCTCACATTTTGCTGTGTCATGCAGGTGTGTGGTTGTGGTTCACGGACCACACGGAAGTCATACCATCATAACAAAAAGGCAGTGAGTCAAAGGACAGCGCAGAAGCCGGAGGTTCTGGGAAAAAAGCCTGCTTAAGCTGTAGTCAAGCTTATAAAAGATTATTATTTGAAGTGACACATGTATTTGATTTAGGTGTTAACACATGATAGGCTTGACGAAAGCACAAGACATTCCATAGACACTTCAGGATCCAAAAGTTGATTTTAAAGTACTATGACAAACTAACTTTAGCATCAGTTTTCTACGTTTGAATTAGGAATCTTCACATCTTATATCTGGACTGTTAATCCTGCTTCTAATTATTACATTATATTCCATCATATTAAATTACTTGACAAACAGAGGTATACAAACATGGCTCTTGGCACTGTGTAAACACAATATTTCACTTACTTGTTGTGAAATTCAATACATTTCCGTTACAATTTTATACTTAATACAGACACACTTACACAGACACTCGCATGCACATATAAATATATTGCACCTACCTGTGGAAACTCACTGTCCTGTGTGTAGTCCTCTCACGTGTTGGCTCTTAGAGACCAGTGCAGGAGCTGTAATAAAAACATGCACACAGTTAAGGTGGGTGGAGCAGATAAGCTTCAAGCATTCAGGTTTGTGATGGATGACAGTGACAAAGCAAAAATAAATCTCCCTCACTCACCTATGGGGCTTGCAGGCTCTCAGTTTCACAGCTATTGTCCTGTCCCGCAGCAGGGCTGAACTGAAGACATCACAGGTGTATTGGATGGAAGAGGAGGAGGAAGAGGAGGAGGAGGAGTTGACTTAATGTGTCTCATGTCACAGTCATTTAGAATGAGCTTGTTCAGTGCTGATTTTCATAACCAAGGAACGCTGCAAAATAAAGTTCTCCATGAATTTTCAGCAAGGCCCAATAAAGGAAGGAGGTTGAGCTCATTTTTCATTTAGGGAATTCTGCCTCCATTTCTCTGCCAAAAAGAGTGAGGAATCAGAAGCTGTTTCGTCTGTTAATCCGGTTTGAATGTTCTTCTATTCACTACAATGGTAATTTAAATTCTGCTGCGTTTTGTGGCACTAAATATAATTAATTACTTATAATATGATAATTAACAACTCTGAAATTTTATTCAAACACTAAAATATTCAGCTCAATGTGGACATTCTGGCTTCTGTTCCGATTTCTGATATCTTTCCTATTTTCCGAAATATTTCAGGTTTTCCAGCAAATATTCCCATTCCATTTTCAACTCTTTTCTACTCATTCTTACTTTCAACTAACCTTTTCAAAATATTCAGCTTTTTTTAAGCTTAGTTTCAATGAAAGTCAAGTAGAAAACCCGTCAAACCCCTTAGTTTTCAACCTTTTCCCATTCATACATTCAAATAGAAACTTCACTCCAACCTGTTGTGTGACTCACTGTATCAGTATCAAGTGGTGATCCATTTGAAACAAAACTTTTTTTTAATTAACTAGTTTACCATAGGTGAGTGGATGGTGATATACACGCAAATGTTGTGACCTTTTACATATGAAGCAAGGGGTGAAGGGGTCCTTCCCCAGGACATTTCCAGTGTTAAACAGTTAATTTCTTGCATTCTGCTGAATTTTGAAGGCTGTAAAAGATTGTGAGATTGGATAACTGTGTACTAATGCTAACATCCACGTTCTAACATGATCACAAAAACAATGCTGACAAGCTGGTTATGTTCACCATGTTTACCATCTAGTTTAACACTTTTAGCATGCTAACACTGGTTAATTATATGACCCAAAGGACACTGTTTTTAGCCTTGTCAGCTACAGTCATACACCCTAACCCTCTGCTAAGGGGCTGTTTGCAATCATCTCTCATATAGGTCAGTTGGCCAGAAGGCCAAAGCCAGAACTAAAAACCCAAAATTCTTAATGTGCTGCTGTCTGGCATTTAGAGAGGAAACCTGTTATTTTGGGTGCTGTCAGGACCTCTAAACAATTACTTGTAGTCATGATGAGCACTGTCCAGCAACACTTCATCGAATAATAGTGCATCATTCTGTTAGAGGACGGGAAGAAACAGGTTTAGTGTGTTAAAAGAATAAAAAGAAGTGAGCTCTACAGCGGGAGCACATAACATTCCATCGTCTCTATTTATTAAAATATCCACATTTATCTGTTGTTGGTCCTCTGTCATTTAATGGTCTGTCATCCCAGATTGTGGCATGTTAATGACCCCCCTACAGCGTTATAATCTCAACACATACTGGCTCATGTAAACACAGGTTTGAAACACTTCTGTGTGTCTAGAGCTTTTAGTGTAATAACAGAAGGCAGGTAGAAATATACTTCAAGCATTTTCAGTAATATAACCTACCACTGATTTTTAAGTGTGGAAAAGTGTTCTGATACTGGATCAGTGATTCTATTGGCAGTACAAGCAGTCCTTTAAACATATAAATCAGTCTCACTGATGAAACAAGTGTTTTGTCAGCTAAACCTTTTGGCTCCTCGGGCTGCAGTGCAATGTGGAACTCCGTGTGTGTGCATGCCTACTGCACACTGTGTACGTGATTGTAAAACCCCAATTAGGCCTATATCTGTTTCACCTCACTGGTTTTCTGGGAAAGCCAGAGAGAGAGAGATGCCGACTGATAGAAGTCAAGGCAGTCTGTCATTAAGAGTGCAGGGCCCCATCAAAACAAGACCAACATGCTCTAATAACCAGCTTTCCACTGTGCTCTGTCTCCGTCCTTCTCTCTGTATCTCTCACTGGTTATTTAGCCAATTTCCCTCCATCTTATTCCTTTTGTAGCTCTGTTTTTATTTTAATTCTATCAGTAGAGGCAATCTAGTACAGTTAAAATTAAGAAACACATTTTAAATCTACATGTATGTATT
This sequence comes from Morone saxatilis, assembly GCF_004916995.1. Lineage (NCBI taxonomy): Eukaryota > Metazoa > Chordata > Actinopteri > Moronidae > Morone > Morone saxatilis. The sequence continues at coordinate 3,273,157 of NW_023340206.1, forward strand.
AATGAAGGTCATGAGAATCTGCCAAAAAATGTGTATTTAATGTAGTCGCATATCTATATGTATTACCACAAATGGCAAAAAGGTACATATTAGATGAGGACAAAAGACCAAGAATAAAACTCTACAGCCATGCTAGCAGCTGTGTGAGGCTGTACTGAGGCACAGTGGCGCTTTGAGCTAAATGCTAACAGTCAGTTAGCAGTATCAGTGCTTGGCAGGTGATATTTTCCAGGTTCACCATCTTAGTTTAGCATGTAAACATTTGCAAATTAGCACTAAACATGATGCACAGCTGAGGATAATAGGAAAAAGCCTGTTGTAGGCCTATTAGATAATGAAACAAGCATTGGGAAACTGATGTTTAATGGATGAAGTCCTGATGATGGCGTAAGATGAAAAGGGGTCGCCAAAGTCTTTTAATAACAAATAATAATAAATTTAGGACAAAACTCGTGATTGTTGAGATGTTTCACTCCACAAAACACAAATGCCAATGTCATGGAGGCGCAAATAAATACCCAAGGAATCACCAAACTCAGTATACTTCATCCTCTTTGGACCAGGAATATCTGTGCAAAATCGAATGGTAAGCAGCCCAATAGTTGCTGAGATGTTTACCAAAGTGCCGGCAAACCAGTGACAATATTTGAAATCTGTTGCTGTAGAACTGATTGCTTGAAGATGCTCTCCTTCTGAAATGCTTCCAGGGGACGTTAGAACCTCAACTGCCTATTCTGTCTGCTTTACGTATCTGTGTCTCATTCCTGTAGGACATCATGTAACCTCTGCTCAGAGTTGGTATCTTAAATATCTGGCTATGTTTTGTCTCAACATTCAATTATTTGGGACTTTCCCAGTCACTGAACCAGAGGTTAGAAATTTGCAACACAGACACATGTCCTTGAGGGAGGTCTGTCCTAAACTTGCCCAAATAGCTCTAATTTTTCACATGACAGTTTCTTGCTAAATGGCTGCAGATGGAATAACCTGTTAGCTGCACTAATTGCTCTAATCTGTCTATACTGTGGTATCTGAGGCTGTAATTTATGCTTGTATTGTCTTTTCAGGCAATTAAATCATGTTAGGGTTTAGGATATTTGGGTGCCATACATTTATGCTAACTGATATGGAAAAAGCCAGATACAGGTTGCATCAGTACTGATCACTATCCTGGTGGCAATTTGTATCATTTGCTCATGTGAGTGAGTGAATTTCAATAGGTTTGTTTCACAAGGTAAAAGAAGTGATTGTGAATGAGAAGCTATGGTGACCGTGAAACGCGGCAAAAACCCAAATGCCCCTATCTGGAGTCAGTGTTTGGTTTGTCTATTCTAGGCTACTGTAGAAATATGGCAGTTCAACATGGCTTCGACTCTACGGAAAGGGTAAGCCAACATCCTACTGCGTCAGCCTCCTGTTCCTTTCAGTCTGATTATTTAGAGTCATGGATCTGGAATGAGGATGGACAGACAGTGATGCAGAAACCTATTTGGCACAGCACTGTGGTTACAGAGGCATAGAAAAGGGCAAATATGCAGAGAAACTGGGTTGGTCTACAAAAAGACGAAGATACAGCAAGAAAAGGGGAAAAACATGGCAATTAGTATGTGGTTAAATTGTTTGTTTCATATAATAGCCTTCAATACTGTCAAGTATATATTACACAAACAGCTTGAAATCACATCTCTCCCAAACAAAACAATGTCAAGCCTTGCCACGCCACATAGAGAAACTGCCAAAGTAGATCTTGAGGTCTGCGATTATGAATAATCGTCCCTGTTTAGCTAGATTTTGCTGCTTACTGTTTTCAGATGAACTAGAAGAATAGAAGTCAGATTTACTGTCAAGGCTTTTCAGAAAGACAATAGCAAACATGTGGGCCTGTGAATAATCAGTAACACACAAGGTTTGTCATCCATGTGCAGCGCTCTCCCTTCGTATAATAAATTACTTCCAAAATCTGCCCAGCAGTGTCTCCGATAACTCGTTTGACACTCGGACATATGAAACAAATTATCGGCATAGTCCTCCCTTAAGCCAGTGTGTGTACTTTAGAAAATAAAACCAGGGTTGAGAGACATCATTCTTCTACATTTTCTTAAAATTTAATTAGTGGCACTGATGTCATACATGATGGATGGACAGAATGAACACAAAAACTGACTCATATTCTTCTTTGCAATTTCACTGGCGCCAACAAACTATAGTTTTATTTTCCGTTTTAATCAGTGGGTCAAATTAAGATTTAAAAAACAGAGACATATTGAACAAATCCAGTGCTGAAGGACAATGAAAATCCCCTCATGGAACATGTATCTATGCCGAACTGTCAGCTGTAATTACTGTATTATTAAAGTGTGATACAGAGTCATTTTTGGTGTAATTATACCCACACCCTCTTCCCTTCTGACAAGGGGAAATGCATTCCAGGCATCTTTGCTCCAAGCGTTTACTATAGTCTGTCACATTTCTCTTTATCTGACAGCTTAATCTGACCATGTCAGTCAAAGTGCGACCGAGAACCTGAGGGGTTACAGGTGCTCTGTTGAGTTACAGCTTAGTCCAACACACGCACAGCTGTAAGCATACAAACACATACATACAAAGGTAATAGCAGAATGCACAAAGTAGCATTAGCTAGCATTCGGCATAAAGTTATAGATGGTATTTATAACCCTTAACCCTAACCCAAGCCTTAACCCATGTCTACTTTAACATACAGAGAGTGAGCAGTGCTAAAGCTCAGTTTTTTGGCGGTCCCTGTGGACAAAATTGGTAGTGCTTCTATGGACGTGTTTCATTGATTTTAAGGGGAAATTGACCGCATCCGACCCGTTGGCAGGCATTAAGAATTAGCATATTAAAATAGCCAATCTTTTTGCTGGTGGTCTTGTTTGTTTATGTAGGTCATATAGAAGCATCAGTATAAAATTTAGCTCAGACCGGACCAGGATCGAACACAGCCTCCGAGACCGACAGTTATTACCAAGGGTATTTGCAGAGTTTCCTGATGGAAAGATTGCAAAACATGTAATGTAAGTAATTTGTTCACGGTGAAACATTTACAGGCTCTCATCCGAAGAAACAAGCGCCAAGATTCCTTTATTACACCCGTCACCTTTCAACAACCACTTATTTAATAGAGTAGGGAGGAGAGGAATCTGTCAGCGTATAGGGTTCCTGTGATGAACAGAGTCTTGTCTTGTAATGACACATTTGGATTTCTGTGTAGTAAACAAAAGGGCTGTGATCAACAACAGCAGCCCCACTGTCAGGACACGACTCCAGTCTGTTAGCATTCTTTTGGAAAAATCTGCAGATTGTAAGGAGAGCCGAGAAGACGGGTGGGTAGTGGTGTAATGGAATGAGGCATGTGTTTATGGTTTTTTGGCTTACGGCTTTTAGTGTGTATGTGTCAATTTTTAATCCCTTGCATAGTTTACCGACTTTGTAGTGCGAAAGTTCTGTCAAGACGTAGCAGAACAGAAGAAGAAAAGTAGGATTTGTGACCCACCATGTATTCATAGTACAGTATGTCAAAGCAGCAGAGGAAACATTTCGGAGGGCTGGAGGGAGGGTCCGCTGCTCTGGTCCAAATCTAGGCCTATAACCTCACTATCGTCTGCTGGGACCTCATTTATAAAAGCCTCTGTGTGTTTTTTGTCCTTTTGCCCTAATCCAAGCCAGAATTGTGATTCATGAAAAGCCCAAGTGTTTCATTTCAAAAGGACCTACGTAATAAAATAGTAACCTCTTGCACGCTGCATTATAAAACTCTTTGTTGCTGGAGCAACACCTCGCTGCACAGATCCTCATCAGGCAATATGGAAAGTGACATACTCTCTATAGCCTGAGTCAGGCTGAAGACACTTCATCATCATCATCATGTCCTAGTAGAACAGAGACACCTGGGCAAAACAGAACACGACACAGGAATCAGAACCTCGAAGGACCAATGTGTATTATTTAATGGCATCTAGTCATGAATTAAAGTTTTATTTAGTTGCAGCATTTTTTTCATAATGTGTTGTCAAAGTGGTAAAGAGCTTTCTTTTACTTGCTTGGTAAATTGCAATGAGTGGGGCCTTATATACCGATATATATCAGAATTTGAATCAGAAATACTTAATTGATCCCTAGGGGGAAATTGGTTGTATAGATAATGAATGGATTCCCAAGTAAAGAAGTAACAAACATATAAAAACATACAGTATATTACATGCTTGTTTGTTTTTTTTAGTTGCTGAAATGGAATTGATGAAAGCAGAAAGAATAAAGCTCTAGCAATAAAGGAACTCAAACACACACACACACACACACACACTTTGACAGACAGGCACATCCGCCCTTGACTTAGTGCTCTGGCCTGCAGCTCGTTGCGGCTCAGATAGATTTACAGTCCCCCCTCATGTCCCCTCCAGGCTTTTCATTACCTTCCCCGATGTGACGAATTGCCAACAGACACAATAGGCACCCGCTGTCCTCTGACTTGTTTCTCTCGCCAAAGTGATGGCACTCTTCAAGGCCAGCAAAACTGGAACTTTTGGGAATGCAAAGTTCAGAGCGCAAGTCCATATTTGGCAGTTCTTTGACCAATCTCGATCTTCTTTTGGATTCCCTCTGATGCTGCGACCATAAATCTATCGAACAATGCTAAGAGGTGTCCCCGCACAGCTGCGTTGACTTAGTGTGTCTTGATAAAAACATGCTCTCAAAATAAAGCAATATATCAAGAGAATGAACTTGACCCCTCGAGAGGTCAAAGCAATTTTCGGCGAGTAATCTGGCCATATTCTAGGCTTACAGTTTAAACTTGACCTTGCACGACATCCCACTGCTCACGTTTTCTGTTTGAGAATCTTGTTTTTTTCTTTTCCTGAACTTAAGGGCCTCTTTCCTATCTAAGCTCTTAATAGCCGGCCGAATAGCATTCCTCGACATTAGCACGTCATAAAACCAAAAACGGCTTTCCTCGTGAATCTGTGGCTCTCTTGTGCTCGGTGGTGTTAGCACTGCAGCCCATATATGAGGAGTTTTACTCCAAATGAAGCTTCTAATTACAGCAATAATGTTGTGATTGGAGGTTCCAAATCTTTGAAATGGTTGATGTCTTATTCTGGATGTACATTTGTCAGGAGCACATAGCTACTTTGAATATGAACATTTCAAACGTGATTTTCCCAACGCAGTGGCTGTAACAAGTTATTTTGTCTTATTTGTGGCAACCAGTGATTTTGTGGTATGCTGCCCTCAGGGATAAAAAGAAAGGGAAGGAGGATGGGGAGGGGGGGACAAAATGTGTGGATGTAAGGAGATCTGTCTGGAATGCCGTGTGAGAGAATGCATGACCGAAAACCACAGAGAAAAACTGTGCCCTGCGTCTCGCCTGGCCCGCACCCAAAAAACATGAGCGTAGGAGACAGAGACCCAGACAGCGGTAGGAGATAGTGGAGCATGCCCCACAAAAATGTGGCTTAACCCTGGCAGAAACAAACATGACCCCCTCCCAAGAAAACATCCAGATACGCATTGGGTTATCACCAAAGAGGATTTGTGGTGTAATTCTATCTGATAGAGAAGAATTTAGTCCACTGGAACATTCTTAGCCCTTGAAAAATACAATGTCATGAATATACCTGTCGGAAGAACTCTAACGTACGAAAACAACAACAGTACCATAAAAACACTGTATTTACGCTGTCCATTTTCCTTTTAACAGACCTTTCTTTCTGACTTCAGCCTTTTTGCAAATATAGTCGTCAATTAAAGACTTGATGTATTCCGAAGTTTAATGGGTGTGGTGGAGATTTTGTGTCACATGCTGTAAATTAAAACTCCGATGGTAATGACTTTCATCTATTTCAGTAGAACCCTAGCCTTGCGAAGCAGCTGGACTCGATAGATCACAAAATCATGCTAGAATCCATCTCGCCAGGCTTCGAGCTATGCGCTTGTGTCCGAAACACAGTGGTTTAACGCTAGGTGTGACAATGTGAGAAGAAACTAGGGATGTCTGTTAAATGTGCATTTTCTCTCTTCTCTAGCTGCTATAACTTCTGCGTAAAGAGGCAGCCTTCATTGTTTGACCACAAGAGGTCGTAGGTCAGAAAACAGTCAGTTGGAGGAGTAAAGGCCTATTTTTATGTGCAGCTTCTGCACAGGCCTTAAGGCTCTATGTGATGTAAATGTCGTCATCTGCCCCGTCCACAGGGACCCACTAGGGTAATTTTGGAATTTATTATGTTATTTAAATTGCCTCTTGGGGAGTTTTAGGGACTTTTATGGGAATGGGTAAAAGTAAATGTTCCAATCAGGTCAAATGAAACCAAAATGATCTGCATGACAACATACCAGGAGATGGAGATACATGAGTAAATCTAGTTTTTGTAATTTGGGTGAACTTTAAATGAACATAGACTGTTTTCGACTGTATTAATATAAGATAAGATGCTGCTGGGTATAAAGTTAAACAAAATGTCTAGTAAGTCCAGTTGTACTGTTTCTCCCTCTGTGAGGTTTGTCTCTAATGTCCTGGAGCTCCTTTCCTCTGGGAGGATGTTTGACAGGAAATGGAACTGGCCGGAATCCCTTGCGGGGTTCAGGCAGCCATTTCCTGTGCCAACCCATGCCAAGCCGTGCCAGCTTACCGCTCAGCCCAGACCACCGTGAGAAAAACAGTCTTCGACATCCTCTGGGAAATAAGGACTGGGCCTTCCCTTCCCCTTGCTGTGGTCCCAAAAAACTCACATATGTAGGGTGGATGCATCAGAAAAGCCAGATCAAACGTTGCTGTTGAGTGTCTGGCAAAAGTTGATATGGATAGGAGCGATGAATGTAGGTCAGAAGGTACAAAAAGTTCAAGAGGGAAGTAGCACAAAGAAATGTGCTAAACAGTAAGAGGAGAAGGGATGAAGATTTGAGGTGGGAGGTAGCTGGTTTTGAGGTTCTGTGACTCTGAATTAACATTTGTTGAAAGACAAAAGTGAAAATGTCAGAGAGGAGCGGGTGCTAGAAATTGTACTAGCCACACAGCAAAGAACTGATAAAAAGGGGGAAGAAGCAGAAAGGTGATAGCGTGGAGGCGAGGGGGAAACAGATGCAGGATCACAGGGGAAAAGAGCCGGTCGGAAAACAGAGCAGTGGAGGAGGAGAGCGGGAGCCCAAGGAGGAAGAAGGGAGGTTTGGCGGTGAGGGTTTCCCTGATGAAGCACAGCTGACGGCGCGAACCTACAGCGCTCTCATGACAGGCCTCACCACATCAACCCGTTGACATTATTATTCAGCCGTCCAGGGCCGGGGCCCACACACACACTCCTGACCTGCTGCACTGCGCTGCACCGCCAGCATGAGCGTTTGTGTGTGTGTGTGATCTCCGATTCAAGGCACGCACACGGTGGAGCACATGCACGAAATGCTTATTCATGCTCCTGCAATCAGGTATACACACGACCCATCACACACACACACACACACACACTGCTCTCTCTGCACAGTCTGCTGCTGTGTTCTTTGGCCGCGGGCTTGGCTTCTTTTGGACTGAAGTCACACCAGCAGCAGCCGAATGATGCAGGTGCGATTATGAGGCATGTGTGTGCGAAGGTGTGTGTGTGTGCGCACATCCATATAGGCACGCTTATTCTAACTTAAGCTTGGCATGATGCTCCAAAAGGAAACATGTTGCTATTATCTTGGTTGCCAGGTGTGCAGCCCGCCCATCCACTCAATGCTCTTTTCCAAATTGCCACCCTCAGTGTTTTAAGTCGGAGTTGAAATACCCACAAATACAATAAACTAAAACTTTTGCTCAATCATTTGCTGCTGCTGTAGTCAAGACCACCTTTGTCGAGTCGGTATCGATGTGTTTGTGTGTTTATCTGCATTGTATGTGAGGTTTCTGTTGGCCTATTGTTGTATCATGTAACTCTATCTATAACTATGTTTCATATTCCATGTATATCCACTGTATCGTATGGCAAATTAACAAGATTATGTGTATGATTCTGATGTGTGTGTGTGTGTGTTTTACTTTCTGATGATGTGTCTGGGTTCATTCCCCACTCCCCAATATGGATGTTTTTACCTCGGATTCTGGGGCCAGACTCGCACTACAAAACAGTCTGCAGCTGCACCGCAGGTAGCCAGCAACATACATCACCTGACTGGCCATGTGAAGAGTCATCCCCCCTTGGTAAACACTGCAGACACACACACACACACACACACAGATCACTCATCAGTCATGTTATCAAAAGACAAGATGGTCAATGGGGAAGTTTTGTTTTAAAGTCAGCGGGGGATTTGCCCTGTTTTTCCGCCTGGTGTTGTTATTATGGATGAAAAGCGCATGTGTGTGATGATGTGTGTGTGCTTGACCTTTGACCCCTGCCTGTCTTTGTGTGTAGAACTCAGCAGACTGAAATATGAAGGGAGGGAGGCTGTTTTCCTGGTTTAATGCAACACAGATGCATTTACACATTAAAAATAATTGATAAAGTCTACTGTAAGTAGTTAAAGAATATATATATATACTAGAAACTGCTGGATATGATAAATTGCATTACCAAAACAAAACAAAAAAGCCAAAAATTGACATTAAATGAATTTAATAAGCTTTTAAATTCTAGGTTTTGACTTTTCTTTACATGACTTTACATTCAGTGTCCTATGTGTGTGGTGTTCATAAAACCGAGAGAAAATAAAGTTTGTCCTTGGTTGCCATGGGCGTGAGAGGTGGAATGTTAAGCGGCTCTGTTTCCCACAGCAGGAACACACATGCACACTTACACACGTACGCACACACACAGTCCCCCTTAAAGCGGCATGTGTGGTGTGAGGAAGCAAGAGCAAAGGTCTCACAGTGCCTCTATTCCCCCTTTTGGGTTTTTCTGAGTATCTTGAACAACGCATCAGTCCACAGCCACTACATCGCTGCTCCAGCCGCCTTAGAGACATGTATCAGACACATGCACGCTGCAAAGGATGAATCTTATTTTTGTTACATTAAGGTGAAATAAGTTAAAAGCTAAAACTTTGTTTGCAGAGAAAAACTTTCAAAGTTGAAAATGTATTGAATGAGTCAGCAGTCACACACACAAACGCACACTTTGAAGTCATATCCATATTCCGTTTCTGTAAAGAAAACACATCGCTGTAGATCAGAGTCTGAAGCCGAACAATAGGAAGGGCCAAGGGTTATTAAATGTGCACGCATTGTGACGAAGACAACGGTCATTTCCTTGTCCTCTTCCTGTCGGTGGGCACTAATGGGAGTCAACACACCCTCCATAAATCGCTGCAAGCGCACAAAGGCTCAACACACACACAGCATCAATACATCCAATGCAGTGCTTGCCTTGGCTCTCTCGGAGGAAGAGCCGTGACAGAGTAACCCGGGGGAACAATCAGAGAGCTCTGCCCTGGAGTGGCTGCCCATCCCTGGGCGACAGAGCCAGTGAGGCCTGGGTGGAGGTCTGAAAGGGTGTGGGGTGAGGAAGTGGAAAGCTTGGAAGGGAGGGTCCCCCCGCTGAAGGATCCTTTTAAACGCAGCCAGGGAGATCCTTCTGCGGTCACACACACACACACACACATATGGAAACACGCATACCGTACGCATTGCTCTTCTCCCCCGGTGACAGGAGCAGCTTCCTCTTTCACACACTCACCGGGCCAATATCAATACGCCCACATTGTGTTTGATCTGCGTTGGGTCCACAGGCACGGCCATGGAAGCTAGAATTCTTCCATCTTTCAGGGTAAGAAACCCTCACTTTGTTAGCAGAAACACTGCTGGACGTCACGCCTCATGAAGAACAATCCCTCAGCTCCAGAGCTCCAGAAATCACAGAGCTCATTTGCTATGTCTCACATTTTACTTCACTTTTAAATTTAAAGAAATACAAATCCTGACTTGAATAAATCAGGTACATCAAGACCACTTGGGAGAGTTGATCTTTTAGTCATAGGATTCAGTATAAGAATAACATGCCATTCAACATTAGTGTTTTTGAAAGAATTAGCAGGGCTCATGCATGAGACATGAGGACGTTATGACATTTAAAATGTCCATTCATCAGTTAAAACCACCTAGAGTCACTCTCATGGGGGACTCAAGCTGACATTTGACTTAATTACATTCTATGTGAACAATTTCACCTATATGACATTTAGAGGCGTGTTTGAGCTTGACTCACAGCGCAGATGACAGTGAAAAATGTAGGTGCTTCCACAGGGCCGTTTCTCGGAAAAAATTCCTGCCATGTGGTTCTGGTTTGGTCTTCTGGAAGGTTGCGGAAAACATGCCGTGCGCGGTGCCCGCTGGTCCTGACTGCTGGATGGTCCTGAATGCCAAAAGAATGTCTCCCTGCCGTCACTGATGATGATGATGGTCCATGGAGATGTCACTCATGGGTACTGTTTCGTGGTCACTGATTGGTCACAGAGTTTGGTCATCGGAGCGGAGATGTAAGACGGTGTAACCAATGTGATTGGGAACAGGACTGGTTTTCAGTACTAACACTGTACTGCTTATAGAATATGAAGACAGATGCAAAGGTAGGTTTCATACAAATTAGTGGCAAAATAATTAGTTGGCTAATCAATTTGCAATCAAAGAAAACTGTAAAAATAAATTAATTTATAGAACATACTGATTACGTGTGTAAAAACATGCGTTAAGTATATTTGTGTTTTTTGAAGAAGTCAGTTAAGTCACTCCTGGTGGGTTGGAAATGCATAAACTGTCAATTACAGCAGTAAATCCCATGATGCCCCTCAGAATTAATACAGATCTTTCAATAAATGCCTCATCATGACTGCTAAAATCAATGGATCACAGTCAACATTTCCTAACATTGCCTTAAAGGAATGGTTCAAAGCTTTGTGGGGAATACGCTTATTTGCTTTCTTCCGAAGAATTGGATGAGATCAGACAGCAGCTGGTCAGTTTAGCTTAGCATAAAGAATGGAAACAGGGAGAAACAGCTAGTCTGCTCTTGTATCGTTTTCAACAGTTGTATGTGGATGGAAACACATTTAGTTTTTATTTTTTTTGCTGATTTCTAATATTTGTTGCCAAAATTTTGTGCTATACATTTGGATCGGAACCCTTAGTCTATTGCACACTGGGTTTGACATAAATAACTGTATAATTTGACAATAAATTGTTTAGCTGGATGTTCTAGCTGCTCTCAGGAAACAAGAGGTGTACCATACATATTTTTTACAGTACCATTGTCAATGTGCCTGTAATACAACAATACGGATTAACTAAAGCCTGTAGCAGTCATGAGCTACATGGGGGGGGGGGGTCCCTGTTTTCGAACCCTACCAAAGCTACTTTCATTTAAAGAGGCCATGGTGGTCAGAGGAATGCTTTTCATTCCCATCCAGGGAGGATAATGGTGAAACATACATGGATATGTGATAGCGCTCTGTCCTATCCTCTTTCTTCGTCCTCCTTTTATCTCACCTTTTCTTTTTTTCATATCATATCCCTCCTGTCTTCTCCTCTCCTCTCTCATCCTCTTCCCAAACCAGAGTCAGACGCTACCCCACATCTGTTGAGGAGAGACAAAATGTTTTCCAGATGACCCTCAGCTGGCAGGTTGTCCGTCCTCTCATCTCTCCCTCTTTTCTATTTGTCTCGCCACGTCAGGGACAAAGCAAGAGGTCTGTCTTCATCTGTCCTCAACTTCTGTCTTTCTTTCTCTCGCTCTGTCTGCCTGTCAGAAAACATCCTGCTCTCATTACCCCTGTGCCTCTTCGTTATTTCATCCATTCATCATTTCTTCCCACCTCCATGTGCTTGTCAGCTCTCCTCCTGTCTGTTTTTCACTAACACGACCCACATTTAAAAGCGGAGTGGCATGTTGTTGAGTGCAACATGAAAACACAACAGTCAGGGTTGAAGCTGAGAGGGAAACACAGCTGGAGCGTGTTACTGCAGTTGATTCAGCTCTGTAAACTGAAAATGGTGGCGTGATTCCAATTTCATATGAGGATATGAGATGAGATCTAGCATTGGATGTCACCAACATTTAAACTTAAAAAAGTGCTATGAGTAACATTTAAGCTTGAACTGATACCCAGGTAGCACTGTTCACCTCTACCTGACACCACTGCTGTTATTCCCCTCATTCAAATTAAACTTCCAGTTAACTCTGTCTGCTGTTAAGAGGAAGTTTGGTATTCCCCTTCTTCTCATGTAACGATGACTGTGTGTTTCTTCCTTTTTTCCCTTTTGGCTTTGACAATAAAAGGCCTCTAAGGGCCCCAAGATTTTATGCAGTGCAATATTAACATCAAGCATCCTGCAAAGTATCCCACTCAGCAAGTGATTGGATGAACCGTCTGTCTATCACCATCAACAAATCATATAACGCATCTATGCTAACCTCTTTGGCAGCCCCAATTGTTTAACAAACAGTGTTTCCTCGCTGTAGCACACCTAGCGTCCACCCCCGCCGCTGCCAGTACACCTCAGCGGACGCTTCTTGGTCGGGTACCACTGTAGTCTGGCCACAAATGCACAGGTTGAAGCCTGGCAAGATGGATTCTCATGTGATTCCGTGAGTCCAGCTGTGGTGATATTGCCGTAGTGGCCACAGTAGGAATTCCAGGTCACATGACCCACACTGGCCCAAAAAGATCTTGCATCGTGCATCTGTTACATTCATGTTGAGAGTAGCAGAGGACATTGAAATTGATGCATAAAAAGCCAAACGTGTATATAAATGCACCAGTATGCAGAAAATGAAGTGTGGAGGAGGACCCCCAGACCCCCGGCTTCATTTGTTTCCCTCGGGCAAGGGGCCGCTGCCATGGTGTCCTTTATTTTTCCACACTGAAGGTGTGCAACCCTAACCTACTGCCACTAATTATCATTCTCTAAAGTGATGGACTTTTAATGCAAGGACTAGCACTAAATGAACTAAATCAAAGTGTTTACTGGCGCTGGTAAAAGACTATATTGAGATCAGTTTAAAAGCACACAAAATTAGGTTATTTTTCATCATTAAGACATTTGACATGGTCTTTAAAAGTATGTTACCAAATTCAATTTAAAATCCATCATTTTCAGCCTTGTTTTACAGATTAATTTGTCTATACCAAATGTTTCCTGTCCATTAAAAAAGGCCCCAGCACACAGCTCACTGCTCAGCCCTATATCGGCTGTGTTTTTGTCTGGGTGATTGTTTTCATAGACATTTGAATGGGGTGAAGGGGTCTCTGGGAGGGGGCCTTTAAAAGCAGCAACCATTTGCAATCAAGTTTAATAGGAGGGAGTCTGACATGGGCAGAGAAAGTCCAGCCTTGTTGGTCTTTAATGGACAGCGCTGGGAGAGTTCATTGTCTCCCGTCCAGATAGGATCTGTGAGAACCTCCTGGCGACATTAGCCGGCTGGTCGCAGAGATAACCTTTCACACCGACCCCTGCATGATCTTCAACATCACCCACAGGCTGTGTTTCAATGTCTTTGTGTGTGTGCAATTTTTTAATTTCTGCAATAGGAATAACCAACTAAAATAATACAAAAATACATAATAGGGTCGACATAAAGAGGATTGGATTAGTTGGATGTTCGGGTTTACAAAACACAGGGCTTTGACACTGTAGACCAGGTTTTTGTTGTTGTGTTGCTATGACTACTTAAATTATATTTACTAATGCAAAACAGTTGCATGTGAACATTTTAGGAGATACAAAAGAGAGAGTTATTCCCAAACATGAATATAAACGGGTCCATATTCTATCCTGCTTGCCTGTTTAAAAACATTTGTGAATACAGTAGGGACAAGCATCCATCCAGTTTTTAAAGGCCCCATGAAGTAAAATTGATGTCTAGCGCTATATGTCACCTATCCGCCAGTATAACCCAGCAATGACAAAAAAGTAATTTTGTAGGTATTTTCAGTCATTTCAACACCTTTTTTTCTTTTGATGCCGCCAGCCCTGGTGTAAGTGCCTCACCACTGACTGCCTCACTGACTACTGTACAAAAACACAACTTTATAATTTTATTCACTGATTTAGGAGAAACTGGATCATGTTTTATGGACAAAAAATTTTGTGCTGTGTGTATCTGCCGTTAGCGGGCAACAGAACCGGGTTCAGTAGCCCCCCAGCAAACACGGCTGGACCGAGACCAACAGGGTATACAGTGTACTGATGTAAAGATAGTTTATCTGGCAGCTACAGCGAATCTGGTATCTACACCGTTAGTTTGGTCAGCTGTGCAGCTTAGTTAGGTTAGTTGACTCAGTCCCAGGAAGGGGAGCCAAAACCCAGAAAGAAAACCACCTTGGTACTATATTCCAGTTGTCAAACTGACTTCCGTCAATCTCAGCCAAAGTTTTGGTTCTTTCACCCAAGAGATTTCTGTGCTTTTCTCACTACTTTAAAATGGGCGAGTTAATACGAAGGCCTACATCTGAGCACCATTCAGAATTTAGCAACGTTTGAATTAGAGACTGATGACAGCGGGTGGGGTTGTTTGGTCATATCTGATAAAACCACACTCACGCAGTCTTGATGAAGCAGATAAGCTGAGTTTCAGAGTGTTAATAATGCTAAACAAAAATGATAATAATAAAAATAAAGTTTTTTTTTTTTCTTCAACTTTAACTGTGACTGTCATGACAATCTAAGAGTATAGAGAAATATATAAGATTTGAAGTTTTCAGGAGCATTTACAGTGCATTTTGAGGTAGGCCTACTTTACATGAGCATTTCTATTTCATAAAATCTTCTACTTCACTCCATATATCCGACACTAAACCAACAGGATGCATTTGTTATACAGTATACGACTTATCCTCCAATTTCAAAGAGAAACCTTCAACATTCAGCGGCTAATGAAGAGAAAATAAATCTCTTTGCTTTTGATATGGACTATTTTCAGGATTTGATTTCCTCCTACACCACTGATTGTATATAAAATGTAGGACTCGAGCAGATCACAGTGAGTGCGCTTGTGCATTCGTTTGAACGTGTGCGTGTGAGAGTAATCGTTAATCCATACAGACAGACAGCCACGAGCCTCTCATCTGATTCAGCTTGACTTCTCCCCTCCGCCATTGTTACCCTATTTATGTCTCCCTCCAATTAGACATCTGGAGACGATCTGCGTGTTTGTGTGTCTTTGTGAGTGTGTGTGTGTGTGTCTTTCAGAGTGCTGACGGTGGAGTTTTCAGCAAGGGCAGACCGGGCTAAAAAGCGGGATGCTGGTAACAGAGCGGCAGAGAGAGAGCTTTCCATCTTTAGCGGTTCTGCGATGACTCAGGTCGGTCGCTTTGGTCGCGTTTGAAGAGAACGATGAAAGATGGTTAAATGACTTTGATACTTAGTGGTCAACTGAAGGTGATTTACGCTGCTTTTTCCCATAATAGTCACCTCTTTTTGAGGTATGTGTGTGTGTGCAGTTTCCAGTCGACATTGCACTTGCTTAATCACACAAATTCTTTTCCCATTTTACTGCATTAGCGTGTGGCAATGTCAGCTACGGGTGCCAAACCGGCGTTCTCACAACGTTACATTGGGATTGTGTAAGCTGCAGGGGCGAGAGGCTAGAGGACGAGGTCAGCGGCCGCAGCTGTTTGCATGTCCTCATCCTGGAAGCAACCATGACTTCACCACGAGCGCCGGTTCCGCCTCACTTCAAGAATGAACTTTGCACCTCGCAGTTTAACGTTCAGCGGTCCACAGAGATGTGCTGAAGTGTTTCGCGTTATGTTTTTTTTATTCTCCTGTTGGATGCCTATTGAGTCTAATGCTCTGGCATGGCTCGGACACAGTCTTTACGGCGTGTTGAGTAATTTGTGTCAATGACTTGGAGCACTTGTGCTAGCTTGTTCTGCCAGATGGGTGGTTCCATTCCTCCGCACACGTCAGATTGACTTAAAAATATTATTGAATTCTTTCTGCACCAGTAGCCAAACTGCACTCTGCTCTGAATACTTCTTAAACTTCCATTTTTACTTGACAGTGTCTCTTTGTCAGATATATCTTCTCCGGTGCAGCGTATCATTGACAATACATCCTTTCTTACCTCCAAAATAACCTCACCTCTCTTCCCTTCCTCCACCCCGGACTCACTGTGATACTGTCCAGAGGCTGCATTCTGTTTTTCCTCACCTCCCTTTAATGGCTTCTGATGCTCCCCAGCTTCCAAGATCGTGTTCCCACCCCGCTAATACCCCCTGGACGAATGGCAGAATTAGCTAAACACACCCGTTTGGATTCCTTCTTGGACAAATTGTAATGCTTTAACATTGTACTTCAATTAAGCATCGTAGATTTTCCACTTGTGTCACCGCATCAGCCTCTGAATCTGATACATATTTTGGAAAAAGAAAAGGATAGGGATGTTTGGGTGCTTTCCCCTCTCCTGGATCAGCTTGTGGATCGCCGGTTTAATTTTGCGCTAAGTGGGAATTCCTCTTATGGTCTTGGCTTCTCCACATGAAAGTCTTGTTATTGGGCTTGCAGGTCAAAAGCCAGTTCGGTTTTAGACATTTGTCATCTGCGGCAGAGCTCTGTGAGGGTCTGGTTGCATTTGTTCAAGCATTCTTTGCATTTTTTGAATCTTTTTGAGTTATGACAACTTCTAATGAAATGATGTTCAAATAAATGTAGTACATTGAGTTAGGGGAATTAGCTTTCCTCTACAAGCAAAGGTATTTTGATTGTAGATATGCAACCATGCATTTAATTAAGTGGTGGTTCACTTTTTAGAGTGCAGCTGCTGGTGAGGTTGTGTGACTCCTATGATGTCGTGCCGTTGTCACTCGCAGGCCTCGACTGCATGTGTAGAAGAGCGTGCAGGATCAGCGTCTGTTGGCCTGATTTAGCGGAGAAAAAAGGAGCACTTCCTGTTGTTGTGCGTCTGGGTCTCACGGTCAGTGACCTTGGGGTCGGAGGTCGACTTCCTGTGAGAGTCCCGTCTGGCTGAATTACAGTACAGTAGAGAGGACACTTGTAACAAGTGCTCGGGCGGGGAGCTCTCCTTGTTGCATCTGTCAACACACTCTAAGTGTGTGCGCATACGTGTCTGACAAAGACTGATGACAGGAAGTCGCCAGCCCCTTTGGCAAACAGCGACACCCGTCCCTGCCTGCCTGCAGCACTCTGACACACTGACACACTGACAGACTGACACACTCACACATTAAGCCCACCAACCCTTGAGCTCCACACACACTCTGGTCACAGATAAATCATTGTGAGCGGCCCAAAAGAACAGCAAGCTTTTTGGAGAAGTAGGTCAGCGCCCAGGGGCAGCGGTCAGCCTGCCAACATAGCACCACGATCAGAACAGCCAAAGCATCCTATTTTATAAAACTGGACACAAGGGTGTGCGTTCAAAGGAAGACTCCAGCCTAAAACAGTGTTCAGCAGTCTCTAAAACATGTTGAAACCACAGGATAAGGCTCCTATCAGAACAGTAGATAAGTGCGTCCCTTTTGTTCATTCTAGCTCTACAACAGAAGGCATTTCACTTCTAATCAAAATGGCATGACGCAAAAACACAGCAGCATCCTGTCTCCAGTGGAATGGGCTTATTGAATATCTGGTGTCAGCTGTTATGACTTTCGGCTTTGCTTAATGTCATCCTTTGACCTTGTTGTGCTGAGTAACTGATCTCCGAGCTGCTGTTTGATTGAAAGCACGACACTGCTTTGTGTCAGAGTGTGTGAGCTGTATGAAAACACACACAAACACACAATCTCCAGGTTGACAAAAATGCACACAGGGGCCCACACATGTAATCACTATCTCCTTACATAAAGTACAAAGCAAACATCAGAGCAGCAACATGGTTCATGTCAGCAAGGCATTTAACCTCTGGCTGTGTACAGTATGTGTGCAGGTCATGCGCTGCACTCTGCATGTCTTTATCAGCTCTATGTCCTGCCTTGACATTTCTGCATCAGCGCAGTGTCTCTTACACTCTTAAACATGACAGAATGCATTTGTGGATGGAGCCATGACAAAGTCCTATCTTGTGAAGTTTGCAGCATCGCAACTCTACCGAGGAGGAAGGGGAACGTCCTATAAAATCCTGCTAAACCAAAAAAAAAAACAACCTAAAAGCTAAAACACTGAACTCCTACTTCTGTATAAAGGATGGCATCCGAATTCCAAATTAAGGCCTTAAACATCCTAATAGCCTACATAAGTAAAAGGGCCCATATTAAAGAAATGTATACCTAAACAGTCATTCTTCATTTGGGATCTACAATATAAATCCCTTGATGTCTGATCTGAAGTAGGTTGAGGTATAAGGTGCCAATTAGAGGGAACGGGGGAATCTGCCGCAGCCCACTTTGTGATTTATGCCCTTTTTGTGAAAAAAGTGAAGCTTTAAACCTTCGACAAGATGGATTTATAGAATTTAGCCATGAAAAAGGCCCATATTGATGAGACAAGATGCCTATACTTACACTGAGGAGTTTATGAATGGTGACAGATTTTTGATGAGGGGGTTTTTAGGATGTTAACCTTGAATACGGTGAATGTGAGCACCCAGACATTTGCACCTGGAGGAGCTCAGTGTCTGGTGTACAGTTTAAGTTCAACAACACGTGCTTGGTCAGAGAGGTTAAAAATATACATTACATCCACCATACACAGACACACACACACACACACACACACACACACACACCGTTCAGGCGGAAAATCTGAGAATTCACCACATGCCGTTGAATCCTCACTGTTGAAATTCCAGGGAAAAACAGAGATGTTATGGACTCATGTCATCCATCCATCATCTGTGGATACTCTGAAGTGATACACTGCGAACCGGAGAGAGTGACTATTAAACAGCAGGCGTCCACATCACTTCTGCTCTGGATCTGATACTCCACTGGAGTTAGGTATAATTTATCTAAGCATTACAGTATCTGCTAAAGTAAAAAACCATTGCTCAAAATGATGTTTCAAATTATCTTTTTAATGATTTACTGTCTCCTTCCCTTTCTTCTAATCTTTGCCTGTTCTTGACCTGTCTTCCTGTCTTTTCTCTCCTCTTTTTTTTGCTCCATGCTTTTTGAGTAAAGTGCACTAACTTTCCTCTCCCTTCTCCATCTCATCTGCTTTCACAGCGATCATATGAATGTTCAGGGGCTGGAATGTGTTTTTGTGACCCATATACTTCAACAGAAAGTGTGTGTAAGACCAGCGAAGCTGCTGACTTGTGCGCTCACACTCTTTCCAAAGCTCTCCTACTTTCCCTTCCCTGTCTCCCTCTCTCTACCTTTCCCTTTACCCCTATCCTTTTGACCTGCAGCAGGAAATCTAATCAAGCAGGGAGTGTCCTGACAGATCGTTGAGGGTGAGAGGTTAGTTGTGGCTGGCACTGTGTAAAACTTCACAAGAATGAAGAATGTGTTTAGAATGGAAGAGGTGTGGATTTGTGTACACTGGACAGTATGTTTCATTTATTCAAGGAAAGACAGATGACCACACTTGATATTTCCCCGCAACGTCCTGCTCCAAGTCTCCTACAGTTGGGTGCTGGGGTATTTGGGTGTCCAAGGTGCAATATGTAAGAATTTCACTTCAAAACAGTCCAAATTTAACTCAAAGTATCAACAGAATGTGAAAAAATTTGTTTTGATGTCATGTCAAAGACATCTATGCATTGTGTTGCTGAGTTATACTGAAGTTAGCATGCTAACCAGCTAGCTGTAGCCTGTCCTGTCCCATAATACCACATGGTACCTCAAGAGGCCACATTGAGTCACTGTAGAATCCACACTGCTCTCACTCAAAGTGTGGCTCCTGGCACCCCGTGGCTGACCCCGCCATCATCAAGGTTATTTCATCTTTAGCTTGTGACACATTTTTAACAGAAAGCCTGCATTACAAAACAGTAGCATGGAGTTGGAGACAATGGGAATTTAACAGGTCGGAAAGGTCTAATGGAAAACACTATCAAGTTGCATTTTGGGAACTGTAGGATCCAGCAATTTTTGGAGTTTGATTCACACAGGGAGCAATGATGACCTGAATGCTTGTTCCCTGATGCATGGGGAGCACTTGGTCCTTGGGGAGCACAACGTTATTATAGCCGGTGGAAGTGATGACAGAAACTATGAAAATAAGACCAGGAATTGAAAAAAAAGAATTTTCCCTTAGGTGCCTTGCTCAAGTGCACCTTAATAGCACATGATGAAAGATAACAGACGGTCAGTCATGAGCTTCAGACAACAGCACTTCTGCCATGACCATATGTGTCTCTAATGCATGTATAGATTTCTTGCAGGTCTCTTATCTGTGTCCATCTTGTACATGTTTTTCTAATGTACAGTATGTGTGGGTGTTTTCAGTCTCTATCTTCCTCTCCCATTCAGGCCCTGACAGAGATGACTCCCCATCTGTCAGCAAAGACCCATTAATTGTTACGACTTATGACTCCCACACACACATTAAAACTCCTCTGTCAGCACCTTTGATTAAGCCTTACATGTTTGGGGGTGGACATAGATTTGAATTCTCTAGAAGTAGATCCAACTCAAACATGAATCTCAGTGGATCTCTCCTAATAAACAAGCCACAGAGTGAATGGGAAACATTGTTACATCCTGATTAAAATGATGTCAGTTAAACACTAAACTGATTGTGGTTGGTTGTGTTTATATGACACATTCAAATTGGGATTTTTTTCCCCCTCTGAACAAATTTGAGAAACATTTGCAGTCATACTGAGGTTGATGCTCTTTTCCAGAGTGACTTACGAGTTAAATTTCAGTATTGCCACATATTTCGATGAGCCACAGCACTTAGTTAAAAACAAAAACTAATTTCTCAGTTCTATGTTCAATCTGCTCCGTCCAGTAGAGACGTATTCAGATTATTTAACTGAAGTAAAAATAGCAATACAACTGTAAAATTCTCTGTTACAAGTAAAAGTCCTGAATTCTTAGCATCTTAGCAGAAGTATTAGCATCAAAACATGCTTAAAGTATCAAAAATCAAAGTACTTATTATGCATAAAGACCCATTTCAGATATTTGATTGCATTATAATTATTGATGCATTAATGTTGACATCACTTTAATGCACTTTAATGCAACAGCTGGTAAATGTGGGGCTAGTTTTAATCACTCTATATACTGCTGGGAGCTTAATCTATGAAAATATATCATAATGTATTTGTTGATTAGTATTTTAATCTTAATCTGCAGTGTAACTGATAACTACAGCTAAAGTACAAGTACCTTAAAATTGTACTTTGAGTATTTGAGTAAAAATACTTAGTTACATTCCACTAGGTTAGATATTTGTGTTGAGTGGTGGAAAATGGGGGAGAGGCAGACAAGAAAAGAAAAAGATATGCACACGTGTGACCTCTTTCCACTGGCTCGACTCTCTGCCTCTAATCTGTTCTCCAGACATGACAGATAGACAAAGGAGAAGACAAAAACAGAGAGCTGGAGAGAGGAAAAGTTAGAGTCGAGGGAGATAGAGCCCCCCGACTGAAATTCAAGCTCAGCTGATTACATTTCTGAAAAAATATGTGCACCTCCTGGTTGTGTCATCATACTGCTTGAATACTGAGATTCACGTCTGTGGGAGAGCGTGAATGCTTAATCTGGGCCCGAGGGACACGGGAAACACGGTGACTGACAACTCTGTGGTGATAAAATAAAATATTTTCTGGCTCTGAATGACTTGCAATTAACATTTGTATTTAATAGGATTAAAGGACCAGTGTAAAGGATTTAGTGGCAGTCCACCAAGCTTTATAGGAGAAACTACGGTGGCTGTGAAACACCAAAACTATCTGCATGGCCAGATAGCAGCAGATTTAAGTGAGAAAACCAAAGCAAGAGTATGTAGCTTTTGCTGAACAGCGATCACTGTGGCCATAAGTGGTATTGCTTCAAGACATCACCATGTTTACTTACTACATGCTGAAATGTTGCCATAAAGCCAACCAATTTACACATAATTTCAGCTAAATAGCATTTAGCTAAAGTTAGCCAACATTAGCCACCATTAGCTACTGGTCACACCAGACCAAG
>NW_023340206.1:3295260-3295613 GCF_004916995.1 Morone saxatilis
GAAAAAGTCAGCAAAAATTCAAAAGAAGTCAATTTCAAAGGTATGTCCCAACCATGAGCATCCCAAACACTGTACTAGCTAGTTTCAGTACTTTTCCATTTGGCAAATTTGGACACACAGCCTGGTATTTTAGGCACTCTTGATCAACAATGGCTGTGACTCACAGAAGTAACAACCTTTCCACTTACAGGCGGCCTCCCTGACCTTCTCCCTGATGAGAAAACTAACCTGAATACGCACAAAATATAACATAACATAACAGCTCTGCAGACCACCATCTACACACAGACATACAGTTTATATACCATGGCCATGGCTGGCACCAGATGATGTCAATGTGTGTGTGTGTGTGT
>NW_023340206.1:3295636-3295996 GCF_004916995.1 Morone saxatilis
TGTGTGTGTTTGCGTGTGTGTGTGGGAAACACCAGACTAATCCTGCGGGACGAGCTGTCTGTCTCAATGTGTAACATGAGTGATGTCAGACTACCGCTTTATTCCCAGTAAAGGCTGGGAAAAGTGTGTGTTGAAGTACAAAAATGTGTGTTTTCTAGTCTGTGTGTGTGTTCAGGGTGGTGTGGGATTTAAGAATACCTCTCATCAGTCTGTCTGCCGGCTTTTCACAGCCAGGGAGTCTGAAGACACAACAAAGATTCAAACTGAGAACTTGCTGACAGTGCTTTTGGTGTCAACCTGTTTGCTCTGGTTTGTGTAGGTAGGCCTCCTTATCTCCCTTTATGTGTGTGTATGTGTGTG
>NW_023340206.1:3296021-3296241 GCF_004916995.1 Morone saxatilis
GTATGTGTGTGTGTGGGGGGGACTATTAATGAACTCACTGATATAAAGTTCACAATCCAAAGATCTCTCAAGCAAAACACATCTCGTGCACATTATGTTTACGACTTACTAATTTGCTTTGGCAAATCACTAGAGCCCAATATAGCTTTAAGCTAAAGCATGATCTCAAATTTGTGTTCACAGACTTAATTTTGTTATCTTTATTTGTCCTGTGAAAACA
>NW_023340206.1:3296266-3318227 GCF_004916995.1 Morone saxatilis
ACAATTCTTTTGAGTTAAAATAACTTGCGTTACAGTGCAGTATTTCCCTATCGTAACCAAGTGGTTTGAGTTGGTACTCATGCCAGTGGGGGAGATTGTAGGAAAGAAAAATTACATATGTCAGAGAATGTTTTGTAGATACATACGATATGTTTTTTTATGTTGATTAAAAACATAACCGTCTGAATTATGTTTCATACAAAAACTATTTGCTAATTCAGTTAAGTAGTATAATAATCACATTTTAAGGAGACAGAGCTCAGGCCTGCTCCATATTGTATTTTCTTTCACATTTTTGGGTGTGGGTTTGATTGACAGCCTTGGTATTAATAAGCGGATATTATTTTAGAGTTTTAAGTGGCTCCAATGAAACTTTTTACGTTCCTTGCCTCCCGTGGACTCCCTGGAGTCCCCCAGTGTTAGCTGGAGGAGTTTGGGGGCTTCCATGGGAGTAGCTGGCTATATATCCTTCCTATTGCAGCTGCTCTCTTACTTAATGTCTGGCCTCCCAGTGGACATGCAAAACCAAGAACTCCTGGTCTCTTCCAGCTCTCTGTACTCATCATACAGTATCTCCTCCGTATTTCTCTGTATTTCACATACTTTCTTGGATACGTCTCATTAAGCAAGATTTTAATTCTCAGCGGCACTAACCTTGTCAAATAAAAGCCAAGCAGATAAAAATGAATTTCTCTCTGTTCTCTATCTGTCATATCTATCGCTACCTTTTTCTTTCTCCTTCTCTCTTTATTTCATTCTCCATTGCTTCCGACATATCTCGGCTGCAAACCACTAAGCCATATGTCTATTCTGCTGGGTGTTGAGCTGTAAATCCCCATCGACGTGGGTGAGTTGAGATTCCGACCTTCCTCTTTCCAACTTTCCCAGAACACACTAAACTGTATGTTTTTTCCTTGCTGGCAACGGCACACAGAAACATTTCAAAAGCTTATTGTTTTATATACAGCGTTTGCACATTGCTTATTTTGAATTTCTGGAAGAGAGACAAGGTTGTGACATAGCTTTTAGCTGTAATTTTTTGAACAAACGACTATAAACTGAGCTCATTTGGCAATGTAAAAGGGCATGGATTCAAGTCCCAGCCTTATCCTTCTTTCTTTGTGTACCTCCGTTAGATAGCCAGGACAGGAGCAGGGGTCTCTGTCTGAGGCATTAAGTCAGCAGCTGGATAAACACGACATTAAACAGCCGTGGTCTGCGGAGTGAGAGTAGGAGTGATCCCGCGTTTGATTGATGGCTTCTCTGCTTGCGGATCCCTTAATCAGCACGCGGCTGACTCATTCGCCCGCGTAGGACTGACTGCCAGTGTCTTCATTAGCTGCACCCACACTGCTGAAGAAAAAAGACTTGTCAACTTGTTTGAATAAGTAACTCGAATCTGTTGTGATGTGCATACTTTCTGGCAGAATAATGTTGGTGCAGTCGCACTTGCTGTTGACCCTGTTGTTGGTGGTGCAAGTATGGAAAGAGACACGTTTTGCTCTTAGATGAGGCTGAATCATGAACCAAGCAAAGTGGGTAACTTTCCTGGGGCCCTGAAGGTCTAAGGTTTACTGTGTGATAATTCAACATACTATAATGTTATGAAACAGTCGTATATTGGACGCCTATGTCATGCCTTTGTCATCCTAGGAAAAACAAGTCAGCTCACAGAACACTACTAAATTATACGCATTAGAGGGGATTTATAAGTGGGTATACCCAATGCTGATAGCAAAATAAGAGAGTATATTGCCAGTAAGCTTGCACAATGGGAGGAATGGGGGCTCATAACTCATTTCTGTCCCGAAGGCCACCGAGCTGGTTAATCTGCTCCTGCGGTTATGGCACAACAAATATTTATCACTACAGACGTATTTATAGAAATAAATATTTACATTTTGTTGTGAGGTACATTAAATGAATTATGGATATCCGAACTAGAAAGCTTCACCACAGCAGTTGGGTAAAGAGGGCTGAAGTTCATCAGGAGAATTCCATTTCAGTTCCACTGACAGTAATAAACTTAACTTGGGACACAGATGGCATCTTCAAACTGCGCCAGACCCCATTTTAAACTACACAAATCTCCACATTAAAAACCGCTTATTTGGCTTTACGTGAATCGCTCCACTGTTACCGCTTTCACTTTTTCCTCCCAGAAGCAGCTCGTCCTTTGCTCTCCCTGAAACGTTGTGAAATATTTCCGAGAGGGTGTAAATCTACTCATCATTACATAAGTTTCCACGGCCTGACCTAAACCATTTGTTTAAGCAGATGTCCTCCTTTGGTAAAACTGGAATAATAAAAAAAAGAAGGCAGAATGAATGAATGAAAGTGCATTGTGACAATAAAGAACTAAAGACTTTGATCTTCAATAGGAGTCGTGGGCTCATCAATGGGCTTTTACAGACACCAGTGTGTGCTTTTATTTTAAAACCTGTATACAAGGCGGACATCCCCCTGAGGTGTGAAAGTTGTCTCACCAGAAGCTCAGGTCTTTACTAGCAAGACAGAATCCTTTAATCGCTACCATTTCTGCAAAGTTTACATGGATGTGATTTGCTACAGACCACCGACGTGACGAGCTCAAATGCAATTAACCGAGGTTGAAATTTGGCTTGTGGTGCTGGCTCGTCTGATAGCATTTCCTGCTAATTTTTACAATCTGTTTACAGCGGGACTCCTGTGTTCCTCTGGCTTGTCAGTGGCAGCTAAGGAATGTAATATTTATCTCGGAAAGCCAGGAGCTGCTGTATTTGACAGTTAGCTCCCGCTGTATTGCGTGTGTGTGTGAATATGTGGTCCACGCTGGCATTACACAACCTCACACTGCTCTGCGGCTCACAGACACTCATGCCGAAGGCGCCACCTGCACCCACACACGCTAATGTGCTGTTTCCATTCTCTCACCCTGGTATTACTGGGAGCTAGCCGGGGGAAACAGGACCTCGAAACTAGCAAGGTAGGCACAGCAAGGTAACGAGCAACAAGCTTCAACCACGGATTCCCATACCCATTAAACATGCACTATAGCAACTACATACATTGTTTATATTAACTAGAACTGAGCTCTAGATATTTCCTTATTGCACTCAGGTGCCTGGGTATACATTACACACTTACATACAATACAGTATTTAGTAGGCATGTAGAGATTTCCTGACATGAAGGGCTGGGGCTGCCTTCTGCCCACCGAGTCTCTTGTGCCCGTGACCCTCTTAAGCCACATCCTGTGAGACAGGACGTCCACTCTGCACAGGAAATGGCCCTGATTGATTGTTCTCTGTTAACAGAGAGCGGAGCAAGTCGGAGGGAGCTGGAGGAAGCGGCGGGTGAAAACGAGGCAATTTTCACAATGGGTATTAGTGTGCGAGGTGTGTGTTGTACATTACTCATGGGAATGTGTGTTTGAATCAATGCAAAAGTACATGCTGGAACTGAACGCCCCTGTGTGCATTTCTGCTGCATTTTTTGCAGGGCCGTAGCCAAGGAGTCAACACCTGCAGGGCTGTAGATAGACCCCTCTTGTTCACTAGCTTATGCACAGCAAGCTAGCTAAGGTTCTGACAGGAATTTAGCATGAACATTTCAGGGCGATAACCACAATTTCCACTTTCTAATACATTTAAAAGTAAGGAACAAGAGAGACAGTACAGTGTTTGACGTCGATCTACCCACAGCAGTCAAGTAATGGCTTCTGCTGGGGTACGGCAAACCACACAGGATGTGTCCCCCCCAATGAATATCATAATTACTGCCCTGTTTTTTTCCATTTGTTAGAGTATAATAGCTCAAAATGACCTAACAAGTGTCAGTCAGGTTTGGTTTGATCATTTGTAAAGTACTTTTTTACCCTGAACTGTGAAGCTTAAAAGAAAATGGATTCATGGATTCCTTGCTTGTGATGCAGATCAGATGCAGAAAAAACAACAAACATGTTCTATTATTACAACAAGATAACTAATGTTGAAGACTATTTAGCCCTGGCAGACATGCACTCTGACAATGCCAGATCTCTATTTGATGGTCCAGTTAGATTCATGTCGGTTGCAATGGAACTCAATTAAAACCCTCCTGCAGCAAAATCCAACTCTCAGTTGTTCATCTGTATGCTAACATGTAAAATTTTCACCAGAAATACACTGCTTTTGTCTCAGTGCTCATGCCCGGAAAGCTTTCGAGGAGGCACACATGTCAGTCGACTTGATAAAGGTTTACCATCAGACATTACGGGTTTAGAAAAGTCCACTATTTCACTATTACTGTGTCATTTCCTCCACAAGGGATTAAAGCATTGGGTGCTGTTTTGTCCCTAATAATTTTCCACTTTCCCTTGCTGGGACTGGGAAGTGTCCAGGATCACTCTGAGAACTGAAAGTGATACTACAGTGACTAATGGCTGAAGTTCGCAAGTGTGAGCGCATGTGTGTGCGAGTGTGTGTAATCTAATCTGGTCTAATGGGCAGCCTCCCACAGGACAAAGCCAAAACCAGCAGGTGCATAAAACAGAAAAACAGAAATGTTTATCCCATTAGACCCTGACGGCTGAGTGACTTTGAATGCACAGAGGAAGCAATTAATGATTAATAAAAAAGAGGAAGATTTTGTTACACCACTTCATTCTTCTCTCTATGTCTCTCTCGGATTCTCAGATAGCTTTCCAAGTGCTTTTTTCCCCCAGATGCAAATATTCCACATTTCATTTGCTTCTTTTTTATAATGTAACAGCCTTTCTCTGTCTTCCATGCTGACTATTTGATGCTGACCAACTCTCGTAGCACAAACAAAACTTAACCTCAGCCGTCAAACTGCTTGGTTCCTAATCTTGACATTAACCCCGACGTTGACATCTGACCTTTGATCTTTATGGTTTGGCTGGAGCTGGCCCGACAGCATCCTGGCCAGGTTACGTGGGTTTCTTTTGAAAGCGTGGGTCATTTGTTGGCAGAGATGGGTGTTATTAACAGCAGGAAGCTGCTAGGACCAAAGCAGAGTGATTGGACACGGTCTGCTGTCACCTGTCATAAATAAATACCTCAGTGTGGCCTCTTTAAAGGGACAGTTCATCAAAATGGTGGTGTACATTGTGTGCACACTTTTATAATTCCACAATAAATAATCTTCCTTCCTGGTTAACAGTATATTAACATAATTATACAGTATGTGTGAACTGTATGCATGAGTTGTATGTGAATCAGACATCCAGTGGGTGAAGAATATCGACCCTGCTTTTGCATATCTCTTGGGACGCCCACACACTGTGGACACAGCATTAATCTTGTGGCCCACATATGTGGTAAGTTTGTCCCGCTGCTGCAAGTGAAGTAACTTCAGGATGATCTCACTCCTGGTGCATGGCTTTGAAAACACCCAGCTCAAAGCTGGCACTGAAATACCAAGGTGATGTGGAAAATCCGGAGGTGTCAGGGCCTTTAAGGTTTTACTTTATTTCCTGACACCAATTAAATGGGTACAACCCGAAATGTCAACGGAAAGAGCCTTACCCAGGATTACCTTCAGGTTGTTGTGACGAACTTAAATGTAAAAGTTAGCAACACTTTGAAGCAAGGTCTAGCACATTGTTTTTCTCTAAAACAAACTGCTGCAGTGAATGCTTGTACAAGCTTTCAGGTGGCATTAAAGGAGCAAGCTCATGGCCTCTGTGACATATTGACTGGGCCGTATATTTTTAATTGGCACAATCAGTCTGTTATATAAGCCCATTTCTTCCAGGACGAGAAAAAAACCAATTAAAAGTAAAATTTTCAGCTGTTCACAAGGTTAGCATAGATGCTGCTAGCATCAGTTATATCAGAACTGGAGAGTATTTCTTCTCTTGACTGGCTTTGGAAAGAGATTGACCACGTTGTATAGTTTGTTGATCTGATTGGTCGAAATCTGCCCATTATAAAAGATGATAGACAGATGGTTCATCCAATCACCTGTCAAGTATTTTTTTGAAAGTGCCTGCCCTTTACCAAACAGGTTCCAATGACGACTTCTCAGATGGTTATGTCATCATTTCTACTCATTAAGTCACGAATTAAATAAATAAAATACTTTAAATAGTCATCCAAAATTAGGATTTACCAAGTCAAAATAATGAGATAGTAAGTCAAAAATGTAACTTTTTGTGTGTATAGAATTTTTATTTTAATCTTTTATAACTTTTCATCCATTTTAATTGTCTCTTTCTGGCAGAACTGGGCTTCCATAGGAGTGTATGTTGCATGGAGTTAAAAATAAAAATCAATTGCTAAAAAACATATCTGTAGATTCGACAAAGGCGCCATTTTTTCCATTCTAATCTTTCCTTTTTTAAGGTCTTTCTCAGAACTTCCATAAAGCTGAAGTAAAAGCCAGTGGTTGGAGTTTCTTGCTCATGTTTTTTCCATTTCCATTTTCCATTTTACTTTCTATGGGACAATGCCTTCTGGGCATTTGCAAACTGGAAGGGTGCTGATAGCGCATAATGTATTACAAAAATAGACCCATCTGTCAACTTCCCAACTTGTGCTAAAACATACTGGTGTAGAATACATATTTTTAATGAAAACTGAAATCTCTCCCAGGGGTTTCATTGTAAGGAATACCCCATCCAACCCCCCTCCAGTCACATATGATGTATGAGCGATAGCAGGGGAGGCAAAATACAAACCATGTGCTTACTGTACAGTAGGCCTACATATCTCGGTCCTCATGAGTTCAAAGGTCATTGTACAGCCTAATAGAAGACAGACTCTGTCATTAACTATACCAGTGATCCAGACAAAACTGTTGTATCTGCACTAAATGAGCCATCAAGCAACCACAAGACAAGAGAACAGGGTTTCATAAGAGCTGTCCAGGGCTGTTTCTTCACACCAAAACACTCACACTGTCCTGTAGGTCTCGCTGGTAATAAACTGCAAGAGAAATAAACTGAAATAAACAGTTACTGTAGAGAACTTTAAAGGGCTTGGCACCATCGAGTTCAAGATGTATTTGTAATCCATATCCACCAACACACACAAATGACTGTTTTGTTTAAACGGAAATGTTGGCAGAGCTTCTGAGCATCATGCAGTCACCTTAAAATATATATACGTGGGATCACCAGGCCCCTGACGCCAAATATTAGTGGACATATAAGTTCCATAAGGCATTGCGAGTCATTTATATTATTATTCACATTCTATGCCTTCCCGTACATGTCAAAACAATGAACAAGTTAGCTCCACAGACATCTGGAGGAAAAATGAGCCAAGACAGAACTCATAGGATCAAGGGTCTGGAGGCATTTCTACCTTTTAGTTTCAATAAAGGGTTTTATTTGAGCATCTGTTCAGGGCTGGTTAGCAAACGTTAGCATGCTAACACACAAAACTAAAATGCATAACGTGGTATAACGCTATACTTACTAAACATAAGCACGTTGGCATTGTCATTGTGGGCATGTTAGCATGCTGCCGTTAGCATTTAGCACAGCTGTGACTGAAAGTGATGGCTGCAGTTTCTTAGTCGTCTTTCAGTGGGTTTTCCTTTATATTTTTTCACATTGCTTCCCTTATCTGTCATTTTTGTAGTCCTTATATGGCATAAGACTACAATATGATCTTGTGTAATAGATGGAAAGACGTTTTGCATTGAGGCTCATAATAGGAATGTCTATATAGCATACAACTTCAGTTATCTTTATCTGGATTAATTCAGATGTTTATGTTATTTCCCAAGAAACTGACTACAAACTGGATGTTTGTCTATTATTTGGGATGAATTTGGTAATAATCATCCAACTTCCATTAAAGGTGATGAAAATGAAGCAAATGGGATAATCTAAGACCTGGTTGTAATAGCATTTTTATGCCAGTCTTGGTTTTAGGACAGTTCAGTAAAGTCTTAGGCTCTGTGTCCTAACCTGCTTGGTTTCATCCAATAAACCCCACCAGTTAAATACCTGTTTCTGCACCAGCTCCTCTCTCTGTTCCATTATACACAAACTGATGCTGCGAGACCCTCACCTACACCACAAACACAGAGCATTTCTGAGGTTTATTTCTGACATCCACAGGACATTCCCTGGCAGTAAGAAGCTGGCTCATCTGAGGGGAAATTACACCCAGTGGTTTGTTGTGTTAATAGATCTTATAGCCCAGTTTCTCAGGGCGCACACTGTGTGGTCCGTGCTTTCAGCTCCTCTTGTCAGGTGTGGCTTGTGGCGTTATTTGTTAACTTTTCTAACCCCTTTACTCTCATGTTTCCCAGAGGAATGTAGCAGGTTCCCAGGGATTTTTCATGAAACAGTGAGTTTTAGCCACTATTTGTACCACTGATGAGCAATATCCCCATAATGACAATGTAAAAAGAAAAATGCTTTAAAGTGTAATTACTGCTATTAATGATGTCAGCCCTTCCCGTGTTGTGTGATATTCTCCAGAGATCATGAACAGCCATGTTGGAACTGAACAGAATTTAATATATAAAAATGAACTATAATCTACTGCTGCTAACGAATTAATGCAGCGGAGGAATATCAGAGGTGCTAATGTTACTACTCCAACCCTTATAATGGTTCAAGATTGTACAAAATCTACCCTTACTGGGTATTATGTCCCACTAATATGACCCCACATCAAATCATAACTTCATCTAACAGCACCAGCAGGTCAAAATGTTCAATTATTAAATGGAATATGTTTTCTGTAGTCTTTTTTCATCAATTTATGCACATTTTAAAGTATCACATGAAAAAATGGCAAAGTTTAAAAAGTCAGTTTTGCAAAAAGGTTTTTACGCTAGCTTGAGGTGTTTTTTATTCAGAAAAAGAGTTAATGCAGTTAATGGGGATTTTTTGAATGAATGAGTTCTGACATAACGATTAGCAGTTAGCTCTAGCACTGATGTCACCCATCGGAACCGTTCTTTAGTTCACACAATTATGCTCAGAGGAAGACTCTATCCACAACAGGAAAATACATTCTTACATTTAAAATTAAAGTAAAAAGTATCACATCAAATTCACTCTTTCCATGGTTCCAGTGTCTGTTGGCGCAGCATAAAGGTTGCT
Source organism: Morone saxatilis (assembly GCF_004916995.1). Lineage (NCBI taxonomy): Eukaryota > Metazoa > Chordata > Actinopteri > Moronidae > Morone > Morone saxatilis. The sequence goes on from NW_023340206.1 coordinate 3,305,316, forward strand.
CTGTAAGTCAGGGTTGTTTTTAAGCTACTGCATTATGGCAGTGGTGGCATGTTTAACCCCAGAGGCCTCTGGAATAAATATCTCTTTTCATGGTGACATGTCAACCAAAACAGAAAAAGTCTTTTTTTAGTAAACTACTTTCCTTCACGATGGCCAAAGCAGTCTAAACACGTTGTAATGTAATTTTGCATATTTTACAGGTGAGTCAGTGGTGCAGTTTTTGGACCTTGATATCTATGAAGTTAATTATTTGTACTTGGGGTCTTTATGATGGGATGATTCTCCATGTTTAAATGCTCCGTGGACATGGCACACCTCTGTGAAATGAGCTGCATAAAATTGGAAATTGTGTTAAAATCCACGCCAACAGCTATGACAAACTTATCTCTAAGGTATTTCCATTTGGCCCTGTGGTGTGACAATTTAATGTGTGTGTGTGTGTGTGTGTGTGTGTGAGATTGTCTGACAGGAGGGGAAGGGGTCGCACGGAAGTACCAGGAGGAGCAATTAGACTTTTATGAGAGGAACTGAATTTCCAGTCGCCACGTTATTATCGTAGAACATTTCATGGGAACAGACCCTCAGAGGACAAAATTCTGCTCAATAAGGGAGAGGGACACAAACAGAGAGTAGGAGCGAGAGAGTGTATCCTGCACACAGGAAGGGCCCTCTTATGATTTAATGCCCCCTGTAAATAATCTGAATAAGTAGCCTGTTTACAGGGTCCAGATTGGCTTCCGAGCGGCTGCAAAACTTTTCCACAGTGAGAAACAGACTGCTTGTAAACTACAGCATCATTAACAAGCTAGCCAACTAACATGGACAGCATTGTTGTCTGTTGTCTGGCAGAGTGTATTTTTATCCTGGCAAAGCATACAGGCCTGCAAATAGACTTCAACCTGCAACCTGTCCAGGGGTGTTTCCCCACCTTTAGCCCCATGCATGCTGGGATACAGTTGCCACGACCCTGAATAGGAACAAGCAGTAAAGTGACTGGATAAATGAGGCATGGATGGAAAAGTGTTTACTAGGGCTGATGCTGATAATCCTTCCAGGAATAAATTACTCCTCAGTTAATCTAAATACATTTCCTGCAACAGGAAAAACGCCATAAAATTGTGTAGTGTGTGAACTTTGTAGGTTCCAGAATGAGACATTTACCAAACAAAAAAGGAAAAAGCCATAAAAGTGCAAACTTGGTATGTTCCATGTGACATTTACCCTTCAATAAAAGCATAAGCCATAAAAAATTTACATTTTAGAAGAAGTAATCATGTGAGTTGTTTAAATATTGACTGATAAAGGCAACAACAACTCTACTACTCTACTACTAATAAGTCCTCATGCCTAAAGGTTGTGACCCATATGACTTTTGAGCATGAAAGTTTTGATCATGGGAACAATAAACGTACAAAGCCATCAAGTCCACTAGCTTTTGGTGAAGACAGTAATTTACTCTACAGAAACAAGTTGAACTCTCCAGACAGATGCTGGGTTCACCTGTTGTGGATTCTGGTTAAATGTAGGCTACATATATTCATATTATAGTGACACTGAACTAGATAAATGTTTTCTTTTCTCTCTCTCTCTCCTGCTGCTCATCACGTGTTGGGTCAAATATTTAAAACACATAAAGTATCACATGAACCATGTTCAAAACACCCGTCTTGTTTTTTTATGCTGTCCCTGACAAAGCCTGACACTGATCTGAGGCCAGCCAACGGGCTTAAGCTCAGATCTGTGTATGTCATCAGTGGGAGACATCTGCTGAGCATACAGAAAAGCGGCAGCGGGAGCAGAGTTCAGTGTTACAGCAGGAGAAGCTTTTCCCCTCCCAGCGCCCGGGAGAGGGAGTTTTCAGCCGACTCAGGCCTTACCGTGAGCTTATGTTTTCACGATTATGATCTTAAGCTGCGTTAATAAACATACCTTCCCCAAAGTGTTATCCCTTCTGCGCCTGGAACCGCTTTCATCTTTGTTTGATCTGCTTTTACTTAGCTATGGGCTGGCAAGTGCAGTAAACACATTAAAACACACATAAATGACGCTCAGCGCAACACAAAACTGAGGTCAAAACAGCTGTAAACAAAAGTGTTTGATGAAACACACTAGAATCAGTAGAATGAGTCACCTCAGATTAGTTGGTTTGTATTCTGGGAGATATTTGTTGCTTGACTTTGTCTTGTTCGGGAAGATGCTGTTTCTGTATTATTCTATTAAGTACAGGTGTTGGAAGAGGTTTTACACTTTAGATTGTTTTAGCCTTAGAAATGTTCAGTATTTTGAATGTAAAAAAAACAATTGTGGTAATAAATATTGCTCATATAAAAAGAAAATGGCAGGGGACCTACTATTGATCCCTGTGGGACACCATTGTCACAAACCATTGTCAACAACCAGGAAGATATTATTTGAACCAGCTGTACCAACCCCGTCTCCTAGAAATTACGTTTATATATACTACATTGTTTTTCCAATTACATTGTGATGTGATGAAAAACATAATCTCTGGATGGACTATGTTCAGAGGCAAGGTTTTTTGTTGTCGAAGGAATCACTACATTTATAAACCTCACTGGTCGGGGCAGATGGTGGGCGTACAATGTTCAGGACTGTGACACTAGACTCTGTGGTTAGGTTTAGGCGGCAAAAGCACTTTGGTCAAAGGGGGAAAGATGGTTTCAGTTAAGTAAATCTGAAGTCAATGCTGACTTTTTCTGTATCAAACCAGGCCACAATCTTTCCCTAACCTCAACAATGGTTGGATAGTTTGGCGGAAAACAAATGAAATATGTTGTCAGTGAACATTTAACTGATGGAGTACTTGCCAGATATGTTAAAAGAAAACTTAATCTGGATGACATTACATTTCCCTCAAAATGCAAATTGCGGTTGCAAATTAGTTGCATATAAATATAATTTCTGGGAGACAAGGTTTGCTGTACACATCAAAACCCAAGGAAAGATGCCTAACAAAATATATATACAATGATATCAGTGTTTATTTTTTCCTTTTTTTTCTCCTGTGTTACTGAAAGGTGTTATAATTGTTGCAAACAGATCTCATTTACTATAAACTGGTGTGGTCATTGTCTTTTTCCAGCTGGAAACATCTTTTGGGTGGATAGGGAAATGAAACTCGGGTTAAAATCTGCAACGTTTACTTAATTAATTCTTTTGAAGGGCGTTTTTTTTTTACCGAAAACCATGAGGCTTATGCATTAGTGAGAACAGAAACCAGAGGGTTAACTGGACATTGCTGTTTTTCTGTTTGTAGAACCAGAATCAGAGGTTAAGTGTTAGCCAGTATTACTTTGGCTCCATCGCTCTGAGGACTGAAATATATGTATTTTTTAATGTTCCAAGAGTGACCAGAGTGGTAAAGTGTAAAATGTGAGTGAACTCACAAGGAGAGTAAAGTGAGGAGGGTTAGATGATGTAATTTCCTCGCCAGAGTGAAAACATGTCACATTCAACCCGCAGCTGCACAGAAAATGGGCTATTTACAGTAAACCAAGGCTTTACAAACTGTTCTGCTAACTCCAAGCACAGTCTGAGCTGCTCTCCACCACATATTAAATATTCCCTTTGAACTCTGACCTTTGCCATCCTCACGCACCTACATCCATGCCGTGTTTGCTACCACCATGACCTCAAATTACGCCAACACTCAAGATTCATACTCCTGTTTATTTTTCGAGTAAGTGCTGCCACAACCAAAGTAAACAGCACGCCGTGTCCTCTGCGAGACGTCCGAGTCCAGCTATGTCTCACCAGACACGAAGACAAGACGCAAGGCGAGATACTTTTGGGAAACCCAGACCCGGAGCAGACCACCGCAGGCTGTGAACTGAGGCCAAGGCCAGATCCCGGGCTGCCAGATGTGGGGGTGTGGATCAGCGGCTGTGGCCATGCCTGTGGTTGGCTGCACTAGCTGACCTGGGCCCGTAAGTGTGTGTGTGTGTGTATACCTATAATGACATATACGGTCTTATTTTCTTGCATTGTGTTGAGAGAGAGGAGGCAGCTGCTTATTAATGTGTTTTCTAACATGAACACACACAGTGTGCACACATAGAAAGTCTTGGTGGATGAGAAAATGTTTATAGAGCATATGGACGGGCATGCACATAAAGTGTATATGAGTGTGTATGCAGTGTGCTGTGAGTCTAGCAGCTCCCCCTTGGACTGCCAGACAGTGTTATTGCAGCTGCGACTAGCCCTCCTCCTCCTCTTCCTCCCCTGACTCACACTTCAGGTGCTTTCCAGCCTCTCCTCTCCTCCTTTACTTCCTCCTCTCTTCTTCTTCTCCTGCTCCCATCCACCCCTCTTCTCTTTTTTTCTTAATTTAGTCTTCTGAGACTGTCCACCGCTGTTTTACCCGCATTCTTTGAATTCATGCCAACAAGAGAATGACTGACAATCCCACTTGGCTAGACAGGCTACTGACCCCCTCATTAACCCCCCGCTCCCATTGGTCGTTGCCACGACAACGGTCAGATCGAGTGGGCTTACCTACTTCCTGCTTGGTAAGCCAAACAGTAATTTGAGGGTGTGTTTTGTAGGTATGACCTTGAGTACATGCATGGGTGTGTGTGCATGCATGGTCACATTTGTCTCTATGGTATGTTTTCTGTGAATAAGTGCTGGCAAGCTAAATGAAAGCTAGCCATCCTTTAGCCATTACATGCTTTTTCAACATAATAACATCTTGTTTTATCCAAGCAGTGATATGGAGAGCTGTATTTACACAGTTTTAACCAGATAACACAGTCCTGCCTACTGGCGTGTCATTTTTTCTGGAGTATAGATAATGAATGATACTTCTTTTTGGTTTCTTTGAATGCGAAGAGAAGTAGACCTGATGAGAAAAACTTTGTCTTACTTACTTTCAGCACTTCTTCTGGAAAACCCCTTGGAAATATTGTACTTTATACAGGGGTATATCTTTACATACCCCCGTATTTAACCCCTAATTAACCAGGAATGTTGACACAGTGCATGCCTTTGAGAGAAAAGCCCTGATATGGAAGCCAAAATGTTTCCTGCCAAAAGGCCGAACCTATACCTGGAAGCTTTTTAAGTGAAGTTTGAACTTTTGATTTAAAATGTGACCTTACCGGGACTAACTTGAAGCCTTGTTTCAATCAGGAACGGTCGAGATAAGGGCCCTGCCTGAAAAAGAGAGTGGATATGAAAAATGTGTTTTATGTTTTTCCCAAGAAGGTTTTCAAGTGCTCAGTAAAATAGTGGGAGATAGCAGGTCTGGTTTCATCTTCCCAGGAAGCATCCCTGTCCTGTAGTAGAGGTGCAGCCCTTTTAGCAGACATTGATGACTCTAGATTGCTTTTAATGATCACAATTTTAGAATAACTCTGTCTCTCTGATTTTCTTAGTGTAAGGAAACAGCATTTTGGATTCAGATCCAATATGCAATCCCTATTGCATTTGCAACATGTTTGATTGTCCTCTGGTCCCTTTTTAAAAGAAAAAATATTTCTGAACATCAGGTTCAGATAAGTTTTCTTTAGGTCTGCCATGTAGCTGTGCAAAGGGAAAAAGAGAGATGGAAGTGAAGACTTTCTGCTTGACTTTCTGTAATACTTGAGAGTCTTTTACTGGATGTCACAGATGGAAGGGAGAAAGTTACTCAACAACTTCCAAAGGGCACATATTTTCCAGCCACTCATAAGTCCACTACAGCTCTGACCTCTGGCCCGCCAAGCCCCACATGGCACAGACTGACAAAGCTGGAGGAATTCGAAAACTGTCATTTTCAGAAGTAGGCAAAAAAAGTTGCCGTGTGATGAAAAAATTCATGCAAGCTTCCCCTGCATTCCTGGCGGGGGCGAAACACGTCCAAACTGGGACAAAATGCGGAGGGCAGAGACAGGACCGCAGGACTGCAATCACACTGCCCTGCCCAACCCAGTCTGACTGCACGCATTCACAAGGGGCACGCTCCGAAACACACGCGCAATTAGTTTAATTTTACTGTATTTATGCATTGCCAGATCAGTCAAAAACACATTCTTCTTTAAACACATTAACAAATACCTTTTCATGGGTGTTTTTGCTTCAGTAATGAGATTACTGAAAACAACGCCAATACCAAAACCCAATTAGGTGGATCATACAAAGAAAAACACTGTCTTGAAAGAAATTCTTGAAGCAAGATTTGTATTGGAACTAAGCACAATTATCTCACCCCATTATCAATTTCTTCACATGCTTTAATAAAAACAAGTTCTGAGCACAAAATATTAGATTAAGCGACTTGTTAAGATGTCGTGTTCAATGTGTCTCTCTTTTTCCATCCGTCTCTCCATTCATTCTGCAGCAGGTATAAGCCAGATTCCCAGGCTCTCTCTCCAAGCCCTCAGGCTGTTTTTCCGAGGCTTGGTTGGACCCATTAAAGCCCTTGACCTGGGTCTGGTGGTGAGGCTGACCTCCTGGTGACCAGAGCTGGCGGTGAGGTGCTCCAGGGAGGCCTAGCCCCGCGTTTACCCTGCTTGGGTGGGGCTGGGGAGGCAGTGACTGATGGGTGGGTGAGGGTGGTGGATTTTGCCAAGTGTCTTGCAAGAAAAGCTTTCAAAAATGTCAAGTTTTCAGAAAGTGGAGGCTGCAGGGGATTGTGGTGAGTGTAGAGACCATCATCAGGAACCAGCTGCTTTAGGTTCAGACGTCCACCCTGCTGAAGCTTCAGTTCTTCTCGGCACAATGACCATTATCTGTTTATTTACACTGACATTCTGTAAAGCCTCTTATTACATTTAATGAGAATGTTTTTGAACGTTCAGTTACAAACATTTTAAAATAATTTATTACTACACAGCGACTAGTGTGTTTGAGGTATATTTAAACTCCACCAATTTTACACCTGAACAAGTTTTAACTTAAAAACTTAAAAACTAAAACTAAGCTAAAATAAGTTTTGGCAACCTATAATCTTATGTTGAGATGATTAACTTAAAACTTAAATCTTTTTTGTTTTAGAAACAACAAATTGTTTACGGTAAACCTGATTTTTTAGGTCCTTGAAAATTAAATAGATGCGATTGAAGATATTTAATTATTTTGTTTCAGATGAATGACTTTTAACTATCTTGTAGATAACAACTTTATAGCAGAGTAACTTGTTAAAGTGAAGTCTTGGAAATACCATTAGGAGCACTAGAATGAGCCATAGGAACCACATTTTTTCACAGATTACATGTCTCGTGTGCTACTTTCAGGATATAGAGAAAGTTTCAGCAAATATGACAAAAAGTTTTTTACCTACTGCAGCTTTAAACAGTTCATCTTCAAGATTAGGCAACTAAAAGACTGAAGGGAGGGATGAAAGCCAGACTCTCTGCATCAAAGTCGGACATACTGACCTCAACAGAGTTTAAGCATAGATACACATTTTCATTGTCTAAACCTTAAGACCCACCCTAACTCAACCCCTAACCCCTAACCCAACCACACCTGTATAATCCTAACTCTAACCTCGTCGCCAGCGGGCAGGTGGGTTTTAAGAGGTTAACGCTGAAAGGCCCATATATAGTGTCATAACAGTGTCCAGGGAAAAACAAAAGCAGGATTTCTTCTCATAACTTTGAAAGATGCCCGCTTGATTTGACCAACTCAGAGTGTCCAAGCCTCAAATTAGCTTCAGCCGAACTTTAGAACACACTTTTGCTCAGTAAGAAGGATTTCGTCTCTGATCTCTTCCTTAAGTGACAAGTTATGAAGGGATCTTTTAATGGCCAGCATCTACAGGAGGGATGGTTACAAACCTTTCCTGTAATATTTTCAGTTGAAAACATGAACTTTTCAATCCTGCACAAGAACATTATCCAAAATTCAAACATGTGTATACGAGATTACTTCACTGGCTAAACAACCGAGGGAGAAGACAAGCAGAAATACTCACTAAACACAAAAACAGAATTATGATTTTGGACAGCGGAGTATTTAAGGTGCACTTAAACAGCCTATAGTGGAGACAGGACCTTTACCGGAATATGATACTGTGTGTATAAAAATACAGCCAACAGGAGATACATAACATCTCGACAATAACAACCTATTTTGACGAGGTCTGCTGTCAAGTGTCCAGTAAAATCTGGCCCAACGGATTCAAAAAATAACAGTCAGGGAGAGAAATGAGCGCGGGCCAAACAGCTCCAGCCAAGTCACACTCCTATGGACAGCATGTGACGGAAAGTTTGTTTGAGGAACAGCCGGTTTCTGTCAGCACTCTTGGGAGGCTCTACACACACACACACACACACACACACCACACTCACATCTCCTCTCAAACTCATATAGACACACACACGCCGTCTCTTGTGACAAATTTGTGAGCCATTGACTGGATCATGTTTATGTGGCTCAGTCAATCAGTCCCGAGCATAAAAGTGTCAAAGATGCACGAGCCATTCTTCCATTGCCTCAGAACAGGTTCCACGAGTTAGCGCATCCTCTTGTGTCATACGCAAAAGAATGTCATTGGCTCGAGGTCTACAACTAATATTTTTAAGCCACAATGGTTTGTTTGCTTTCATCAGCTGCCTGAGCTGTTTGTTTGTCGTTTTGGCAATTGATTTAGAGAGAAGAGACAGAGGTGGATGAGTGCACAGATACAAAAAAAAACACCCAGACAAACGGAAAGCAGCCACGCAGAGTCAGAAAGAACTGTCTCAAATGGTTTTTCCTGATACAGAGACAAGCAATTGACTTTGACCTCTCTGTATCAAAAAGTAGTCCCCCATGGCTGCTTTGTCTGCTCCGGTGTGCAGACAATAAATCTCCGGTTCAATGTCCAACTTAAACTATTCGGCTTTAGTAAACAAATATAGGAAGTGTAATTCACAGGAGTTTAAACTGACTCGACCTGCGCTGTATAGCACCAAACCCTTGCATGTCAGACTACAATCTGGAAAAGCCTCGTTCATCGTAACACACGGCGGGAAATTTCCATTTGGGTTTCACATCCCCACTACTGGCAGGATTAATACACATACTGACATTTCATAGCGTGTGTGCGTGCAAATATTTGCATGTCTTGATGAACATGTATCCTCTCCCATACTGTACAGACAACCTGGGAGAGCTGGGGCAGAATGTATAAACGATGCAAGGTAGTTATAAAATAGGAATGTGCGCACCTCACGCATACTTGACGCTTTCAAGATGTAACTGCGGGTTACATGATGAGGTGGACCTGTGATATAAGTTGAGAGATCTTACAGAAAACCTTGCCACCTTGAATTTTGGAGCGCCCTGGTAGCTCCCCTGCTTCTTTTTATTTACATCCGCTATAATTTCCGTTAATGATCTTTTATTTGATCCTGAATGGTGAAGCGCGTTGTAAAGTCTGTTTCAATATGAGCTGTATAGATTAATCATCAATCATCCTTCTGACGTTTAATAATAATACTGATTCAAATATTTCCCTGATGATGGTTTATAGGTAGATGTGATGAATTAGTGGTATGGGTGCTATGAATAGCTACAGCCATGCGTAATGACAGCTGTTGCCAATGAGACACCATCTGTTTTTCTTCTCTAAATCTACAGAATTTTATGCATCTGGCATATGCAACCGGGCTAAACAACACAGAAATATATATATAAAGTTTGCTTACATTAGCTAACCCCAGCCACCATAAGCTACTGGTCATACCTGAGTATGTTAAATTGAGTAAGGGTACATTTTATCTCAGCTTTTCCTTTGCAAGAGGAAGAATGTGTTATTTCTTCTTTCAGAACTCATACAGTCTTGCTTTAAGTGAGCGTGACAGCCGCAGTAGCTGGGAGGCAGCCAGCTTCTCAAACCGCACCAGTGAAATCAAATAAACAAATGTTTTGGACATTACAATTCTAAAGAACTGTCTTCCAAAGAAAAAAGCTACACTAATCCACCTTTATCCTTCCTTACAACATGCCTACAACCAGCCTTGTAACTATACTGCTTCCTTGACATGGCCGCTGGAGCTGGAACTCGATCCTGTGGCTTCATGGATCATTTCATGTACATTGCAATGTTAAAGATAAACTGTATATGAGGTGCTTTGTATAAATAAACACACATGCATATATCATATGCATGCACCACACACGCACAAACAGTCAATGATTGCATATGGGAGTTCACCCAGTGCTCCTTTATAGCTTTAAGGTGCAGCCAAATTGAATAGAAACAGCTGATATGAATACAAGCAATGAGAGTAGCTCTTTTCCTGGGCCGGCTGAATAAGACATGACACTCGAATTTGAACTTGATTTTGCTGAAAAGGGAACAGAGGTCAGTTCTGACGCACGTGGATACACAAACACAAATGGTGTAAGTACCCACCCGGCATTTATCAAGCTCTTTGTCAGCATCTCTCGACTGTGTTGTTTTAAACTTTTTGGCAAAGCTGCACTGATTTATGTTCTTTCAAGTGTCAGCTTCCTTTGTTGCCGTGTGTGACTGGCTTGCTGTGGAAGCTTTTGAAAACAGGGGGATTATTTTTCCAAAGACAGGACGTTATTTTCTTAAGAGAAGACACTGAATTCTTAAAAAAGAGACATTCCTGAAAGTGCTTCGAACAGAAATCACTCTAATTGCAAAATAAGACATTGTATTTCTTAGGGAGGACATTTTTAAGACAAAAAGAGGACATTACATTGTGTGTGTGTGTGTGTGTGGGGGGGGGGTTCTTTATGGAAGATGGTGATTCAGGGCAGTCACATTTCCTCCCACATATATTTTCCCCAGACATGTGACATTTAGTCAGTGACCACAGGACAATGCGGCTGATCCACAGTCCGGCAGTTATACAATGCGTGGCGCTGCCACACAACGATGTGTACTGTCATGTGGAAAAATGTGATTTCTTTATCTCACGCTATTCCATCCATTGTCCTCTTCCATAAGACGTATCCGAGTGGCAGCTCACTGTATATCTCACGGAAAGTTTGGCTATAAATGAATACACTGACTGGTGGCCAAATCGGCACAAGGGATTGGCTGCTGTCAGTGTCAGTTTACCTGCCTGTTGGCTGCTAGAGCTACAGCATTACTGTGTCTGGATATACGTGATACTGTGATGGCGTAATGTGGAATGTGTGCCTGAGAGGCCTTTTTGGACAATACGCCGTAAAATGCAGATTACAGCAGCAGGGTATGATATATACAGTCTATATAGTGGTCTAGGGATTAAAGTCAGTTTATGTGTATGTGAATGTTTTTATGGAAGCATGTTGAATAGTCTCTGTTTCTACGTCCTATCATGCGGCCCAATAAAAAATCCCCATCAAAAGCATTGCCAACTGTGCAATCATCCATTCCCCCTGTATCCTGCTGGATATCAGATCCCCAGTGGGGGTTATAGATCAAAATAAAACCGAAACCCAGACAAACACACACGCACAGCGATGTCCTACTGACCCACTACCACAGCCTGTGTGTGAGCGCAGGCTGGGGAATGTGAGGGCACAGCAGATCTGAGCCGACAGTCCTCGGCTCCACGCTGCGAGGCCACAGTGAAAGACGGAGGCCAGACTCGCGCTGACCAGGCTTAACCACAGCTTGGGTAACGTAAAAGACACATGCAATAATCTTGCGTCACTTTATGTCTTTTCTTGGCCATAGATTCCATGAGGTCAGGTAAGTAAGTCCAGCTTGAAAAGTGCATTATAATAGCCTCTTCCTTACTTCCATATGGTATAGCAAAGTTATTATTCTGAAAAAAAAAAAAACATGCAATGTGTCCATCCAAAGTTATAGCAGGCATGTGTTATTCATCAGCTGAGATATATATGCACGTGGAAGCATTCCGGCCTTTTCTTTGTCCCCCTTAAACCCCAAGTGTGTTGGTTCAGCAGAGCGCCGTGTGTGAACTGGGTCAGTCTGCTGAGAGAATATTAGACACAGCATATTTATTTGCTAGCACGCAGACCAAAACAAACGACATTTAGCGGACAAAGTGCAGACCTGGGGATTAAAAGCAAGTAGAAAGCGTTTGTCTCTTTTGGCCTGTTTCTCATTTGCACACACACACACACACACACACACACAATAAGTCTTGCTATAGCTCCGCCTCGCTTGTGTTTCTCTGATTATGTTGTGTTCCAGGTAGCATATGTGAACCCGCTGGTTGCCCATGATTTCTGGGGGTCTCGGTTACACTCACTAGCTGTTATGGTCAGGTTGGGAAAAGCGAAGAGATATGATATATATAAACTAATAAATGAACAGGAAAAGTATTTCATTTAAAATGTGACAGGAGTTTGAATCTTTAGCCTAAAAAAAAGACAAGAATCTCTCTTTTTAGATCTTTGGGCCTCCGATGAAAGACAAGAATTGTCATTTTTTGGGGGTCTGAGATCTCTCACATAAATCAGAAACAATGGCAGCGTCAAGTGCAGTGTCCTGTTCCCGCTAACTGACATGGCTGAACCGCTGAAAACCTCTCCACCCGCAGAGGCTGTTGACACAAACGCAATCTCCCAAATTCTCTGGAAAACAGCTGGTAACATTAGATCTGCTGCTTCTCTCATCTCTCTGGTATTCTTTGGTATAAAGTGATCGCAGACTGGTTGGGTGGGTAAACATGAGCTTCCTAACGTCACACGATATGATTTATTGGTTCCGTCACTGTTGTCTGAAACCCGCAAACATGCAAACTCACCTAATGCCTCCTGTGAGTCATTACTTTGTTTGGGAAAATCATGTTTGAATCCACATTGTACCACTTATGTGGCACCGTATACAAATTTTGGGTTATGATTTGGCCTGATGAAGGTCTAGTGCGAATAAATGTTTTTATTGCAAGTGAGACGGCGTGTGGGAATTTATCTTTTCTCTTTTGACGTTATATAAAAGCCAAATAGGCAGGCACCAGTACACACCGCTCTGGCGGCTGTGGCTCAGAGGCA
>NW_023340206.1:3318252-3340673 GCF_004916995.1 Morone saxatilis
GAGGAGAGCGGTCATCCCACATCAGCAACGGTTGTTGGGTTCGATCCCCGGCTCCTCCATGCCACTCGTGTCGACCCAGTATCCCCCTTGGAGACGGAATACTGAACCCAAATCGCTCCCCGATCCTACATAAGCATCCCCGGTGTAGTGAATGTGAATCGACCAATAACTGTGAAATGATTGTCTTATTTATACCTGTTTCCCCTGCAAAAGTGGACTTTTCCAATCCCAACTGATAGTAATAGGACGATTGTGTTGTTGTACACACCAGTAGAACACACAAAAGTGAAATGATCGACACCCTGCTATCTCTAGCTACAGGTCCCCGTTGCACCATTTTATAGAACAACGTGAGTTCTTCATTACTCTAAGCAAAATTCCCGCGCACTAATGTTTAAATAACGACTTAATGTTTCAGTGCATGAGAAAAGCATGCTAATGGAATTATTTAAACCAAACAGTACCCCAATATGTGTCCCTGATATAAACCTCGTATTTACACAAAGTAGATTCTGAAATTAACTGTTTTCTATAATACTGTTTCATCCCTAATTGAAAATGGTTACAGAGAGAGAACCTGAGGCTGAATTCCTTATTAAGTTAGAGTCACAGAATAAATACCAGACAAGAAGAGATAGTTATCTCTTCCACAAATTAGCATGTTTCTACACACACAAAATAACACACGTCCTTCACTATTTTGCCCTCCTTCATTATATTTTTCTTGCCGCCCCGCCTGTTAAAAGAGCCTGACATCTATTGCTGTTGAGAGACACTGAAAGCTGTTGTAGCTCAGATGTGATGCCATTTGACAGTTGGTTATTTCTGGTGCTTTCATTGTCGGCACCTATACTGGAGTGTGTTAGGTACAAATCCCTACACTCGATCACATATGTACGCATGCACTAACACAAACAACAACACCTCCAGCCTGTACCGCAGAGCCAAGCATAGAACTCACGAGCCTCCCATGCATGCCTGCACGAATGCGTTAGTTCACTTACTCACTCACATCTAGTTATCTGGCAACAAATCACAAAAGCTTGAGAGAATACAGAGATCCATTTTGTCAGTAAACAGCTCTGCTGGTGGGGACGTGCCCCTCCATCCCAGGACTGATAACCTACTAAATCAATTCGGACGTGTGTTTGTGAGAAAAAGCTTGTGTATTTTTGTCATCAGAAGTGGATAAGGTTTATTAAATTTTTGCCAATGTTTTGCATTGCAACTTACTTCAATCAACAAAAAGACCCGAACTACTGCAAGCTCATCCCTGGAGGCGAGCCAACTTCCCACGCAATGATTTTTTTGTGAAAAATCAACGGTTATTCGGTTACTTGAGAAAAATCCCTTGAAGAAAGAGATACCGACAAAGGTCTTTATTGCGGTCGAAATGCTAGAAGCTACCCACAACTCAACGACACCACCCACACACCTATCAGCCAGTAGCCTGACCCACATTTCCCCACCTCATGCGTTTTAGTTTACCCCGCAAGAGCTTCTTATTGTGTCACTGATTACGCCGCTGGTGTTCTCCTAGACTAGCTCACGCATCGTGCCCCAACTTTTTACTGGAGAACCCCAATTTGATCTTCATGATTTTAAGCAACGAGCCAATAATATTATCCTTCCAAAATGACACAATTAGCAAATGCATCTAAACAAGGAGGCTACAAACACAGGGAGTCAAACTGCCAGGAGTCTGGTTATGACAGTTTAACAACTTTCCTTATAACTCGCTAACCCCAACCTAATATCAATCCCCATCTGGCTGCTCCAATATCAAGCACCTAGCGAGGTCACCCAGACACCCTAGTACACAACATCCTACTTCTGAGACACTACTACCCTATCGACTCACAATTGTATGTGCCCCTATTAGGCGAACATTCATTTTGTTCATATGTTTTGTAAGAAGTGACCACATAAAAACCTACCATGTCGTACGAACAGGTGTGCTAGTGTTGCGTTATCCTCTATTTTTTTATAAATACATATAGCCCATTAGTCTCTCACGATATTCTTAATGCAAGCTTTATTAGTCCTCCCTCCTGTCAGTGCCTACCCATCGCGTTTAATGACTCGTTCAAAACTGTCTCATCCTGGTTTCGATATGAGCTATGTCTGCAGTATTATTTTAGGATTCTGTTAATTGCGTAGTTGAATTGATCTTGTAGTTGAGTGTTACATGTGTTTAGAGATGCGTGTATGATTGTTCAGTCAATGTCTGATCCCGGTTAAATGTTTAATGTGTTCAGCTACTGGTGGCGAGGTGGTTTGGCATCAACTAAATCTGGGAACAATTTCACATGACACAAAAGCGGAAAACAGAGCTGTTGACCGTTTAGACGTACATCACAGGACAGCAAAGCTACAAAGAAACGATTATCTTAAAGAATATGATGCATTGTTGTAGATTAAATTACCCAAAGGTATATAAAGTAGTTAAAATGAGCTTAACCTTAAACATCTACAGCAGTAAAATGCGACATACACATGGATGCAGCAAAAAAATGAATCCAAAAACATTGCATATAATAGTAAAACACTGACATAAGACTATTTTACTGCAAAATTAGTACTTTTACTTTTGATAGTTTAAGTATACTTAGCTAATAATACTTAATATACTTTTACTAAAGTAAGATTTTGAATGCAAGACTTAAAAACAATGATTGTTTACCATGTAAAGTTCACTAAAATATTACTTTTCTGGGTGGAACCCCAAGGATGAAAGTAAGATTAAGATATAATTATCAAATTATATGAGAAATCTTGGGAAAAACAACAGAAACAACTGGACAGGAAATTAAACTCATTAGCTAGTTATCCACTATGTAGCTATTTAGGTTTGTCATGACAAAAATGTTTCACATTCAATAAAGTTTGGAATGGCAGTAGCGTCTGTGGAATGTGTCGAGCGGTGCTGTAGTCAAAACCTTTTGTCGAGTCCAAGTCCGGGACTAGCTGAGAAGTAGTCCAAAGAGGTTCCAGTCCAAGTCTGAGTCCAAATGAGAGACACAGAGTCAAGACAGAGACAGAAAAAAAGATTACTTTTGGCATTGCCTGGCATACTGCAAGTGACATTTGTTGGTAACCATGGTTACCAGGCAGCCAATGTCAGTGCCCATTTTAGATGGATTCTGAATTAACCAATACTTGTTTTCTGAACAAGCTTGCTTTATCAATGTTTTGTTTTGAAGGAGGAAGTTACTTCAGAAAAATAACATATATTGCTGGACTTTGGCGAGATCAATGGCAAAGTCCGAGTGCAAATGCCAACGATTTGAAGACAAGTCGGAGACAACAGAAAAAACATCTTGAGTCCAGACTCGAGCACTACGGCACTGGTGTTCATACCCTAAAATCTGGGTTATGCTTGAAATAGACAATGTCTAAAGGCAAACAGGGTTCTACTTGTCCCGAATAGCCACACTAGGAGGTAGAGTAAAAAATTGGAAAAATGTCCCATCACTTATATGTGCATATTTACGCAACTGGACTGAGGACAGATTCATGAAACATTGAAATAGGGTAAAACTCAAAACCAAGTCTGTAGTTGGAGGCCTAGAACGGATAATCCAGGATCACTGAGTGAAGTCCCCATCCCCCAGGCGCTAGCTGCTCCCATCAGGTCTCAGAGAGTTTGCTGACAGATTGACTTGCCAGACGGCCCCTTAGCATGCAGCTGGAAACACAGAAAAACTCGCTTTCTAACAAGCCAGGGCCAGGAAAACACACCTATACTCTCCTGTTCAGAGACATACCAAGGAGCACATGGGGCTTTTCAGGAAGGAGAGCAGCAGTGAAAGATTTGTAGAAGATGAGGCATAATAAGAGATGAAAAGGTGAAGGGGAATTGTGGCAGTAAGTTATGAGTGAAAGGGAGAAAGGACGTATAGAAATGCAGTCCTGAAAGATGAATGGAGGAATGTGGGAGGAAAGAGGGCCAACGCAATGAGGGATATATGTTTGATGAAATAAAAGGTGTCGGCAAAGTAGAGAAAAGGAATGTGAATGAGAGCAAAACGTTGAGTCTTTAAGGATAATCAAGACAAAGGAGAACCTCCGCTGCTCTCAGGCAGGTGTGTGGCCTCAACTCCGATGTAAAAGTAATGGATCCCTAAGAATGCAGGCCTGCTTTAGTATTTGTAGATCCGGGAACATTCACCTGTTGTGTTCTTCCTCGGTTGGGTCACATTTCAAGCCCTGGGAACATTATTTTTGCGACCCAGCCCCGTCCGACTCATTTAAACCCGCAGTTAGTGAGGGTTAAGGGCCTTGCCTCAAGGGCACTTGAGGGATCTCTTTCTCCCGCTGATTTTTCTGATCCAAGGGTTTACATTAGTTGTTTCCGTGGCGCATACCTGACTCTGATTAAGGCCAGATTTGCGTTAAGCTATTTAGACTGCATATTTCACTAAAATAGTTGCCCCTAGTTACGTATTGCCCACTGAATAAACATTCATAAAATACATTCCCATGATGCTGTGCAAATATGAGCGTGTGAGGCCCGTATGAGAAATTCAAGAATTTGTTTCTGTTGGTTGAAGCTCTAGCAGATTTTTTTCCCCACATGACATTACGACTTCATTCTCTTAATATGAGGACTTTATTCTCAAAAGGACTTTACGAATATTAGTACTTTATTCCAGTTATTAGGACTTTTTCCTCAAATATTAGGGCATTTTTCTTAAGTATTAGGACTTTTCTCTGAAAACTCAAAACATTACAACATAATTTGTGAAATTTTACAACTTTTCCACAGTATTGAAAAAAACTACTTTTTTATTTTCAAATACTGCCACTTGCATCTACTTTGGCATATCTATGTTCACTAGTGAAAACAATGCATTAGGAAGAAATGTCCGATCAGTCATATGTCAGTTTTAAAAGCTGTGCCTGTGAGTCCTTCTCTGTGCAAGAACAAGACTCATCAGCTGTCAGATTATTGGCACAAAAACATAATTAATGTCAACAGAAGTACATGCTGCACCATCTCCTGCTTGTTACATTACACACCAAATACTGTATCGTAAAAGTGGATGCAACATATTTGTCATGTTTTTTGTCAACCTGCTGCACACTTAATCAGCCTCGACTCATAAAGAATGTCTCACTGCTGTCAGCTATGTTGTAAATACGTGGATGTATCGGGGCTGTGAAACAAAAAAAACTGTAGCCTGAGGTGGATCCGGCATTGCCACGTGTTTCCCGTATCTTCACCCAAGAACATAAAGCAAATACCTCAGAGAGTATTTTACCATTTAGTGTCTTCATCAAGTTACAGCAGGCTCTTAAGTTGCAGGCGTAAAAAAAACCCAACAGATCTCGAGGAATGCAGCAGCAGACATATTTTTCAACTGTCACACGCAGAGAAAGGGGGATGATTTGTTTTGATGTTTATTGATGGCCGCCATGGGTGGGAAAGAGTTGAGTCCAGGGCTGCATTTCTGTCAACCTGCTGGAAAACGTCAGCCCACTTTCTAGTAAAGGTTGAGAGGTCAACTGCTCAGGCCTTGTGAAGGGCTGTCAGGGCTTCCAGACTGGATGCAGAAATCTCAGCCATCGGTTTTTGTGTCTCAACACAGATTTGTTTGACGTCTTTCGGGGTAGAGATTCCACAGAAAGAAGACTTTTGACATAAGGGATTGCTAAATAACAAGAAGCACAATGTCAGGGACAAGGTAGATACAGAGGCTTCATACCGTTTCCTCTTATTTCCAGTCTTTATGCTAAGCTAAGCTAATCACCTGCTGGTTCCAGCTACATATTTATCATATAGATATGAGAGCGAAAATGTGGTAAACTTTTGTCTGTTTACAAGAAAACAGAGACAGAGATTTGAAAAAAGTCACACTAATGTCTTAAGCATCAGTCTCTTTTAGGTTTATTGCCCTTCCTTTACAATCCTAGACAGTTTCTACTTTGTAGAACTGTGATGAGGAGGAGGCCAGACATGGCACCTTACAAAACCTCACTTGGGTGAAATCACCCTCGCGCAGACTGATTTCACACTCATTTATCAGCCAACTAGAGCAATGCCCAGTCTCTGAACTTTGCTCAGTCAGCAGTCAGCAGTCGGAGTCAGGATCAAGCCTCAGTCTGGAATAATCCGATATTCATTAACATCGACTAATGTAATGGAAAATACGATGAGTGTGCGGTGAGCCAGAGTGGCAATGTTTACTCTTGAAACCGTAGTAGGCTACTTTAATTGCAATTTGGGAAATGTTGAAAAGTTTCCTTTTTAGCTGCGTAACTGAAGAAAAAAAGTGTAAGAATGAGAACATAAGAGCTCTGGACTGGTGCATTTCTTTCTTCCCAACCTCCCACCTGCTTTCACATAGCACACACACACTTCCCTTCCTGGACCCCATGCTCTTTGATCCTGAGCCTGTCTGCTGGTATGACTTGGCACATCTGGCACTGTGCCCCTGCTGCCCTCCGCTGTGTTTTCCCTGCACAAGGAGGGGAGGGATGGAGGGATGGAGGGGGTGAGAAAGGAAGGGGAAGGAGGGAGGGTTGTAACTTTGCACCTGCAGCACTTTGGACCTGTCTGGAGGCCAAACTGTCGATCGCAATGCAAGGAATTTACCTGCAAATAGTTCTCTTCACCTCCTATATTCCTCTATCTGTTTCTCTGGAGAGATTAGGCTCACTTTCCTCCTCATGTTGGCATTCTCTGTATATTTCTTGACTCACACACACTCAGTTCGACTTCAAATCCGCCGCCCTCTCCCAGGGCTGCCATAAAACCCTGAAACACTTCAAAGTGGCCTTGCTTCCCAGAGTCCCTTGCTGCTCTGACATCACTTGCTGCCTGTTTTCACAGCTGCTGCTCTCGGTGCCAACGCAGCCCACTCCTCACGCATGCCGCTCTCTTCCGCTTTGTTGTGTGTGTGAGACTGAGGTGTGTGTGTGAAGGGATGTTTATGTCTGAAGGTCATGTCTCGTGGATATGAAGGTGTATTTGTTGGCACTGTAAGCAGGTGGTCTTCAGGTGCAAGGGTGTTTTACGCACCTTTAACAATAAGATGTGGCTCACCATCTTCTATGCATATACCATGCGAGGATTATGAGATGTGGTGGGTGCCTTCTTTGGGAACTGTAACCTCTGTCCCAAGAAGCAGAAGTCAGCGGCCTGTGGTGTAACCTTTCCATGTTGACCAAACCCTTATTTCTTCTATTTCCTCTTTATTCAACTTATGTCGCAAAAAGGCCTTGTGATTGTTTCCTTTTCCTCGAAAGTCTGCTGGACGTCTTCTTCTGTGTTTGTTAACTGTTATGGCTACATTGATAAGGTCCTGAACCCATGTGCACACCAAGTACAACGATTGCCTTTCAACATCACCTATTTTAGGAGGATACAAATGAAGATGCTGTGCCACTATCTAGTGTGACTCAGGACTCCAGATCGGTGCCACAAGCAGTTGCATTTGCAGTTGGGAGCCTCCAAGGTCTGGAGTAGTCTGCAAAAGGGCAGTTGCACAGCCCTTGTACCAAAATGGCTGCTGTGAAAAAATACCCCCGACCCAATCACGTCCTCTTCCACCTCCTTCTAAAAACGCCAGCAACCCCAGAACCAACGTATTTTAAAGAAAAGACAAGAATAATGAGGTAGACGACAGCACACTTGATGTACAATCACATGCAGCCATCGTGAAGAGACATCATAAGCTTTTGTTTGAGGAGCCTTCCTTCATGCTTGCTGTAGATTTGTCCACTACAGTGTTGAAAAGCAACGGTAATTGTGTGTGTGAACTCAAATGTGTGAACTCAAATGTCCGAATCAATAAGGTTTCATTACTTCATTATTATATATCTGTAATGGGACTATGAGACTCTAAGATTGTAAAAATTGTGTCTTACTGGGCAGTTCTTCTTTCCTTTGTCTCTAGCATTAGTAATTTGTCAAACATTTGAAAAATTAAGTGAACAGCTGTAACATCTACCAAACTTTTCAACACTCAGGGTGGAATAAAGCTGCGAAAAAATCTTCTAAATAGCACGATATGCCATGCACCCACTTGGCTAGCACCATGTAAACCAAGTGGGAACCTTACTCATCCTCCTCTGCTCCCTCCCTGCTGTCTGATGTCAGCTTTTGGGCCATCCTGTCCTGGCATGGCGGGGATTCCCATTATGTCACTGGTCCCCTGGGAGGGGAAGGAGGGAGGGACGCTGTCGTCACCCGGTTCCCCAACAGATAATGGACACCCAGAGCCGACTGTCACACGGGGAGACGGTGGCATGGCTTACTGAGGAATGGTTGTCAGTTTGGCTCCTTACATCACTACCCTGGACCGCGACGGTAATGCGAGGCCACGTCACCGTGATGAACTGTGAGACGATTATGAGACACGGCTTTATGCTGAGGGCCTGAGTGGCGTGCTTAGCAGAGTGGCGTCTTTTGACAGTCATCACAAAGCACAATGATGAGCTTTCATGACTCTTTGGGCCATTGTAGGCGAGAAACAAAAAGTGATACTATGAGGCACTCTTGACGGGCTGCTGTGAGCGAGACGAGGCGGTGGTTAATAATATCAGATGATGTATTGTGAATGATGAGTGGGGTCAAAAATGAAGGACCAAAGGAAGTGTACATATGCAATCTATCCTCATTTCTTTCTTCCCTTGTCTTCCTCACACCTCCATTATTGTCTACATGTGAAGAGCTCCCCCTACGGGCCTGTCATGGAAGAACAGCTGTTTTCTCTTAGATAACGTGATAAACATCTGTCAGTTAACCCTGTGAAAGCCATTTTGAACAGTGTTGTCCCACAACAGATGAGCCTTGTGCATGAACTATCAGTTAAAAAAATATGCAGTTGTTTCCTCCTGTAACTCACTTCTGAAGACTAATGAGCAATCAGAGAAAGAGGTTATATTCAGTAAGAAAGCTCCAGTGTATATTGTATACTGAAAATCATAACTCAAGCTCCTGTAAAGCACGCTAATTGTTTCCTGCACTGGCACGCAAAACAGTGGAAAATGCACACCAGAGTCAGCAGAGTGGAAGTCTGTCAGTAGGCCAGTGAAGCAACGGTCACAGGAAGTCCAATAAGTTCAGTCACAAGTAAGATTAAACCTTTCTCTCTCTTCTGTTTGCAGAAAGATTAAGAATCCTTGTTTATGCCCTCCTCTTTCTTCTTTTCTTCCCTCCTCCGTCCAAGATAACAGTTTTGTCTTTGCAATCGTGATGCAAAAGCACTCAATGAACTCTTCAAATAAATCACACTAAGAGCACAAACCGTGTAGCCTTGACATGGTGCAGCTGTCAGCAGGACCTACTTTGTGGAGAGCTTGTTAGCTTTGTCTGATGCTACAGTTAGCTCATCAGCAGGCTGAGTCACCCACTGAACCATATGTATGTCTAAGAAACCATTCATGTGATAAAAGTGCATAAAATCAATAAACAACATGCTTTAAGATGTAGCTTTCAACTTTTGGCGTCAGTTTATTGTCCTGACCTTTCAGTCCTAGAGAACATTGCTTAATGTTTGTGTAAACCGGACTCCAGTTGCATCACGCATCAATCTGTAGTCAACAATTGTTTTACATTTATTTAAAGTTTAATCCTCAATTCGAGACAAGGATCCGCCTGCATGCGCTGTGAGCTGTCAGTGAGTGACTGGTAAATGCGTCGTTAGTGCTTTGCAGTGTTTGTGTTTGCCACATGAGAATTAATGTCTGTAAGAAGAAACATGAGAAACTGGGCTGGAAATGGGATCAGCTGCCAAGATGTCCTCATGTGACTCAAACAGCAGGTCACAGCAGGACAGAAAGAGACACATACTTTGTGTGCTAATTTGTTATGTGGTCTAATTGTTACTAAAGAAACTGCTTACTTGTCGGAAAGATAAATGATATGTAATTCACATCTGTTAAGGAAACGTTGAAGGCAGCGCATTAGGTTCGATTTGGCTTCGGATTTCAGTTGAATCTGCGTCGAATGAAGATGCATGCAGATGGAAAGTTTTGGGGACGGCTCTTCAGGAGTGCGGAGCTTCCAGAAAGTCAAGTTCAGAGCAAAAGCAGACATCTCAGAAGATAT
Source organism: Morone saxatilis (assembly GCF_004916995.1). Taxonomy (NCBI): domain Eukaryota; kingdom Metazoa; phylum Chordata; class Actinopteri; family Moronidae; genus Morone; species Morone saxatilis. The sequence goes on from NW_023340206.1 coordinate 3,328,310, forward strand.
GAAGAGAGGAAGAGGCGCCGATAAGAGAACAGAGGAGTTCACACAGGAAGCCTCTCTGGCTTTGGGACGGTGGAGGGAAGGATGGTCACAGAGTTAGCAACAGCTACGCTGAAAATGACCAGGAATGATAGATATGATAGGAATGACCAAAAGAATTGACCCAAAAAAAGAAAATTGGCACTTAAGGGTGTAATCAAGTTAGATGAAAGTTTAATTTATAATTATAGACCAGTGAATGCTGCTGAAGGAAAGCAGCTCTCGGAGTCAGAATCCAGGAAACTGCATGTCTGCAACTTTTCAAGAGCCCAACAAGTGAGTTTAATTTTGGTCTTTGTAGAGGTTCAAAGGTGTATGAATCAAACAGTAAACAGTCAGAGTAGACAGTCTTCTTGATTGTCACTTTACTCACAGCTGGGGCTGCTTAGTACTAGCTCAAATCATTAGGTTGACTCACATAAGGCTTGTTTGATGTGCTCTCTAAATTAAGACTCCTTTATGTAGCTGCGTGTGGCCTAAAAATGAAGGTTTAGATGTTCACGTACCACCGAATGATGCTCACACTATCAGACACACATCGTTTATTATAAACTTCCATAAGAGTTTGTATTTAATTAAACTGATTCCCTTAATTCATAATAAACAGTATGTTTTATGTTGATTTGATGTGGTAGAGCTGAGATTTGGCCTTTAATATGATTGCCGTTATACTGTAGTTTTATTGATCTAGATTAGACTAATATACTATAATGTTTATGATAATGCAAATGCAGAGAATAAAATAAAACTCGTCCTGTGAGGGTATCTCCTTCCAAACCTACCAATCAGACCTCTAGGCAGACAGCTCCTCCTGCTGAAATGCCACCAAACACTAACCACCAGCTACAGGTTTCATCTCCTTGCTCAGGCTGCCTCCTGCCGGGCAGCAGAGGAACTGCAGAGTCCTGCTGCCTCTGAGGGGAACGAACGGCACTGTGTGGGCGAGCAACCACCAGGAGGCAAAAAGGAGCTCGCTGCCTGAAAGTAGGGCAGCCAGTACTGAAAATATTGTCCAGAGGCCTTGCTTTACTTTGCTTTCTCCTCTCACTCTCATGTGTGTTTCTCTCCTCTTGCTCTCTATCACTGAAGTCAAAGTTTAGCACAATAAAGAGCCAGAGGGAGATGTTTACGGGTCATAGAAGTGGATGTAGGTGCAGTTTTTTTAAAAGAGAGGACTTTATGACTCTATTATCAGAAGTATATATAATGTTAATGCATCTCCACATCAGCTCTCATTTCACTTTATTTTTTATCTGCAAATATCTGTACACTCTCCATAGTCAGCTTTAACCCTGAGGCTTCTCTCGGATTCTCAGGAATGTCTAGCAGTGTGTATCCCAGCTGTAACACACACACTAATGTAATAGAGATGCCATTGTCTTCTCATACAAGCCAGACTCATCTTTTGGATGTACACATCATCACGTGGACCGAAGCATTGGTCAAGGAAATGTTTTTGTGACAAGCCTTCTCTGTTTGTTTTCTTCGATTCCAGTTTTTTTTTTTTTTGCTTTTGGCGGGCAGCTGCGGCTTTCGCGGATGCCATGCACTCTCCTCCTCATACACGTACACGCAAACACCCACGCTCGCACCTTCTCACTCATATTCGAATGAGATAAAATTTTAATGACCCTTCTGGGAAAGTCAGGCATATCTCTCACACACATGCGCGCACACACACGCACACACACACACACACACACACTCACGGTGGTGGCAGGTGAATGTTTGGGCCTGAGTATGGGTGGGTGAGGCTGTAATGAGTAAAGCAGGACAGATTGGAAAACCACACCCAGCGGGGACAGGAGAGGAAGGCCGGGGCAGCTAAAAGGCTGCAGAGCCCCAAATGGGAGAAACAGGTGAGTTAGTGTGTGTGTGTGTGTGTGTGTGTGTGTGTGTGTGTTGGCGGGATTCTTCTTGTGCAAGGTAATGACTGGCTAAAAGAAAAATGCTGGCTAAAAAGGATGAGTGAGCACTAATAAAAGAGAGGGAAAAGAGGCTAATAGGGGTAAAATGAGGGGTCAACAGGAAGTCATTGTTTTATACCTTCACCTCTCCTTCACCTACCGATTCATCAATCTAGCTTTAACCTGCCGTAGCTTCAAGTAAAAAGGTTTCTGCTTACAAAATATAAGATTATACACATCGCCGCAGGGCATATAGGCAAGGTTACATGCCCAATTATATACAGGCACACAGTAGCTCACATGCTATCAAAGCCCTTATTGTTTGCCTCCTTATCACTTTCCTCTCCGCTGTTTTTCTCTTCCTGCACTCTCTTACCTGCCCTTATCTCCTCTCCCTTTCATCTCAAGAGAGGCCTCCGAGCGCGGGAGACAAAGAGAACAGAAGAAGGAGCAGCAACAAGGGGGCATGAGAAGAGAGAGGAGACGAGGAGAGAAACGGAGAGTAGGCCGCCTTATCTGAGATGATGCGCACACATACGCGCACACACACAGGGGGGCCATTGTTCGGCGGTTTTGCCGCAGGGCCCTGTGATCACGGAGGCTGAGACGGACGAACGTGTGGCCCCTCTTTCTTCCTCGCCCCTCCTTTCATCTCGTCCCCTGCCGCTCAAAGGAGCCCTCTTCCTCCTCGTCTTCCTGAGCTCCCTTAGTCCCTCATCGACAGGAGATTTCCACCTGAAAAAAGGATTATTAGTTGGTCCTGACTGCAGCGGCATAAGTTCGCACAGTTATAGCACGGATGGCACCAGGGGGAATCAAAGAGCCGTACCTTGACTTTGTAAGGGCCCTGCTGGATTTATCTGACTGTTTGCTTGAATGAGCAGCGACCAGGGAGTGGAGCTGAGGCGGTTGCATGTACTGTATGTGCTGGCAAAATAATTACCTCATGTAGCCAGACTTCCATCAAGCTCAAGGAGATGTCAAGCTCAAACATTCTTTAGAAAAGGGTGCACACACATCGGGCAGTATGTCAGAACAGAAGACGTTCTGCAAGGGACACTAGCAAAGCAAGAATATAGAAAAACAATCTCTAAAAAGCATTCCAGCTTTAACCCTTGTGTTCTGTTGTAGTTGGCTTTACTTCCTCGTTGTTTGGTATCCCACAGACCCAACTGCTGCATGTGTCAAAATGTGTGATCAAGAAACAGTCAAGACCACCTTGACCACCGAGACAATGTCTCGAGACTGACCTTGAGTACAACAGCACTGTTTGAGGGAGCTCTCAATGAATCTGAGGAGCCATGAGGATTCAGCTCAGAGAGTTAATCCCCTGTAATAAATACATACATGAGGCTGAGCATTAAATCTTAGTTAAATCAACAACACGAAATACCACAAAGGAAGAGGTTGGGGTGGTGGAAGGAGCTATAGGAGCAGCTGTGCTTCATTTCTGGCAACCAGTTCCATTTAAGGTTTTAGCCATTTATTGGTACTCAAAGGAAGAAGGTAGGTAGTGTTAGAGCGGTGCTCAGCATGGGTGTATGCAGACACAGTGTGTCAGTACCCAATCTCTTCCCAACTCTACCCAGTCTTACCCTAAGGTCGGTGTCAAACTGGGTAGAGATTGGGTATCGGCCACATGCGCACATAATTCACACTGTCCGAGAGCCACATCAAATACAGATTTTTCGTGAATGTCATTAGAATATTCCGTGGTCTTGCTATATTTAGTTCCATGAGGTATACAAATATTGTTTTGGGAAAAGAGAATCAGTATCGGGAGAGAATAAAGGTTGATTCCTTGTGTTAGAGATGTCATGGTTGTATTTTATTAGATGGTATGGAAAATGTGACTCTAAAACAACTTTCCTGTCAGCAAGACATTTTCCTCAGATTACTGCTATACATTAGTGTGACAAAAGTGCTGAACCTATGTGAAGTCAAGGATAACTCGAGAGGAGAACATGACTCAGAAACTGATCATGGATACCTGAGGAATTAAAAGTAAACACCTTCAGACTGAAACAATGATGGCTTATGTGAGTTTTCACACAAAGCCCCAGTTCAAAGTCCACAGGCAAAATGTGGCATCCAATGCTTCGGTGTTTTGACATTCGCTTACCCCTGTTGCCATGAAGACAGCAGCACCTCCCTTCTCCACATTCCCAACGTCTATCGTGATGGACAGGAAGTGGCATGGGAGGAATGTGCGAAGAGTGCTAGCTCCGAGATGTCCGACAGTGCTCCGCCCGTCCCTTTTCCCAGCAGCTCCTGACCCCTGGTCTGCGACACCGTGACCTTTCAACTCTTCACTGACAGGACATGCTTTCATCACGGACTGAAAAAAATGACCTTGAGGTAGGAAGGGAGGGGTTTCAGGTTTTAGGGATGAAGGTGGAAAGGTGCTCAGGCTCAGGGGACGAGGATTAGAAGGAAGAACTGGGATCAAGGTTTTTGGATTGAGGCTTTTGAGGTGTAGATTAAGAGATAGACACTGGATTTTTATTTTTAGGTGCACAGGCCTGGGAGACACTGACTGTGTGACTTTTGGATTTAGCTGTAATTACAGTTTTAAGCATTTCAAGATGAATTCATGCCAGAGAAATTTTCTCAGCATTTGAAGATTTTAACACTATTATTATAAACATACTTTGACATTTTCAATTTAAAGAGATTTTGTTCTGTCTCAATAGCAGAGGCGATATTTCAAGGACTACTTTTTCATTTGGTTGACGTTACATCTTCTCATGGATACCTTTGACAGTGTGAATATAAATGAATATTATACAGGTAGAGGCATGAATTATCCATTTGGGGATTTGTCCCTGTTATTTTCATTCTGTTTGTTTTATTTGAACGTGTGTATAATGTCCATTTGCGGCTCATTTAAGCGTCAACCCAACCCTGTTGCCCAGATATATAAACAAAACATTTATGGGATGGGAAATGCCTCGATTGCAAAAAAAAGTCTGTAAAATCTGTAAAACTGCAGCATTTTCCACCAATAGGCCTGAGCACATCGAACATGAACCAGTGGAGATATTTCATACCTTTACCACTCTTCTGTCATTTCTCCATCTCTCCCGCTCTTTGATTGGCAGGAGGAATGTGGCAGGAATCTCGGCAGAATGTTTTGGTATGCTTAGCGGACAAATGCTGGTGTTGCCATGGCGAGGGCTCAGGTGGAGACAGGCCCCTTTCCATCGTCATTGTTTTTAGAGAGCACGCTGGTAGCGCTGGTGGTATGGGGTAGCACTGCTGCTTTAACAAGGTACTTGGAAAGTATGTGCGATTGCATGCTGTGTGCACGGGCACACTGTTACCATGGAGACTGCTAAATGTTTTGTGTGTGTGGTGTTTTTTTTTGGGGGGGTGGGGGGGTAGAAGAGGATCTGTCCGAAATGATGTAATCAAGATGTTTGACCTCTAACCCTTGACCTAAACAAACTGGAACCTGTTTTTTGCCGACTGCGCCACATGGTACTTAGCAGTAAACCTAGGAAGTCTTGTTTGACCTTTCGACCCCAGATGAGTTGTATACACAGACGGACACAGAGCACGGCTCTGATGTCATTGGTCCAGGTGAAGCTCTGTGAAATGTCAGAGTTACTTAGCAGACATTGATAAGCTTTCCTATAGTGCTTTCTCATTGAGCCTGTGCGTGAATGTGCGTATATGCCCGTGCGGATTAGCACATAATTGGGCAATGGGATTAAAAGCACGGAGCCATGCACTATCTGAGGTCAAAGAGTAAATCCTTGATCGGTTCTGTCCGAAAGTTCAAGCAACTGATGTGCTTCTGCATGTTTATACAATATAGATAAGCTCAAACTCTGCTGCCAACTTAGTGTTCCCATTTAATGCTGGCCCATCCCTAGGGATTAGACTACTGATGTACAGTTTGAAAGCCTCACTCTGAATGTATATTTAAAATCTAAATGGTGCTTAGCTGGTATAACAATGATGAGTGATAGTAGCATTAGATAAAGCAGTGAGACTGGACCAGAGGGGTGGTTGCAGAGGCATTAGTGAGTGAAGAACACTGCTAGTAGTAGTCTATGAGTAGGAATATATAATCCACAACAATGAATGTATATGTTTAGATATTCTGTTCTTCTTTCCTTTTTTTTCCGTCTAGAAATGGCAATGTTGGTCTGTCGGTGCACCACTTTGGTCCAGACCAATATCTCAAAAACTATAAGATGAATTGCCATAAATATCAAAATGATTATTCCCCCACTTGACATTTTGTTTTTATAGTGAATAACTATTGGATGATGTTGCCATGAAATTTTGGACAGACATTCATGTTCCCAAGGACTGTAAATATATGTTGCGATTTAACTGTCTCGCAATGTGTCTTTACATTCTAAGGGAATATGAATGTCTGTCAAGAACAAATATGTGAAGTTTCAAATTGGTGAGATGAAAAATGAATCGTGATATCAATCGTGGTATCAAGGTGCAAAGACTTCAGTTTCACTTTACAAAGAAAATGAAATATGCACAGTTTATACCCTACTTCAGAAACAAAAAAAGATTCTATAATTTGACACAGAAAGTATAAAAGAAAATATATTTTGTAGATTTTTGATTTGTGCAAAGAATCATGATTGTGAACTCAGTATTGGTGAATTGAATCAACATTGTGATTTGAGTTTTAATCATTACATGCGCTATTGTGTCACTTATCAGGATGAGTTGTAACTTGTAACTGCAAATATTAGCATGCATGAACGATGCTAAACTCAGATGGTGAACATATCCTGCTGAACATAGCATGGTAACGTAAATGCTATATAACTTCTGAAAGTGAAAAAAATGAAAGGTTGAATTCATAAGCAATAAAACGCACCCTCGAGCAGGTCAACACATTGGTTTCGTTGCTACAGCCTCAGTAACATTAGATTATTGTAAGCTAATATTAGCAAATTTGCTTCATCCTGTAATTGTCAGTGGCCTCGGCCCAGCTTAAGTTACATACTAGCAGACTTGCTTGTCATTGTGAATTTATTAGCATTTAGCTCCACGCTTCATTGCGCCATAGCCTCACAGAGCCACCAGCATGACAGTAAACTCTTCTTGTAAATATGTATTCATGTGTAAGTGCTTCCACAGTGAGCTCGCCTGTACCTGTGTAGCTATATGTACGAAACATACTGAGCCTACACTCCAGGTCCACCCCTTCCCAGAAACTGCTGTGCATTGACCCAGCGCTCGACTGTTCACACACTCTAAACACAACACACCAGCGTTTAGACACATACACAAGAAAGCGGCAGATAGAGAATGCTGCTTCTTGTATTCTTTTTGAGCCATGTTGACGATTCTCATGACAAAGTGCTAAAGTTGGCGTTGCTCGAACTGCTGCTGTCCAAGGTAAATTTGAATCTGCCAATTGAATGGCCTGAAGTGTTTATTTTCAATGAGGCACCTAGATATGACTCGAGGGGTTTCTGTGGTATCGAGAAGTGCATATTTGTGTCAGCAGAGCTTGCACGTGCGCTTGCATCAGTACACATGTTCGGGCGTGTTTATGCGGACGTGCATGCATTCAGTAAGTGGGGATATAATATATGGTATAAGTGAGTAATGAACCTGTGGTAAATGTCCTTCTTTAACACGGGGTTCCACTTGAAATCCTCCTGTAACAGCAGGGCCTCATAGTCTCCGTTGACCACTTTCCTTTGACGTTACCTGGATACCAGGCTACTGTTTGTCTAACACCGTTGCTCCTCTCCCATCAGCTCCTCTCTGCACCATTCAGCCCAGTGATTGGTTAAATTCTTCTAGGTTTATAGTACCTGTGCGCAACCTTACATACCTGAGCACAGTCTTTTTGCTCATTCCTTATTCTAGAGATAAGATAAAAACAATATTTCATTGATCTTAACTTTACTGAGGAGAAAATTATGTTGCATTAAAGCCTTATTGAGGTACTATAGTGTATTCAGAACACCTGATATAAATACAGGTAAAAACGTAAAAAGTATAAGGCGTGATAGATAGATAAAGTGATAGAGACTACAAATATGTTACCCATCATCAAATTCAGGATGTATGCATCATATATTTATACATGAGTGCTGTATGCAGGGGCGGATCTAGAGACATTTTCATGGGGTGGCAGAATTATATGCTGATTTAATCACAAACAATCACATATATCAATCTTGGTGTGGAAAAGCCCCACGTCAAGAACTTGGACCAGGTTTGACTGCAGCCTGAGACCCTTTCCTGCATGTAATCCCACCCCTCTCTCCCCTACCCTTATTGTCTCTCTCCACCTGTCACTGTGGAAAATAAAGCAGGAAGGCCAAAAAAAGAAAAATCTTTAAAAGCCCCCAATTGAAGATATTTGAACGCCAAATATAGGGCTTTTTTCATTAAATAGACTATCACTTTGTCTAAAATGTGGCCAGAACAGATCATTAAATTATACGTGTTAATTTCCATTTTTAACCTATTCTTGTTGTACCATTATTTTTAGATGAATCTAAATTAATGTGTTAAATTTGACCTCCTGCCACCCCGCTAGATCTGCATCCATTTTTGCATACATATAAGTATGTGCATTTATGTAAAATGTTGCTATGTGCACATAATTACATTTCTTTCTTATAAATGTAATGAATACAAACAATTTAATAAAATAAAAGCCTTATTTGTATACCTTTCATGCACAGACGTAGCCCAAAGTGCTTGATATTACATTATTAAAATAGGTAAACAAAGTGAAGTAGATAACAAAAATAAATGATAACAGTAAGAAGTAATATCGTAAATGTAAAAAAAAAAAAAAAGCTATGTGTACAAGCCAAGTTGAATTTTATGTATCTGGCTGGTTTTGCCCCCTGAAGATAAAAAGCTAAGCCTCCCTGTGTGATATAACAGATGTGCGTCTCCAGCAGGTAGCTGTGCCCTGGATGTGCCATCTGTATCTAAACTGTTTCCCATGATTCCTCCTGCGAGCTGGCTGGTGCACCTGGCTGCAAAGCTGGTATGTCTGGCCAGTGTGCACATAACCCAGGCCACTGCGGTGTCAAACAGACACGCCCACCTGGACTGCAGCAGCTATTTTTACTCGGGTGAAACACACACACACTTCAAACGGACTCACCTCGCCCGCCAAACATTCCACACCAACAAGCGAGCACTTTGAACGTGGCGCCACACTGCCTCCTCGAGTGCTGGGAAGTCTATATGGACATCATCACGACCCTCCGCGCCACCCTGACCACGTCTGAAGCCGACCCTGTCGACCTGCTGTCAAATGCCCCTCAGCAAATCAAAGAGGACGGGAAAGAACTGGTAGAATCTGGAATTTCGAGATGTCTCTGGATGTTACAGGTGATGAAGCAAGAAGCATAAAATGTGTTGTTGATTTGGTGGTGCTAAAGGAGAACCATTTCGGACAGGCTGATATATTTTACTTACGTCAGTCAGATAAAGTTGAAAAAGATTGTAAAACACATAATACCGCAACCAACACCGCCTTTCTGGTCTGTTTTAATTTCTTGCATATGGCTGCAAATATGTGACGCAAAACTGACACTGATTTTGGGGATTATTTTTCAGTTGTGGGCAACAGGATGGCGACATGAATCATTAATCATAAATAAAATGCACGTCACTAGAAGAGGTTCATTATGAGTCATTCATTTCGGGTACCTTCCTTATCTTTATTGCTGTTATAGCCAAATCTGTTGTATTTCCGTCAGGTCTACCCCATTGTTGGCTGTAGTAGGAAATGTAATTTGTTTATTTTGGCATGAAGCAGCTCAGCAGATTACTCAGTGTATGTGTTCTTGTGCGTGCCTTGGCTCTGTTTTCCTAAGAGCACCAATCAGTTAGTTTCCAGTCTATCATCTCAAACATAGGCATTCCAGTTATTTCAGATAATGTAGATGTCGCAAGACTGTTGACGTAGAGCAGAACAGTTAAAGCTGTTCTTAAAATGAACAGGTCATGCTTTATTCATGTGGTACAGTGTCGGACAGTAGTGTTGGGAGTTCATTGGTCACGTCACCCAAAGTGACCCTGCTAACAAAAATATGGTGAAACACGTGATATATTATATATGTGATCAACCTTTTAGATTAAAATACTTCAACTACAAGGTTGATGAAATGTATGTAAATAAATGTGTGAACTGTCTGCAGCTGAATAGGGTCGGCCTTCGCTAGCGTATTTTCATGTCGTCCATCATGGTGGTACTTGGAGAGCCTAATATTTTCCGAGGTGGTATGCAGTATAAAATGTTTGAGAAACAGTCTGGTTTTGATGTATTATTTTATTATTATTATTTAATTTCTATGGATTGTCAAAAACCCACCGTACTTCCTCTGCCTAGCACTGGACACAGCTGAAGAGCCAGGTATTTCCCTTAGAAGTTGGTGGGAAACAAAAACGTAGCTAAAAATATAGTGAATATTGGATTTACATTCATCAGACGAAGAAAAACTCCAAATGGACGCTAACGTTGCTCCATATCTGATGAATTTTGTAGGGAACTGTTTGCTAAGAAGCTCTCCATGGCATACAAGGTATTAATAATCAAAATGGTCAAAAATCTAAAAAACTAATAAACAATCACGATTTAAATCTAGATTACAGCACAAATAAAATTCAAAGTTGGCGTGTTCTCAAAGACAATATGGTGGCTGTGTGAGCCCCAAGGAGACAGACACTAGGGTTTGATTTGTCGCCGTGTGGTCTGGCCTCCAGTAAGTACTAAAGCCTCGTCTTCATAGTTGAGAAACATTGTCAGCAACAGATAAAACAAGGGTTGTGCTGGTGATAGAAACGTCCTCAAGCTGTACGTTGTTGTCTTTGATTCTGCTGTGCAGACTGTGAATCGCTCAGAGGAGGTGAGCGATTAAAGTCTGAACCCCACAGGTTAATTACATGGCGTGGTTTGTTGTCAAGTAGTTCCTCTAACAAAAGTCATTAGAGTCTAGGTGCTTTTTTTTGTGTAGGCTACAATATAATGACTATCCATCTATCCAGGATGCCGGAAATATATGCTTCCTTTGAAAACACGCAAAATTTGTGTTCATTAGGAAGTTGGTGCCCTCAGAGTTTTTATAGCTTCTAATTTCCTTGCTTTCACAATAACACTAGACAGCTACAATTACATTAGGTATTATCATGCACGCTACACAGCTAGCAGAGACACAGAGATCAGTTTGGTACTATCACAGACCTTTAACAGCTCTCCACTTTTGCAATTCTGACTCCGCAACGCTGCAAATCTGTGTTATGTCACAGATTAGGAGCTGGGACAAACCCTCTCTCATTCCTTATTAGTTAATAAGCCATCTAAAAACAACTTAATCAGAATCACATTCAGGATTCACTTCAACATTTTAACAGCTAACACACGTCTCAGACCCACACACGTATGCACGCATGGTGTCGGAGCCTCACATACAGCGTAACTCAAGCCTCAGGTATTCGTCCCTCAGCTATAGTGTAAATTGCTGCCACGTTACCTGACCAGTGACCCTAGACGGCCAGGCCACTTCTTAACAGCTTTACGTGTACAGAACCTGATCTAAAAGAAAATGTATGGTAATGCTAATGTTTGCCTTGAGATGGAAGTGGGGATTATGAGAATTACGACACATTTCCCCGAGATAATCCTACATCTGGATTAAGTCTTCATGCTAGATTAGCCACACTCCGCACACACACTTCTATAAATAAATGCAGCGGGGTATGACAAGGGACAAATCATCAAAATGTTACAGCGCTTCACAGGACATGTCTGAATCTGAGGCTACGAAAGAGACGGCTGCGGTTGATTATTAAGAGGTTAATCAACTTTAAACAAGTCTTGTAAGCACACAGTATGGGGTAAACATATTGCATAACTAGAGTGTTTTATATCCAATTCTCCACTATGATAAATCTGTGACTGTCATTTCTCTCATTATCTTAATTATTGTAGATTTTTTGTTTTTTTCCCCCCATTTGATTTATTTTACTTTTAACCACAGCTGCCAACACTCCCATTTTTCATAGCTTCACAGCTATTTTTGCACATGTATTGTATCCGTACAGAATGGGTGGGGCTGAAACCAAAAGTGGGTGTGGCTAATCAGACCTCAGCATTGAGCTTAAGAGCAATATTTAGTAGTAGTTACTAATTACAGAACATTTTTTTAAATAAAAGTTATAAATATATATATAAAACTATATTTATGAGTACAGATAAGGTGATTTTACTTTGATGATACTCTGTAACAGCAGTCCTGTAATCTATTGATAATATAAAAATATTGATTATAGCAGCTTTAAAAACTTTCTAGAAAAGCGCTCTTTTAATACAATGTATGTATGTATGAATTTATTACTACAATAATCATCAAATCCAGCTCTCCGCCATGGTGTTAAAAGTTTATTTGGATTCTGCGTTA
>NW_023340206.1:3340698-3372357 GCF_004916995.1 Morone saxatilis
GGTGTTAAATAGAGACAATTCATGCTCTTTGACTGCTCTTCACGGAGTGCACTTCCAGTTAAAACTGAAGTCAGTATTTAATTAATCAGAAGGCGAATGAGGCGAAGTGAGAACACTAAAAAGCAAAAAATTTGGCCGTCTCAGTGAATTTGGAGAGCCACGTTTGGTCCTCTCCCCTGTCGTGTGTGAGCACGTGGCGCATTCCCTCTTGGACACAAGGATTTTTTTGCCATTCCATTTCAACTTCAGAGTTTTAACCGCGGAGTAACTGTTACTGACTGACTGACTGACTGCAGCCTCGTACGTCCACGTCACCAAATCATGCTCTGACGTCACTTAACGGCTCTGCTTTGCGCCGTAATCATCTACATGCGTGTGAGATTATGACTAACCGTGTGACAAATCAGACATGAAAGTTGTGGTTGACCTTCGGTTACCTGACCCCTGTCAGTCCCCCTCAGCTGCATATCTCGCGGCGAGCAGCACATTGTTTTCTCCCCGTCTGACTTCAACATGTGGTTGTGTTCATGTGTCAGTGTGTTTTGGCGCTGCGGATCTGACGTGCGGCAGTTGTTATGTCTCGGATGAGTTCAGTGCCAGCATTGCAGGCGTGTTCTCGGACATGTAATGTGCAATCGCATGTGCTCATGTCAGCTTTTGCTCAACACCACATGCGCTGCGCTACGTATCCTTCCACCTCTTTCTTCTCCCTCGCCTTCTTTTTCCTGAGCTCTCCCCTCCTCTTTCATCCCTCTTAAGTTCACTCTTTATCACTTTTACTCTTTATTTAGCCTACTTCCCTCACCCCTTGGTGTCCCTCTGCGCTTTATTCAATTGTGAGTGCAGCTTGATCTTGTTCTGGTTTGCAGCGATCACGTTATCACTCCCAGGCATCCCACAGCCCGCCAACAATCCGTCCATGTCAGAGAAGTGACTGAACAGACTATGTTTGTGTGTGTGTGTGAGGGAAGATTATGAAATGTGGAGGGGCTACACATGTACTGTTTGTGGTGTGGAGGGAGATATAATCAGTTATTGATGAGGAACAGATTGGAGATATTCTCTTTCTGCCTAAATGAAAAACTGCTCTGCTCCAGACTGTACGTATGCTTCTCATAAACCTCAGCTGATTCATTACCCACTGCCCTCTCTCTCTCTCCCCCTCTGTGTATGCGTCCATCCCAGCACATAAACATGTTTTGATTTTGAGGGAACATCTCTCTATATCTGCACGCCCTAAAAGGATGGGTTCACCTCACACTGCGCCCGCGAAACGCTGCCTTTTAAAGTGTCCACAGGAGCCCTGTTAAAGGACAATATGGTTCCACTTTATTACATATTACTCAAAAAGAGCTTTCTTTCAAGGTGGTTATTGGTGGTTATTTGATTAAAAGATTAAAGTGTTAAAGTAGCAAAATGAGAAGGGAAACTGATTTATACTGATTTATACTTTGGTTCTGCTCCATGCTTCAGCAATAACACTAAAAAAGAATTCCTAAGCAGCCATTTAGGTGCAGATTTAAAGCTCCCATAGTATTCATATTTCACGAATTTGCCTTGAAATAGACGTCATCTCGGGGATAAGAATAATGTGTTTCATGAAGGCTCTTAAGTGCAGCTTAGCTTGTATTTCTTGGATGAAGTTCTGGGAGTATAAGTGGTACAACAGGCTCAAATTTGGACCCTGAAAGGCAGAAATCCCCCCTAAAACACACACCTTCACCTTCACCCGCCCACTTATTTTAAATGATGCAAATCGGCAATATGGATACACTCCAGGAGACAGGAGAGGTCAGACAGTTGTCACCTGTCGACACAGCTGTAAGTCCAGATGTAAAGCCTTAATTGGACATAAGTGAAAGTCCATGTAAGAATGAAGGATTGTATGTGCCATCCAGTTCAAATTCTTCAAAACCCATGAATGTAAATCATCGTAAAAATGTTAACAACCCCCATCAAGGTCACATTAAAAGCCAGGTACAGAGACTTGTGAGTTAGTTGAACAGGAAAATCATTACTTCTCGGGTATTGTCTTTAATTTTACATTAACAAAGTCAACTGGCAAGAAAAAAGTAGGTTCTTGTAGAAAAGAAAGATTTTTAGATTGTTTTTCTTAGAATTATTAGTCTAATCTTTTCTTCTGTGGAAAAAGCTATTAATAACTAGGAAGCTTTGTGTTGTCAACTTCTCACCATTTACGGCTGTAAACGGTTCCTCACAGAAACAAATCACATGGAAGTTGGGAAATCTGATTAGAACTGATAACAGTACAGTTATGGCCAAGTTTTCTTAGCTAACGGGCTAGTTAACAGCCCACACACGCTGTGATTTGAGTTGCTACAGTTCCACAGCCATGAAAGAAATCACTGCAGCCAGATTAATATCTTTGTTGTGCGCGCTAGAAACTAACAATAAAGAGACCTTGTGTAACTTTAACAGCTGCGATAAGAAGAAACAAAGACAGGATCATCTTAAAATGAGTCATGAAGTCAGAAAACTTACTCAGCAATGTCAGTTACAGAGCAATATTTCGCTAACGTTAGCCACCATAAGCTAATAGTTAAACCAGACCAAATAAGGCTGCAGCTACAAAAGCCCACCAGAGTAATGAATTAAGGGTGCGTTTTATTGCTTATAAACTGAACTCTTAATTTGTAAGAGTAAGAATGTGTTATTTCCTCTCTCAAAATAGTCTGGCTTTAAGGCACCATTATATGTAATGGTTTAAATTTGATCATTGATATATTAGGTCTGCTATACTGGGCAGAATTAATTGTAAACTTTCCACCTCTCTGTGTATATTCTTCCACAGTCATGAATGGCATACACAGTGCACTAATGGCAGCATTCATTTTATATCCCAGTTCACACCCACTACCCTCTACAGACCACTACCCTCTAAGAGGGCCTCTTATAATGGAAAGTGGCCACTAACCAGTGATTGTGGGGTCTGCAGTGGGGGTTAAAAAGGGAAATGGAATGAATATTTCCCGTACACACTGCAGGCCATACAGGTGTGACGCACCTGTCCTCCGAGACAACATTCCTCCCTGGAGCCTGCGATCCTGCTGACGCACCAAAATGTTATTCCACAGTGGAGTGGACGCTATGTGTATATTGGGGGGGTGGAGGTCAGAAGGGGGTAGCTTCGGGTCTGGGGCTTTCCCATTCTTAAAGGAATCCCATTTCCACGGCAACGAGGGAAAACACCAACACATGCTGTGAAAGCGTGTCGTACCTGTGTTGGAAGCTGGGTTGCCCTACCAACCAGTACCCCCCAGGTCCCCCTTGCGCATCCTCCCATTAACATCACTCAGTAAAACCTTGACCCCCTTCTTCATTGCCGATGACATTATTGGGTAACACATGTTCACATGGTGACCTCCAGGAGGCATCGTTTACGGAGAGGCTGACTCACCGAGAGGGGCCGCAGGCTAACGGTGGGCAGGAGGACGGTGGATATACCTGCTTGTGGTCTTGGTTACCCCTGGCAACGTGGTCCGAGGGGGCCCGGGGTATTTGCATTGCACACAGCTGTGTGACTTGGAGGGGCTGGTGAGAGTGGGCTTCACAGCCTCACACAAGCTGCCCCTTCTTCGACGAGTCGCAGAGGGAAAGACACAGAGAAAGCCCGCTGAGATGCCATAAATCAGCAATTTTTGCACAGAAGGTAGCTACAGTGTATAAACAAGCATTTACTGAAAATGCTGGTGATATTCATGCTTACTAACCACATGCTTTGAGAAATAATGGATGGCCCCTTGCAAGCCCATAAAAAAGAACTCAAATATTTGTATAGAAAATTGAATTTAAATGCTATAAAGCTGCTAGCCTACTGACACAGATTTGGAGAAAGGCATGACAAATGCACAAGGGACATTATGCAAATGTCAAAAAGCCTTGGAAATCACCGTTCCTTTTTTTTCTTGCATATTTGACAAGAGGCACGCTTTCACACACACAATAAGCTAGTGGTATACCGGGAAACGGTAACGCTGAGCTCATCACTTTGCAGAAACTTCATCCAATAAAACAATTTATGGTTTTCTGCTGATGTACAGCTGGCAGGCCGATCGCTAATGGGTTTAAAATGTGCCGTCTCTGGCCGAGAGAGACTGGAGGAGAGAGAAGGAGGCACAAGTTAGTGAGGAGTGAGAGAGTGTGAGGGAATTCTGATTTATGATCACACCTCCGTCTCCAAATTTCAGCAGAGCTTTTAGCTCCTCTCAAGCCTCAAAGTGGTGTGATGTTGCAATGTGTCCAGAAATCTTGACATCATTGCTTTCTTTGTGAAACCGAGGCCAGAGCTTCTGAAGTTCAAGCTCGCTTTGTGCCAGTCTGATGAGCGGCGAGCCAAACACCAGCTGACTTATGGAAGCCTTTGATGTTAGCCTAGCAAAGCGCTCACAGCACCAGTGCACGAATGGGGAGTGATACTGAAGCTATAGGCCACCCAGAGCGGGATTCGCCTACAGTATGGGATGTTTTTAAATGCATATAATATTTTATTATCCGTGTAATTCACTGTCAAGCGATGACTTTGCTAATTCTTTCAACTTTAAGCAAATATTTAATCACACTGTCAATCTGTCAAGTGTCAAGCCAACTTTCCCCGGACAAATCGTCAAAAAGTATACAGTATGTGCACCATTAAAGTGGCCGGTTGGCTTTCCAGAAGAACATTTAGTGTTTAAATAATGTCTAAATCAATATATTACACTGATTTACCTTAGCCTCTAAATGGCTTGTGGCACAACACACTGTACAGTAATTAATGCAGACAAATCAATCCACTTGGAGCTAATTTGTGATAGACAGCACACAAATGCTGGTATTTTTCTCTTCATTGCTTCTTCATGGGTAGCTGCTGCTACGTTGGCAAGGTGCTGCGACAATGAAGCGCCAGGTGACTCATCACGGAAGGCTCTGTTTACATTTCACTGCACATGGCTTGTGACCGAACACAAAGATTTCTGGTAAATGAGGTAAATGGGAGAGATTTTGGGGTAGGTGGATGACGGTTTTGCAGAAGGTCATGGGACTGTGTGTAGGTTGGGGGCGACCACAGTGTCTACTGTCACTGTCTTGTCGTTTTATTTTTACATGTAGAGTGTGTTGGTGTATTAATTGGAGAGGAAATTCTTATTCAAGTCTGAGGGCAAAGCTTGTCAAGAAAGCTTTTTAAGGCATACGGTCACTTTCTCAAACGCTCCTCTCACTGTGTCTTACCCTCTCGCTGGTAGTCTTGCTGGCTGTTTGCCAGACACTACTTCAGTAGGCCTCATTAACAAGCTTATCTGATGGTACCCACTTTAGATCTTCCTTTGAACTGTCTGCTTCCACGAAACAATGATACGCTTAGGTGACAGCTATTCATCAATCTTGACCAGGACAGTCATAAATGGATCATTGGGCGGCGGTGGTCGTCTTATCAGTGATGTGGTGCCCCATTGACCAAAGTGCTTTGTGTATGCAAACATGTGTGGCCACTGACCCATTAACCCTTGTGTTTACAAAAAGGCGGTCCAGAGCAAATGCCCACTGGCCACCTCATCATGAACTTTAGCCTCTGTGAAATGACATCATTACGCCGTTGCCTCGTTACTATAGAACAATGGATCTGTTAACTTATTTGTTCTGTTTTGTGTTGTGTGTTGTTTGATCTATTAATACATCCCCAAATGTTTAAACATAAAAGCCCAAGTTAGAGTCTGGTCAACATCCGGCGGTCTTGAAATGTTGGAAATGGTGACTTATTAGTTGATGACACTACCTCATAGGGCCTCAGGAAGTTTATCCAATAACCCTGAATCTGTTTTACCAGTTACAGTTTAAGTAGAATGACCTTGAACGCCACAGACATTAATACTATTCCTGCTAAAGTAGTTCATGAGAGCCACACAATGCTTTACTCACTGTAGAAAATGCAGCCTGCTTTAAAGGATAAGGCCATGTTCTATATATTTTTTATCCTATAAATGAAAAGACCAAAACCATGAATTCATCATGTAGTGCTAACAACATCCGTGCCATAGAGCTTCATTGATGGCCAAAAACTATTAAAAACACGTCAGTGAGCCACACGGTTGCACTGGGTGATGTGCCTCCATTACCATGAGCTTACATAGTGTAGTTTATTTTAAGTCAGTCCCACAAACCTGCTGCTGTAAATACTCACTACAACAGCAAATGTGGATTAATCCATAGCTGAAAATAGTCCTTATAAATCTGCTTTTTATTCCTGTCTGAGTGTTGTTTACTAAAAACTAAAGTGTCTAGGCTGTTTATGGAATGATGTAGCCTTTTAAAAAAATGTAACCATATATTTGTAATCTGATTTACGTCTCCAGTGAGCTTGGGGCTAAATGCCACAGATGTACATCAGCTGTAAACCCACAAAATATCGTTTTTACACTTCGGTTTTTCTATGGATTAAACAAACAAGGTTTAACGTATTACTAAGTGAGCTTAAGAGGTGCTGGAAGGAGGAGTTTGTTAGCTTTGCCAGAATCAAGATAGCTGTTTCCCTGTGTTCTGTGTCTGTGCTAAGGTAAGGTATATATGGCTTCATATTAACCATACAGACATTAGAGTGGTATTGATCTCCTCTAACGCTCGACAAGAAAACAAATAACTGTGTTTCGAAATGTCAAACTAATACTTTAAAGATCCCCTCCAAATCTGACCCAGTGACACAAAAATGCTGCATAAAGGCTGTTTGTCTGCTAAGTCATGGCACTTTTTCATGTCTCACAATTAATGTGGGCATGTTCTATGGATGTTCAAATGCTACACATAGTTTCTCATAAAAACGGCATGAAATATTTTGTTGAATCTTGGTGCCAACACAAATCCAAACCATCCCTTGGTGGTTTCTGTCGGCTTATATCTTTAAGAATCCACGTTCCCTGCAGTCAGACTGTGTTCTCGGTGCAGGAGGGTGCAGGGGTCTGTAGCCTCTTCTGTGTCTGTGTGCCATTAACATGTCGCCACTCTGCCCCACAAAGCCGCTAATAGCAGGGTCCTGAAGGAGACTGCTTTCCACAGGGGGAATCTGTGGCCACTACAAGGTCACTCTTGGGTTTAGATGGAAAACAGAGAGGTCTGCATAAAACTGCGTCTAATGTTCTTCACTTTACTACGGAAGAAGAGTGTATGCAGTCACACACCACAGGTAACTGCGCAGTGATCAGCAATACTTTCTGTGCGCTCACTTATCTGCGTACGTGAAGTTTGTGTTTCTGCTTGGATTACAGAGCGTGGAAAAGGCCTCACATCTGGCAGGCTGGCTGTCTGCCCGCCCTGGTGATGGGCTCCAGTTGTGGCACTAGGCAACCGTTGTCAAGGGGAGGGGCCAACTGGAGCAGGACCAGCTGGTAATGTATCATCCTTCTGTGCCGAATGGAAGTGCAGAAGCTGACGAAAAGAGTCTATCACAACTGTTTACTTTAGAAATCCACCCCAAATACACCATTTGGACCCAGCAAAGAGTTAAAGCTGGTTTTTAATTACAAAAAAAAGAGCCAGCTAGCTAGCTTTTTTGATGTTAGAGACATGGGAGTGCCTGTAAGTGTCCACAAAAGTCTTTATTGTCCGATGTCTAAAGGGAAGTCTTAGTTTAGATATCCCTTACCTTTGTGAGGACTTGCCCCTTAAATGCCAATTATGGAAATGTAAAGCCTCAGATATGAGGCTGCTGATGTGTCGGTGAGCCTGAGTGGCTGCGGTTGTTATCTAGACTTAAGCCCTGGAAATAACAAAGGAACACTGTGCTCCTCTGTCTGGCACCAAAGACCTACCTGGACGGAGGAAGGAAGGGGGGAGGGAAGGAGCTATAGCTCCTAGGAAGCGGGGTTGGGAGGGAGTTAAAAAAGGCAAGGGATAAAGACAAGAAAAAGAAAGAAGGGAGAGTTCTGCCTATCTGGCAAAAGAAAAACTAAGAGAAAAGGCGAAAGAGGGAAAGCTGGGTTCAAATCGAGTCAGCACATGCTGGGAGATAGCAGACAGCCTGGCTGTGAGAGATTATTGTCACGTTAAAAGGACCGTAAAAATGAAAGAAATGAGTCCAGCGGAGCTCATGGGTTCACCTGAAGAGGAGGAATCGATAGAGAGGAGAAAGTACTCTCGCAGGCCTCATAGAGGAGCCGTGTAGCGTTTGGAGTCCGCCTTTGTTTCCTTTTCCTTTGGAAAAGATATATATCTTCTGTCAAGTGTTCCATGAGTTGGTAGGACACACTGTGATGCACGCGTGCACATACACTCATAAACACAATGATGTATGCACATTGTTCCTGCCAAGATACATAATCATATCTACACTGTATAGACTTTCTGGTGTGCTGGACTGGTGGAAGGATAAAGGGAGGAGGAAGGAGGGAGAGATAAAAGGAGAGTCGATATGCTAGTTGAGAACAGCAGGCGGACAGTTTACAACGCTGTGCTGAGAGAAACACTGTCTCATGCACACAATTCAATGCAATTCAGCTGTTTTTGGTCCACAACTTCGCCTTAGACATCCAACATCCTCTTCAGTCAGTCTGTAAGTGAGCTCACAGACCTGGGATTGATTAAAAGATATTGTACATACCGGCACATACACCAAAGTAAAGAAATAAGTGTATTGATCAATTACAGTTAATATATCTTGCTGATATTGGAATATCTGTGATAAGCATGCAGTCAATTTATCAGACGGGCCCTAATTTTTGTCTTTTCAGATTACTATAATAATACAATTGCATTTACAATGGCAATTCAATGCAACTGTTCAATGGTAAATTACAGAGAAGTGCCATTTTTCTTGCTTTCTATACCTGTAAGGCCATCTTCAACCTCTTCACAAGCCATGAACTTGGTCGTAAAAAGCCACAGCATTTTTTCTCACCCACAATGCACTAGAAAGAATCGCAGGCTATCACACATGACCACATTGTATATGACAATTCACCCGTCATTCATCATGTCAAAGACATTTCAGGGCTTTCCAAAGCAACTTTGCCTCCAATACCAAGATAATTTCTGATTTAGTTATATATTGTACACATACACACAAATACACTTCACCCACAAAAAGGCACACACCCTGCACGTGCTTGGACACACGCATAATTTCATAATACAGGCTTAGAAAACACGATTTAGCGCTCAAATGCAAACACAGGCTGAAAAATGTTCCACCATCTGACCAAACCCAAAACCTGACTTGTACTGTGAGCTGTGTTTACATGCACACAAAGGCAACATGAAATGTAGGTCAAACCAAAAAGGCCAAAGTAGTGGTGAGTGAGTCGAGAAACGCTACATGCACCGTCCAATCCACCCACTCCGCAGGCCTGATTTTATCTCAGAATGAGGGAATATGTCACAACTTAGACATTTGATCTGTTGACTGATGGGATTTCCTTTATTATACCGTTTCCATGGGTGACTCACAATTTGTCTCTTTGCTGTTTGCCCTCAATGTGTTGCATTTTGTAAAGTACCTGAGACAAAAAGATTTAATTTAAAGACTGACAAACTGGAGACTGTGTGGATGTGTGGGTCTATGTTTTTTTTTGGGGGGGAATCTTTGTTTTACATCTTTTGGAGCACCAACATGTGTGGATTCGAGCAAATTGGCAGCTAAAGCATGGGTGTAACACTGGAGTCAGTTCACCACTCTTTTTTAGGCCTTATGAGCAAATCTAACAGCAGTAAACCAACTGTGACGGTAGGATGTTTTTTCCAGAAATATGCACACATTTCTGCTTTCTTGAAAACATAACTTGGTTGAATATATTAGTGGCTAATAGCACTATAAAGGTCATTAAGTGGATGTCATAATTTACCACCATTCAGAGGACTTTTTGGCTAACTTAGCAGCAAATAATTGAGAGCAGAATGATAATAAAAAGGCCAAAAGATGATTCCAACAGTAACTATTTAAAATATTTGCCCAGATCCAGCTAGGCAAAAAAAGTCTCCAAATTCATTCTCTTCTTAAACTGTTTCCTCCATCTTTCTCTCTTTCTTGCTCCATTTGGCTCCGTAACTTTCTATTAATCTTGATGTATTAAACACATTTCCACCTTCTCTCTGGGCTTGTTTGGGCAGGACAAGAAAAACACTCCATCCATTGTCCAACCCTGTCTCTTAAGAGTTTATATACTGTGCTGCTAATTTGCAACAGCAGATGCATTTGACTAAAAAGAGTTTGATGTTTTTATATTATTCAGGTGTTTCACTGTGGAAAAAGGTCTCTATTAAAACAACCTGGAAACGCTAGTGTGGCAAGAGTCAGTGTTTTTAAAATTGGACGGGTTAATGTAGACGTAGTTGCACACACAGGAAGACAACAATTCAGACCCAGAGCTTCAAATTCACAGGAGTGGAGGAGGAAACCTGAACACCCAGGTGAAACCCAAGCAGGCAATGGATGACCTCCTTGCTGTCAGATAACAGCGATAACCACTGTGAATGCATGCGTTGGATTCTTAAAATAGCAAGAACATGACGAGAGCTGGGTTCTAGAGAAATATTCAAGAGGGTGTCAGAAATAAATGCTGATTTAATATCACAAATAATCACATACGGTTAATTAATATTTGCTTGGAAAAGCCCCTAAATGAAGATATTTTAACCCGGTTCTATCACGTTTTGCATTATGTGACCTCTGCCATGTTTGCTATGGCAGCACATGTTATCCGTCCACTTCTTGTTTGTTTCCGAAGAAACACAGGCCAGGTGTTTGCTGCAGATGCTGCAAAAAATGCTGCAGATGATCACTTTCGCCATTTGCAGATGCTATTAAATCTATTTTGTGACCATGCCAGCAACAGGAAGCCGATCCGCCCAGTGTGTGCCGCAGAGTTCAGATGGAGGTACTGAGGCCAAGAGGTACAAACATCAAGTTGCTGAAATCACTGAGGCACACATGCAGGTCAATACTGAACATTGTGTGCTTCTGCCTCTGGAAGCTACTGTTTCACTCCATGGCTCTCTATCTCTTTTTTTACGGTCTCTCTGTCTCCACATACACGTACACACACTGCTGTTATGTAACTTGCATTGATAGTTGGAGTTGGGCTAAGGCAGTTTTAGCCTTATGTAACATGTAAGTGCAGAGAAGCACCACTTCTTCATAGTGTCTCTAACACCTCGTATTTCTCACTTTGAAGTGCACTGTAAACACACACAGAATATGGAGCGCCACAGGAGTGGGCAAAGTGTGCAAGAGAGCCTATTAATTTTCCTATGAATTGTTCCTTTTGGGGAATATATTATTTTCCTCTTGGAAAAATTGGGATTTCTCACCATAAATAAAGTTTGATTATAACACAGATGATCTTAAAAATATTTATTCAAATATATTATTGCAATTTCTTCATATTTGCTACCTTATATGGTGTATTTGTAGTAGCACAAAAACTCCCCTTTAAATTTCACTATTTTCTAGGTGGAAGAAACACATGTGCATATAAGCACTGTTATCGTGCTAAACTAAGGTGCAGTAAAATCGGAGAAAAATCTGTCGCATACATCCTTTATGGCATTTAGTTTCCGTGCTTCTAGGACTGGGAGCATTGTCCATGGACGCGTTTGTAGGTTATGGCAATCTCCTGCATTCGAAGCTCCACCTGTTCAATGCTGCTGAATGCTGAACTGCCGCCATCTGTAGAAGAGTGTAGAAAGTACTTGGACAGAACCGCTGCAGCTGAGAAGTTGATGCAGCTACTGTTACAACAGAACTTTGAGGTCAGACTTAAAGCAGCTAGGATCGATATTTTTCAGTAATTGTCATCAACAATGGATCAAATGACTATGTGCAATGTGAAAAGTAATGCTTGTAATGATGAACCCAAAGAGAAATAATCCCTGGGGTGTCTTTAAACTCATTGTTATGTTTTCCGACCTGTAATCTTGATGAATAGTTGGAATGGAATCTCTAAACCCCACTGGCTATCGTCTGGTGACAATTTAGCTTTTTATTACCTTTTTTAATCTGCATTCATATGCAGATATCCGTGTATAGAGATTTGCCAAAATGTGTATTTTGTGTATCAATCATTTTCCAAATATCCACTGGCTACACTGCAAACCCTGAATCACTGACCGTTGCCAAGATTTGTTCCAAGATTGCCCAACCACTGTTTTGGTTTACTCTTGTCATGTCTCGTAGTGTCGTTTTTGACAGCTTTTTTCAGCAAAAAAGCTGTAAAAACCCACAACAGCACCACACAGCAGACAGATGCAGTTAGCAACGAGGTGGTGAACATAATTGAGCATTTAGCTGCTTCAAATA
The DNA here is from genome assembly GCF_004916995.1 of Morone saxatilis. Taxonomy (NCBI): domain Eukaryota; kingdom Metazoa; phylum Chordata; class Actinopteri; family Moronidae; genus Morone; species Morone saxatilis. The sequence continues at coordinate 3,352,979 of NW_023340206.1, forward strand.
AATGCTAATGTTGCTCCATATCTGCTGGATTTTAAGATAAGCAACTGAATGCTAACATGCACTCAATTTAAAAAGTGATAATATGTCAAGTTTGTGTTTACAGCTTGTTTCTGCTGCCCCCAAATGGCCAAAATTAGTTGTTTAATTATTAGTTTATGTTGTGTGGCAGCATTAATGAAGTTATTTTGATTTCAGCAACAAAGACCTCATTCTTATCCAGTATCTTTGTCTCAGTTTTCACATACATCCTCCTTTTTTCTCATTACAGAATCCTTTCTATGACACCTTTCAGCCTACACCCATCACTGATCCTCATTTCATTCTAGCTCGCAATCTTAGCCCCTATCATCGCTCCATCTGTGACCCTCATTCAGGCACACACATCTCTGGTATATTTTTTTTAATGAGAATACTGGGAAATATCTGGATCTCAAATCATCCTGTTCAAACCTACTGAATAGATGTAAAACTGGGGGTGCAAACACACACACACATAGAAATCATAGAGTCAAATGGATGCTCTCATGCAGCTGGATAAGCATTCCCAAAGCCTGGCTTACGTTTTCCTCTGCAAATGTATCTCTCTGGACTTTATCCTCCTATGCTCGGCCTCACACACACCCACACACACACACACACACACACACTGGATTTCACCATCACCACGTTTGGCAGAGCCGCGGGGTTAGCAGTGGACATACGACTCCACTGGGTGTCCCAGTCCACCTGTAATATCAAACACTCCTGAATGCTCCGAGTCAGACGTTGAGTGAGATATCAATCCCATCACCCCTTTTGCCGTGGCCAGTTTCATGGCTTTAAATTATTTCCTGGCTGAAATGAGTGCTAGGTGTTGCTCTGGGATCAGCTGCACCTGTGGACCCATGCACGTGTGACAAAGAATGACCACACAAAACCATGGCACCCGAATAAATTCTGCTTCAGCTGCAGTTTTACATGAGGGTCAGTGCTGCTGCATAGATTAACTGGAGGCATTTAATTTCATATACAGCCCCTCAAGATCGCTATGAAAATACAATAAAACACATGAGGGATGAAGTATGTGGGTTGAGCGTTGGTGAATAAATGCAGATGGTATGGTGTGACTTTGTGTGTATGCGCATATGCACTTTTGCATATGTATGTATAACACATATTGTTGTATACTGTGTTCCAGGTTTGGTTGCTCACCACAGAGGGGCCTGCAAACAGGGGAGGATGTGTTACATAACAGCTCATAATTCACTAAAAACAATCACTTCTACTAATGAATATCATTTTATGGTGTGAAGAAAAGCGGGTGTCTGTATGTGTGTGTGGGACTGGTGCGGGTAATGCCCGTTGGCCCAAAGCGCTCTGGCGCCAGCGTCAACATGTGCTTTGTAAGCAAGTGTTGAATTTGGAAACAAGCATTGTTACTTTCAGCAGGGATTTGATTATGATGTGGTGTACATATGAATGAGGAGAGAAACTGTGTAAAAGCCAGTTAAAGCTTTATATCATTCCTCCATATGCTTCTTATTAAAGCCTTGTTTTATATTTTGTGGTTTTGTGGGAAGGGGGACACAGCTGAATTGACTCTTCAGCTTGTTTTTAATAGAGTGTTGCTGGCTCACATATCAATTAACGCAGATTTGAGGCTGTTACAGTGAAGCTTAGATGATCAGGTTGATGGGAATTGATATTGGCGCGTATGTGATGTGTTGAGTGAGATGTTAAAGAGTAGCACCATCTTGTTATAGGCCTGTAATTGACTCTATCATTCTCAAAATACACCCATTTGAGTCAAACTGCAGCTACTCAAACTCAAAAGCCATATGTAGCTCACATTTCTACCATGCAAATGTTTTAGTTACTTAGCGATCTAGCAAGCTCGCTAGGCAATGCTAGCTGCAATGCCTTTAGCATTTTTCACTGGACATACATACAGACAGACAGTTAGCAACTGGCTGGTGAACATAGTGCAGCCTTTAGTAGCTAAAGAGTCAGATATTTCCGACAGGAGCCTGTGGAGACCAAAACAGAGCTAAAAGGGGAATAAATATTGGACTTATATTCTCCAGTTGGCCAGAAATCTGACTCCAAATGAATGCTAATTCTGGATGTGTAAAAGGGCAACTGTTTGCTACGTTCCTCATATCATTTCATAAAGTCATAATGTCAGTGTCTACAGCTTGTTTACATTGCCCCAAGATGGGAAATTTTGTGTTATTACACAAGAAATAAATGCACTTTACAATTTTGTACTAACAGGAAATGCACCAAAGGACGTCAAAACTGTGAGTCTGTGACTTTAGGACACATCTGCCAATTTCAAATTTGGCCATACGATAACAGTGTTGTTTTGTGATATGCTCCTGGAGCTGTTGCGCCACCATCCAGCGTTACATTGTTTCCAGCTGTGAGCAGCTCCTCTGCAGCTCCTCTGTGCATTACAGTGTGAGACAATCATATCCATCACACTAGACGGCTGCATTGGGATTGGGATCCTGCGGGACCCAACGTAAATCTCATGCAAGAACGGTTGGTAAAAAAAAATCCACCGGGAGTGGGATTAGGAAAACAGCCCTACACCAGGTTCTACATCAAACCACAATCAAAAATGTTTAGTGTGCTGACTTGTGTGCTGCACTGTTAAACTTCAGGCTGTGTACTGGCTGCAATCCAATAAATTGCCATACTGTAAGCAAGGCAATATATGATAATATTCATTTTAGGGACACTGTAATGGTATAAAGAACACACCGTTATATACATAAAATCTGAGTTAATGAAAGGCTCACTTTACAGTGGGATCTGCATTTGTATTAATCACAGTGCCTTTAACATCCAACATCGCAGCCCTCAGTTTTTTGTTTAACAAACTTCTATCTAGCAGCTGGAGGTTTAAACACAAAAATCAATAGTGTTTAAGAGAATCAATACAATATCACAAAACCAAAAAGTATATTTTCTTACACTTCAATCAAAATACCTCAAGCTAAAATGACTCAGGGAGACATTGTTCTGTTTGTTTTCTAACTTGATGCTACTGGAGGCCATTAAACCCTTCTTCTGTCAGACTTTTGCTTTGGTTTTTTTGTGATTTAATGAAGTGGTTGTCTTCTCTGTTTATGCTACTACTACCAAGGCCGAAGTGGTTCACCAGAATGAGAAAAGGAATGAATTTATTTTATTTCATCTTGTGATCCTGTGATGTCAGTTTATACCTAACTAAATAAAAACCTGAATACATCTGTTCTCCTTGCTCTCCCTAAGAGCGCCTGAAGAATGTTTTCTTCTCTGTTTTTACTGAAACAGACAACCGCACAAAAGTGAACCATATCTACAGCGCTGACAGCAAGAAGACAGTCTCGGTGTTTACGCAGGAATGACGCTGCAGTCTCCCCACTTGGCCGCTACAAAGCCTTTATGACGCCTGTATTGAAAAAGCCAAAGATCTGATCCAAATGAAGCGCTCCCCTGAGCTAATCTGACTGTTCCCCCATGCAGCAAGTACACTGAAATTCATCTCAGCATCCCATATGGCGGACAACTTCAAAGCCCTTCTTTTGAAGTCTGCTCTGACAGGTCTAGAGGCTCATAAGCCTTAAAGAGGCCGTCAGTGTTGCATAAAGAAGAACACACAGCATGTATGGCCTGAAGCTTGGCTGCATGCTCAAATAGGGGAGAAACGCTGTAATGTCAAAACAGCGCTATGAGCTAAAGCGAAAAGTAAAAGGTCGTACATGTATTTTATGTTTTATGGAAGTTAAATATTTCATTGTGTGCATTCTGGTTCCGAGAAATACTAAATTACCTGAAAATGTAAACCTTCGCCTGCCGATGCCTCGCCCTGAATATCTCGACTTGTCAGAAACAGTTAATATTGTGCGTTGTTTGACAATTTGACCTGGAGCACAGCACCAAAAGCGAGCCAAACACTGGGGTATAGGGTTGCAGAGGAGCTGGTGTTTTCCCTTCCTCGAGGTAACGAAGGATCCCAAGACAATCACACATTCCTAGCATGATAATACCACCATTGTACTATAAGTCTGTTATTAACACTCATGTTCTGTCTCTTTGCCCGTTCTCCTCATGCGATGACTGGACAAAGGGATATTGTTATCAGTCCTCCTGCCCCGGGAAAGACGCTTAATGAACGGGTCTCTGCCATCGCTGCGGCGACCAAAACAAACCAGGTCGGTAGGGAAACAAGACAGTAGTCATTACAGATTTGTGCGGTGTTTACTCGCCTCGGGGCTGTTGATGGCTCTCAAGTGAGGATTTCCCTGCGGTGTCAGGCTGCGGCGAGAACAGCCAAGGAGCCAGACGTGCGCGTGAACACACAACCCATGCGCAGACACGGAGCATGGTTTGATGTTAACCTTGACTACCACTGTAATCATCAGGCTGATATGTCAACACCTAAGAGCATTTACACACACAAACGCACCGAAAACGTGAGCTTTCGACACATGCTCAAACACACACACACACACACACACACAATGATGAAGTCAGCAGATACAGTATCAGCTGTACTGTTGGTGTGCTTTTTAACCTTACTCAGCATGGCTCCAGGGTTTCTCCAGCACACACCTGACACCGTGACACACTACCTGACAGCCTCTTCACCTCATCATGACTCACAATCAGACCTGTGCACGCATGTGTGTGTGTAGCTGTAGAGTATGTGTGTAGCAGCAGTTTTAGGTAGAGAAAAAAGAAAAGTGTGCAGACGTTTGACAGGCAGCTTACATGATTTGATAGATGGTGTGCAGACTGACGTTGCCTCAGGCAGCTAAAAACAGTATTCCTATAGGCGTGTACATGGGTACATACTGGTGAGATTGATTACTTTATATTCAGATTGAAAAGATTCACTGTTGAGAAAAACTGTCTGATTTTACTTAAATAAAAGCTGTGTGCACATCCCGCCTTATAGTTACACCAGGTGCTGGACAGATTTTGTGACTATGACGTCAGCAGGATCTGTTTTGTGCATATACGTGCCTGGTCCTTGTCATGCTGCCCATTTGTTTGATGAAGAATTAAAGGGATTGCTCATAAAGAAGTACATGCACAGAACACGTCAAGTATTAAAGGATCAGTGTGTAAGATTTAGGTATGTTTTTATTAGTGTATAATCACCTGAAAATAAGAATTGTTATATTTCTGTTAGCTTAGAATGAGAGCAGGCAACAGTGTGGTAGCTTTTATGAGGGAAAAAAAACACTAATCGTGATCTACAGGATATATTTTGTGTCACAGCTTGACACATATTACCATATAAAATCCCTAAACCCACTCACTGCAACTTTCTTTTAACCCACCCCCGACTTTTCAATATGAGATTAATAATTAAGACAATTCTTTGCATGGGAAATCTGAATGGGAAACATTTTTACAAGGCGTGTTCTTACTCATGTTACCTGCTTTTGTGACGTGTGCACATCTGTGCGTGCATGCATGCATCTACGCGTATGTAAATACATGTAATCCGTTCATCTACAGTGTGGCCTCTTTGGGCTGATCGGTTCACCTGCTCTCAGCCTCCTCTGTTAGTTTAAGATCCCTTATCTATATGAGAACCTGCTCACACACATGCGTGGACGGCTTGTTCTTCCGCGAACGCACATGCGGCTTTCACTTAAGGCAGAACAGAGCGGACAAAAGCAGGAAGATGATAGGCTTAAGGAGGAATAGAGGATAAAGAGGGGAAGTTAGGACAAAAGAGTGAGCTCCAGACCAATAGGGAGGCCTGATGGATGGGCTCAAATGTTCCCTGATGGGGATAGAGATATGGATATTGCGCATAATGTCTAGACTCATGTACACACCCATGGTTTGATGGGAAAGGTCTCACTGTGCTTAGGCAGAGCTTACATAAGTGGGCCTCAAGTCATACCTGCACACAGTCTCTGTAAACGGGCTCCTCTTACACAAGTCTTTCTTCAAGGTTCCTGTTTTGTCCTTGATCAGAGAGGTCAGCTTATAAACTAAGTCGGCTGGACAGAAATTCAATTGGTCACAAGTTTTTATATGATGAGAGAATGGACAACAAAATACTTGCTGTTATGTTTACATACTATTTCTGTCTTTTGAGATGGTCCAGCCACCCACTGGTCCATTAGCTTCTGTAACCCAATCCAATTTCTTCCACTGGCGTGTTCCTGGGGTTTACTTAAATACAGGAGGACAATTTGCAATCCACTACAGCACTAAGTTAAACAATCATTACTTTCCCATAAACTGACTGTAACTTGGTTTCTTCCATATCTATATAATACGCTCTATAGTCATTTTTCCGACTTAATCTCTGCTGTCAAAATATGGTTACAGCATTCGGTTTTTTAACATCAATGCGTCTTTCCGGCATTCAGGACCATACTGGGATAATAATTCAGGCCGGAAACTAACCTCAGTCCAATCTCCACATTCACTCCATTCACAACAGACCGCAGTATCGTGTAAAAAATCTTTCACTTTTACGTAAAAAAAAAAAACATCCAATATACTTAAAAACATTCCGGGTCACTGCAGTCTAGACATACATGATGTCTAAAGGTGACCGCCCGGGGATGTTGAAGGTCCAGGATGGGATCAGGAATGATAACAACAAAGGCACAGAGCGTTTGGATTGTCAAACTTGGCGAAAGGCCGCGAAATTTCTGACAAACTAGTTTTTCCATCAAGTTCCTGTAAGGTATTCTAGATGCTACGGAATAAAATACTATAATTTTGGTTCCCAATGCCCAAAGGAATTTAATCTGGCCATTATCAAGCTGATAACATGTTAACAATTCAACATGAAACTACTCAACAATCTGTAATTAAAGATGTTCTTGCTGATTTTGTTGTTTGTTGTTAGGTTTAGATTAAAAAAATGAGCAAACCCTCCACATTTTTTCACTTTTAGGATACTACTGTAGCACTTTACACAAGACAGATCTGTCTAGACATTAGGAATGAAATACATAGACATACACACACACACAGATAACCTTAATCCTCACAAGCTTCCTGAATGCAAAAGCTGCAGAGCAAAGTAGACCACAGTGGTTTTTGCTGTGGGCGATAAGACAAGTGGTTGGTGTGGTGTAGAGGTGAGAATCTGGTTCAGGAAGCAGAAGAATATAAAAAGATGATATTGTTTCAGCTACTGTATCTGTTGCTTTTTAGGATTTCAGATGCGTTTTGTCTGTGATTTACACCACGGGACTAGTAAATCCACCGTCAACATCTATCTCATAGTGGCTTGCATGTACATATATGGGTGTCTGTTCAATCAAAGAGCTAAAATAGTGAGGAATAACAATTCTGCATCGAGAAAGACTGATACTGGTACTTGGTGGGTGGGCCATGTATATCTATTATCTGTTAGCCAAAAAAGGAGTGTTTGGGTTTATATACAAGCTCAGGGTCTGATGTGGCAAAATCACAAAACTAATTAGACAATAAAATTTTTCATATTTCGTGTTTTTTTATTAAATGCTAAAAGTTAGGACTTTCAATAGTTGGCCAATAAGGGCATGATTTACTCAAAACTGACAACCAAAACTAAAATCGGAAGGCAAATAATAATGAAAGTTGAAGTGGAAAAGTGGAAGTGGAACTTTAGTAGCTGTATGCTTTGAAAACTTGATCCATAACTGAATTTTCACTTTCAGTGTTACTGCGTTGAGTAGAAACCACAGTTGAATAATGCTTCCTTCCAAGTAACTGTTGGTTATTGACTGTATGAAAATGAGCCATCAAAATTGGACCCGGAAAGAACAGACGCCTCATTCAACAAGTAAAAGTAGGAAAGATGTGTGTCATTATTACATTTCTTATGAGCAATCTGTTTCCATTTTCAGTCTTTGAAATTGCCAGATTTCTTTTTTTCTTCCTGTCTTCCTCAATACAACAACTTCTGGCTAATAAATTAATAAAACATCACGTAACATCTTCGCTCTGCTGCTACAAAACCCTCTTTTCTGACCGAGAGCACTTGAATATAGGAAAACTAGTATATGAATCTTCTTTACACGGAAGGTGGATGGTTCTAGGAGCACTTAAATGCAGCGTAAACCGGACATTTAGTACAAATACACACTGATTTATACGCTGTGGATGTCCTGAGGTGGGGTTAACGTCGCCTTAAAGCCAGTAACTGTTGTACGTTGCCATCATGTCTATATAAGGAGAAGCCCTGCTCCTGTAAAAGCCTCTGCCTTGCTGGCAGGTTAATTGCATGTTATGTTGAAGTTTAAAGTGCTTCTTTCGTGGTTGCCTTCTCAGAAATGGAATTCACCCCATCCTTAAAGATATTTTTACAAGTTTAAATAATAATACTGGTTATGTGCTTTAGAATACCGGTACGGTTCTAATTAGGTCTAATCCAGAACTCAGGAAGCACGTTATGGTTCAGGCATTTTTTTTTTTTTTACATTGAACCCCCTTTTTAAAGTCTTGCTGCCTTGTTCCTGAGTATGGGTACACGATGAACCATTGTTTTTTCAGCTTTAACACAGCGCAATGTATGGATTTATGGTCGAACGGCCTTCAGTGCCAACACACATACACGTGCACACACACTATAAATATATATTCAACCTTTCATTGCCTCTTCAAACTATCCTGCCTCATTTGAAAATGAAGCATATACAGGGCTGCATTCCACCTATGCTGTATGATCACTGTAGGGAAATTCTCCAATGTGCTCTGGAGGACCAAATGTGATCCAGCTTTTGGTCATGTATACAGCTGCCAGATTTGGCAAGGTTTCGCTGGGCCAATTTGGGTCGAGAATCAGCTCAAGCTAGCAGGACTCAGGCCAGCTTTGGTCCATAGTAGGCCCGTAGATGAGATACAAGTCATTCATCACACTTCTGGCGTGAGATTTTAGATCCAGACTGTTGGACCAAGCACTTTAAGATACCTGGAGAGGCGTAAACTTGGGTCCTATGGATGGGAAGACTGACTGACACTTTTTTTCTAATCTCAGTGGTTATATAAAATTTGAAAGAAAGGAGCACAGTGCAATCATTAAAATGCCAGAAAACAAGCTCCATGCATGAGAAAGTGGGAGAAACATGTGTCATCACTGAGAAAGCGCTTTAACACTGAAAAGATCCAAACTTAAACGGATCCAACAATTCTTGACCTTGGAAATGAAATAAGTCCACTTACTAGCTTTCACCCATATCGCATTCATCAGCAGATGGAGTTCATTCTCTACCTTGGAAATAGATGGAAAAAGCTAGTAAGTAGAGATTGAGAGGGATTGTCATCTCCATGACAACTGAGCAAACACCGTCCACTGATAAAGGCCATGTTACTTGACCTGATATCGGACACAATTGTCAACTCGTTACAGTCCATTTCCATTTTCAGTCTGACATTTCATCCACTCTAACAAATTTCCAAGGTGGAGGGGGAATCAAATTTCCCTCAACCAATAAAAGTTGCCCTATTTATGAGAAGATAATAGCTGTGGAAAAAGCTTGAGTGGACCTTGAGTTGGGGTTATTTTGTCAAGAAACCTTGAGCTTTCTTTGTTGGTAAACTTTAATTGTACAAGCAATGCCACACTAATTGTGAATCATATCGCAATATCTGTAAAAGAAATTACATTTTGCCATATGGTGCAGCCCTAGTTCCTACCTGTCTTCTTTGGTGTTAAATTGAAATACATAAATCAAACACTGTCTGTACTCGGCCAGCAAAGATAGTCTGCTGCATGGCTCATATTGCTAATGCATGTTACACTTTGCCTCGGCATTTTACTCTGCACTCCACCTTACAGTAAGCACAGTTAAAACCACTGGTCATTTATCATTTGATTATTTGTTGCTGCGTGTTTGCCCAAACCATAACAAATGTTTCATATGCATTTACCCTTAGCTAACCTTTTCATGTGAAAATGGTGACAAAGGCTGTCTCCTATTAATGCCGCTGTTTGCTAGTTGTTAGTTTTGGATTTCATGCTCATTTCGCAAGTTGTGTGTGAAATGAGCTGCCACATGTGCCGCCATGTTTGCTGCCAAAAGTGCTCCATCCATCACCAATACACCCATCCAACCATGCATGTGAAAACAATGCACAATAGAGCCTGTGTGTAGGTGTCATGCCACGCCCTCTCTCTGCTGTGAGACAGGTAGCTGATGCTGCTATTGTTTTCCCCCTCGCACACATATAGACACACGTATGTGCACCTTAAAGGATATGTAAGTCCCTGAGGTATTTCCTCTATCTAAGCTGTGAGGTGACGAGCTGTCAGACCCTGGTGATTTAAGCGATGATTATACGGGCAGGTAGCGAGAAAAAGGAGGGATGCACACGGTTTTCTTCTGCTGAGCAGTCTTGTGTGGTCCAACACACACCCACAGAACACAATGAGGCTATTGTCTCTCACGGACAAGCCTGCAGACGGTAGGAGAGAATAAGGGAGAAGAGAGGGAGTAAGGTGAAGGATAAAGGAGGGATGTCAATGAGGAGAGGAAAAGAAAGCAGGGATGACAGAAAATAGAGAAAATTACGCAAGCAAAGGGGAATAAAAAGAGCAGATACAGAGACAAAGGGAAGGGTTAGGGTGCAGAGAGAGGTGGGATTATGACAGAGAGGACAGTTTATTTAACAGCTGTTCTTAAATGCTTTGTATAGATTGTTCACCCTGAGTGTACATTTGGCTTGGAGACAGAGCTAATACATAATGACATTCTGTAAATAAGGATTATACTGTACAACAAGTTGTTTGAGCCGTGCAGTCTGTTTGGTTCACAGACGTGTTCCAACTGCTGCAGAAAAATGGAAATGATCGCTGTGGTTTTATGTGCCAGCTTTTGACTTTTGAAAACATAGAAAGAGCTTGTGGGTTTTCCTTTTCTTTCAAACACCCACTGATAACCACTGCATAAAAGCCACGCTATCTGAGCTGTTCTCAACAAAGACTGCGCAGTGTGTGCTTTGGCTCTGCCACTTTAGTGCTTAGCTGCATCCCCTGCTGCACCTATAATCACACTAAAGAACACCCACTTTCAGGGGTTCTCCTTTTAATATAAAGGAGGAGACTGCACAAACAAAATCTTAAGAAAATGAATTTGATTTGGCGTCAGCGCAGAACCACCAACAACAAAGAGGCTAACTTATGTTTTACAGTCAGCTTATACATTCAAAGCTAAACATGAATAGCATGAAGTGATGGGAGCGGCCTGGAATTAAGGCACTTCAAATGTCAAGACATCCATTCATATATCATTCAATGAGGGAGTAATACTTCTTAATGACTGTGTCTCCATGCACCGCTCAAGGGTCTCCAAGCCAAAACAACGCAAACAAAGCAATTGCCTACTAAATAGGAAGATATAATGTTTTATTACCAGATTTCATTACAATGGATGAAGGCAGGAAATTCCCAAAAACCATGATTACAAAGCGTTCATCTTTCAGTAGGACTTAATAAAAATAGGTCGGGCTACTGTGGCCGCATTCTCACAAATATCACAGTCTCATGAATCGCTACCAGACACCATAAACTCTACGTTAACTTTTTGTTTTGCTGGATTGCTCGTCTTTGATTTCATAAGCATTTCTTGGAGCTTAAAAGCTTCTATAACACTGATTCTTAAGTTTGTGGGAATACAATTTGCTGCTGGCTGCGAAGGGTCACTTTCTGAACACACAATGAGAAAATTAAACAAACGTATTTCCTTACTTACCTCTAGTGGTATCGTGCACATAGTTTGTGGTTTTGGTCCAGGTTTTCAAATGTCTGAGTCTTGAGAGTTAGGCCTTGACCCCAATACGACTGAGGTTAACATGATCTGTGATGCTCAGTTTTAAACTGTTTCTATTGGAGCTACTTTTTACCAAAAACAAGGGTCCATATGAGACAGTCTGTGCATTATCAAGAGTGAGGACACCTAGACAAACAAAACCAAAATTACCTGCATTACTAGTTTCTACAAGAGGTAAAGCTGGATTAGTTGTGTGTTAAAGGGTTACTGGGTGGCGTATCTATGTCGTAAGGTACACTAACTACACGTGATAGTGAGCTTCTTCCTACAGGGTTCTGATGCTAGTACAGACCATTAAAGACTACATTAAATTCATATTTTCACATTTTGAGTAACATGCTTTCTTGCAGAGAGCTAGATGAGAAGATCGATAACTTAGCAAAAATCTATAAGCAGCGGGACACTAATTACTTTGGTTTTATACTGATTTAACACAAGCTATAATGTAAATTAGTGTGGGGGTAGACCTTTGGATAGAACCATGCTAGTTCTTCCCCCCATTTTCAGTCTTTATGCTAAGCTAAACTATCCCGCTGCTGACTCCAGCTTCACATTGAATGGACGGATATGAGAGTGTTATCGGCCTTCTAATCTAACCCTTGTCAAGAAAGCAAAAAAGACCTACTCCTTTAAACTACTCCTTTTTTGGTTGGCAATACTCCCTTACATGCAGTAATATTAGAGATAAGCAAGCCTATTTAGGATAGTCACTGAATTAGTAGACATAAGAGAAGCATCACTGAGCACCAGATATGGAGACAAAACTAGGATTTCTTGGATCATCCTTTTAGTCATCCTTTTACCCTATCGTATATAAATATCTGAAATTTATGGGTCAACTTTCTGCATCTCTACAGCATAGTAAAAGAAATGTTTCATTTTGTCAACCAAGGAATTAGTTCCCCATGATTTTTTGAGTTGTAGCGGTTATTTTTTAGAATTGTTGACATGTTTTTGAATGAAAACCCACATTTAAATGCTTTATAGTACATTTGTAGCGCTCAGCCAAGTGGGCTGATCACGGCATCGGAGGCCAGACACGTAGAGTGCTGCAAAACTGCATGGTCACACATGAGAGTGAAAAGCCGCACACACACACACACACACATTAACACACAAACGGACACAAACACAGACGTAGACATAAATACACAGACACACACACGTAGGCTCGTTCACTCGTGCGGGCGCACAAAAGAGGCCATAAAAACAGACAGACCGAAATACACAGACATACTAACACACACATCCATAAACATAGATGGATATTCACACACACACAGCAGACAGAGCCCCTCAAGTGTTATTTTTTCTGCCACATGACTGCTACAAATGTTAGTTTTACCTGAGAAATAAAGACAGAGCGTCACACCGGTAAGAGCGGCTTTAATGTGGCCGTAACTGTCTAGTCGAGTTATTTCACTGTGATTGTCAGCTGCCACCGCAGGCCCTGCGTCGACCAGCGAGACCGGCAGCACGTTCAGAAGGTTGATGTTAGCTGAAGGAGAAGCAGCCGACAGACAGGCCAGTTTAGACACGCACCACCCGCAGGCATGAATCAAGCTTAAGTAAACCTTAAGTCAAGAAAAGAATGAGTTAAAGATTTTGGGCGCATTAAAGGTCTGTGTGCAAGCAAGTAGGACACAAACCCCTCAGCCAGACCTGACCTACTTCATAACGCCTCCAACCGGTTGGAGTAAGAATTTAAATGTCAGTCAATGTGTTACTTGAACCACTCGATCGTTATTTTAGTGGAACTGCAAACCGTTGCTATTTAGTTCATCCAGTTACCTGCCAGTGACTGATTATAGGCCTGATTTGTGGCACACTTTGTTAAGTATTATTTAGCTATTTTGAACACGCTAAAAGCAAAATGTTATTGACCCGATGCACGTAATTTAAAACATTCTGGGAAATATGGGAGAATACAGTCAACACTGTTTGATTCAATGCAAACTTTCCTGGCGATTTCCCTGCTTTTTAGGCCTGACTGCGTTCACACTGCACATTCAGCATGCCAGGGTTCACTTGGAAACAAACCGCCCGGCTCTCTGACAAACTGGACTGATTCAATGTGAGAAATAGAAAAATGCACGACCATATATGTATATTTCACCCTTAAGGGTAACGTGTTAAAAAGGCAGTCCGATAATTTTATATGGAGTGGGGCGTTGGTGGATTTGTGTCGCTTCAGATATATGTATAAAAAAGTATACAATTATAGGGGTTTTTGCAATCACATCGCATTTTGCTGTCAGATAGTGTATTTTCCTTATCACCAGGGGTCATTAGACAGTTGAAAACCTGATGTCCAAAACTGGATTTTGCCTGTCAGTCACTGAACACCACAAGCTATCATGTAACTACCACAAAACCATGAGTGTGAGCCTTTAGAAAGGATGAGCAAGGACGTACGGAGGAGAATGCCAGAGCTGTTTGACGTTTTTTTGCTGACATGAGGTCAAAAACCCAGTGAGGCCTTGATCTCTAACGTCTGCCATGGTCTCTCACACACACACACATACTCGCACACAAGGATCCATACATACACAGAAGACCTTAGTAACTGTTGCTGTTTGGCTTTCTCTTAGTCCACACAGAGCCCACCACCACCACCACCACCACCACCCCCTCCTCCAGCCAACCTTGGCTCCAGCGACATCGCATGGTGAACACAGCCACACTTACACGTAGAAATATATGTAGAAATACTGGAGATACAGTGGTTGTAAACAGAGCCAGTCTGGTGTAAAGCATCTTTATCATTTTTGATTCAGTTCTACACACAGGAGTGATGCATGACAAGCAAATCACTACTTGCACTTTCTCTGAGCATGTGTGCATGAGTGTGTGTCCATGTGTGTTTGTGTATGGCTGTAAGGCAGGCCCCGGACCCTGATGAAATCGCATTAATCCTCAGGGCCGATAAAGCCCTGTTGGTGTCAGTCCGGGAGGCCCCCTGGCCCTCGCCGCCCGGCCCAGCCAGGACCGAGCAGGGACCAGGAGCCGTAAGCTGCTTTCTCTGTGTCAGCCGCCACATGCCGCACCAAGACACAGCCAGCACTGGTGCTAGCGGGCAACAGAGGACATGTGCACACACGGGGGCCGTAAACAAACAGTCATGCATGGAAAGTAGTGCAGAGATACAGGCAGGGAGACAGATCTGGGACTGCATGATGTTCTGTATTTTCTTCGTATGATCCCACCACACTGATACCTACTCAGCACTGTAGTTTTCTCACTCAGGAGAAGTTTCTCAAACCTCATGAACCACCTTAAAAACAAGACCCTCCTCTTGGCTCCAGTGCCTGTCTGGAGTGGATTGTCCCCTGGTGCAACACTGACACCAGCAGGCAAAAATGAACAACTGCATGTAAAAATCTCTTAAGGTGGACCGGCGTCGATCTCTGACTCAGTTTTCAACAGGCAGATTGCTTCGGAGAAGCACTAACATTGCAGCTGAGATGCATCGCTCAACATAAAAATCAATAAATATTGATTTGATTTAAATGTATGAAATTATTGAGTTTCATCTTCACGAGTGGTACTTTTAAAGGAAGTTTAGGAAGGTGCTGTTCACCGTTCCACCAAAAGAGGAAAAACAACCTCAGAGGTGGTCAGGAGAGGTCAGATGCTCAGTGGCAATGGCCTCAAGTCTCCTCTCACACACACACACACACACACACACACACACACAAAGTCAGCCACAGGGATGCCAGCCAAGTCCTATGTGATGGATGCTGTTTGAGACATCTGCCTTCGGCCAAAGTAAAGTGTGTGTTAGCACACAGCACATCCCCGTACACTCACACACAACACCCCCACACACAGACTAGTGAGCTTCTGCTGGGTCAGCTGCTCAGTGATTGGTCAGTCAGGTGACACACTTTGGAGGAAAAGGTCAAGTTCAGGACTCAAATTCTTTTTTTTTTGGGTGAATACACAAAGTAAGGATATTCATTTTGTATTTTTTATATGTAAAGAGAGGGAAAAGGGGAAAAACTAATTGACTGGAGAGTATGGAGGAAGGGTTAAATGACAATAACAACCCCTAAAAAGAGGAACAGTTCTCTGAAGATGTCCATTCTTACCAGTTTACAGCCCGTTGCTGCAAAGACATCCATATATGGCAAAGTTGACGCAGCGAATATGACATGGACAAAAACAGAAAATACATGTTTAGCTTCAATGTTGCAGGGACCTAAAAATACACCCAGGGGAATACACATTGAGCATGCTCCCGACTTGTTTTTCCAGTAAACCCTAATGCCCCTCCGTTTGTTTCCACAGGGATGAAAGACCTTCAAGATCAAGCACATCAAACTAATAACCTGAGGGACCCATGGGTGAGAGGTAAAGAGAGAGAGCAGATTAGATAAAGCGGAGAAGATTGGAGACACAATAGCCAGATGAGAGAGACGGGAGATAGGAGGAACAGCACGACACACCGCAGGACCGCCGCTTTGACAGGAGCGGGGACCTGCAGGGGAGTTTGGGGCTCACACACACAGATAATCCGATGTCGAGGGACTAGAACAGACAGACAGTAGATACACAGAAGAGAAGAAATAGATTATATGTTATCAGTTTTAATTGGTGCACACACGACACACGCAACAAATTTCCATAACCATTTTAAAGATATATAAAGAACTTCAGGAAACAGAAAAGTTAGAATTAAAATTAGGTTTAGAAACAGCCTTAAGGTGAGGCTATGTAACTTTTGTTGATAAACTATGATCGTACAGCGTATGGTTGAATGGTCTTTTGTTGCTTTACGCAAGATGCACCGGTTTATATTAATGCACAAAGCTATTCTGGGCAGATTACCCATGTATATATGTGCTAAGTATATATTTCGCTCATATTTTGCTCTTGTTGCTTGCCATGTTGCACTTTCCTAGCAATGTCATGTTCCCATATGTCAGAAATGACATTACAAACTACAGTGTTATTATTACTGACAGATATCATCAGAGCAAAAACAAAATAAGACCCACATTCTAATAAACCAAAATGACCCTTTAATGTTAGAATGAGGCTTATGTTCTTATTCAAGAACATAAGCTTGAATAAGCATAATAAGGCTTATTCAAGATTTAACTGTAGTCAGTGGAGGTCCTTACAAGCATAGTCACACAGATCTGTGTATATGTGTGTGTGTGTGTGTGTGTTTGTGAGGCTGTTGTCCTTGCACTACATATTTCTCTGTCATTATGCGCAGTTAATGGATAATTGTGTGGCTGGGAATTGTTGTCTTTTGTCCCTCTTTTCTTTACTTTAAGTGGGATCAAACCAAAACAACTTAATTCAGCTACTCCTCTCTACCATTAACAATGCGTTGCCTTTGTCCTCTTTCATATTTGACACAGATTAGTGTACTCTGGCAATGAGAAATGCTGTCTTTTTCCTTCAGGGAGACATGGGCTTAATGAAAACAGTTTGTAAGAGTGGAAATATGAAGCATGTGCCAAGATTTCAAATTTCAAGCAAAAACTGATTGCACTGAAATTGTAATCACAGTGACTAACTGGGAAAGCTTGGGAATATGATTTCTTTATCTCAGATACAGTTTGAGTCATTGTGAAGAACAACACGCAGGTTTAATCAGATGTAACGCTGATCTTGGGAAGATTTTGTTCCCATTATTTTAAGCTGTTATCACTCGGAGAGGGATGCTGACTCATAGCTCAGCTTTGTGACGGAGCTTCACCCCAGCAACGTCACTCCTCTTCAAACGAGGACATCCCTTCCCTCTTATCGGAAATACTCGCATAATTCACCGATCACACCACTTCTGGACGCGGATTGGGAGATTTTGTTTCGCCGCCAACCGACGTCAAATCAGCGAGCTAACGTCACAACAGATTCAAGCTGTGGAGTGTATTTTGGACCGGGGGACTGAAGCTGCAGCCAAGTTAAAGCTAAGATAAACAAGGGTGAGAATGGCCATGTTTCCAGAGAAGGAATACACCAGAACTAGAAGCCTTTGACCTCTTTTTTGTTGCTGTTTGGGTTTGGATATTGGCCAGACTTTGGAACCCAGTGGCTTGCTGACTATTATTATTCGTCATAGTGTCCTTTGGGAGATGCAGGAACTCTGATGTTTGATTGACTTTCTCAACATCAACTGCATAGCATATGCAAGCAAGCACTCACTCCCCACGTCATCTAATATTGATGCAATAATTACTTGTGACACAGCAATACAGACCACAGTGCAACTTTCAAAATAAAAGTAACTGATCAGAAAAATAACAGCATTGGTTTTGCAGCATAATATCCTGATTCAGTTGACTACATTTAGCAATCAATCAACACTACCAAACCTAACATAACCATTGCCATAACCACAATCTCTGCCGAACCTAACCATACTGTTGTGCAATAATGTCTATGTCAGGGTTTTAGGACCCGAATTATGACTCATGTCGGTCAAGAGCAAGTAGCACAACATTGTTTAGCAAAAAGTTGAAAGGAAACCACATCTTGGCATCTTTTTTCCTTCTGACAGTCAATGTTTCCTCATATTCATGGGATTTAGTCATCTAAACCTAAACAAACATTAACTTTAGCCATGGTAGATCCAAAAACAGTCATATTAATCCATTTTGTGATGAAAACACATACAAACAATGTTATCTTGACACGCTATCATTCTATTCTTTTAGTTTGCAATATAGTTTATGCCATGTATTTTGCCATGTTTAGCCTTTCCTATAGGAGCAGAACTCTTAAATAAATGATGCATTGGAGGGAAGTCTTGCCAGTAAATGCAAACAAGGATTAACTATTTAACTAGAAACATCTGAGTGGTATGAATTTGTATGTATTTCCTTGGATTAATCAGTGAATAACCCTCTTACTGTAACATATACTTCAATAGTCAGTTTTGCCTGTAAACACATGGACACAATGTTTGGCCTCGCCCTCCTGTGTTCCTGCTCCATCCTCGCTGATCACCAGCCTCCAGATGGGGGGATTTGTTTGCTACAGGGGTAAACAACTAGTGCCTGGGTGGCTCCTGGACTCCCCCCCCCCCCCCTTTCTCCATGTCCTCGCAGTCTTGTGAGGACGATGTGGTGAAGCCACAGACTTCTTAACCCTTTTTTCACTGTGCAGGCAAAAACTGACCAAGACACATCGTTATTCACAACAACAGCCTGGAGTCATTTAGAAGCAAATGAAACAAGGATTCGTACTCAGATGTTCCCAGCTGGTGTAAGCATTCAAAATCCCTCTGGGTCAGACACCTTGGCGAGGAAACCATTTCTCCTCGAGTGATTTATTCCATAAGATAAAACAGCATGTTATTGAATCAATTCAATTTATTCCTCTTCTATTTATCAGATGTTTACAAAGGCTTGCACTTGTTGTGCACTCTTCTTGTACACCACCGGGCCATCACATGGACTTATGAGGATGTTTTAATGGGGCCGGAGCATAACAGTTTATGTTGGCCGGACTCTTCTTCATCTACTCACTTCCTCCTCGTGTAGCATTATTTTTGTTTCTGTCAGCTCTCCTACTCATCCATCTACCTCGCCTCGTTCCTTGCCCTCACGTTTTGTCCCCGTCTCAACTTTAAATTAGTCTCCGACCCCCCCCCCCCCCCCC
>NW_023340206.1:3372457-3373199 GCF_004916995.1 Morone saxatilis
CCCCCCCCCCTTCTGCTCTTTCTCAACCACCCAACCACCTTCATTCATTCAGTCTTTTCTGGCCACCCTTCGTCTTAACGCACTCCCGTTTTTTTTGCACAAAAGGAGGGTTACAGGCGTGGTTCACCTATGCCCACTGAGTGCCAATGTCTCTTTCTGACCATCTGAATCCGCTATCCCCGTGTGCAGGTCACTGTCCCATCAACAGAAGCAGCTGGGAGGAAGTCCTATCTAAAGTGACTCTTGTTTTGACATTTTCTCTCGAGGTTTAATGCACACACTTTCAAGAGCCTTGGAGGAAGTCGGATGCAAAGCCTTGAAAGTGAAGGACGTTATGCAATGACCTGCAGTGGGGTGAAATCTTGCGTAAAGACCCTCTGCGGGATTATGCCGCTCCTCGGTGACGGAGGAAGATACAACTACACACAATAACAAGTGACGAACATAAAGTGTGGGCTTGCAGAGTAAACGAAAAAGTAAAAAAGACGAGGAAAGCGCATGAGTATCTGTGTGTGTCTCCTACGCATAGATCCATTGGCGTGCACGTGGTCCCTCATTGTGAGCTCGACTATGTGCTGAGTGTGTTCTCTCGTCGGGTCCTCTCCCCTGTGTCCATTATGGTGATAAGGCCCCCATTGAAGTGCTGCCAGCCCACAGATAAAGAGCCACAGAGAAACTTTCTGTGAACATGCCGCTCCTGCAGTCTCCCGCCACCCCGCCGGTGCCAGGCTCCCATCAACAT
>NW_023340206.1:3373224-3375581 GCF_004916995.1 Morone saxatilis
GCAAACAAAGTTGGAAAGGAAACCCATCTGCGCATCTTTTTTTCCTTCTGGGACAGTCAATTGTTTCACTCATATTCATGGGCCGGATTTAGGTCCAGGTCGCTAATACCGTAAACAAAACATTAACGTTTAGCCCCTATGGTAGATCCAAAACAGGTCATATTAATCCAATTTTGGTGATGAAAGACACATACAAACAATGATGTATCTTGACACGGCGTATCATCTCATTCTTTTTACGTTGCGAATTTAAGTTCGTAGCCTACTGTTATTTGCCAGTTTAGCCTTTTTCCCTATAGAGCAGAAGCTCTAAATATAATGGATGCATCGGAGGGGGAAAGTCTTGCCGAGGTAAATGGGCAAAGGGAAGGGATTAACTATTTTACACTAGGAAACATCTGGAGTGCGTATGGAATCTGTGTATGTGATTCCTTTGGACTTAATCAGGTGGAATAAGCCCTCTTACTGTACATATACTTCTCAATAGTCGAGGTTTTGCCTGGTATAAACGATGGACAACAATGTTTGGCGCCTCGCCCCTCCTGTGTTCCTTGCTCCATCCTCGCTGATCACCATGCCTCCAGGGATTGGGGGCGGATTTGTTTGCGTACATGGGTTAAACAACTAGTGCTGGGGTGGGCTCCTGACTTCCCCTTCTCCATGTCCTCGCAGTCTTGTTACCGACGGCGCAGCTGTTTGGTGAAGCCACGAACTCTGTAAAACCCCTTTTCACCTTTCAAAATGACAGACACATCGTTATTCACCAACAAACAGCTCGCGCAGTCCGAGTTGTAAAGCAAACATGGAAACAGAGGACTTCATTCACCTCAGATGTCCCCAGCTCCTGTGTTGGTGAAGCATTCAAAGTCCGCGCGCGCCTCTGTCCAGACACGCCTGTGGGCGAAAACCATTTCTCCTCTGAGTGTGTGTGTGTCCAGTTAAAGATAAAACAGGCATGGCTTAGGCGTTGATATCAACTCTCGCAATTTAGTTCCTGCATTCGCGCTTCCTATCCAGGCTGGTTTTGTGAGCAATCGAGCTTGGCCCTACTTGTGTGCAGCTCTTTGCTTGTACGCACGCGGCCGAGTGACAGTGGACTTAGTTGGAGGATGTTTTGAAGATGTGGCCGGGAGCATAACAGTTCTATTGTGCCGGGCGACTCTTCTCTCAGGTCTACGTCACGTGTTCCTCCTCGTTACCATCGGTGCTCTATTTTGTGTTCTGGTCAGCTCTTTCCTACTGCATCACTCCGTACCTCGCTCTCGCCTTGCGCCTCACGTTTTGTGTCCCCGGTCTTCACTTTAAATTAGTCGCTCCGACCCGGCCGCCCGCCCCCCCCCCGTTCTGCTCGGTTTGCTCAGAGCCGCAACCACCTGTCATTCATCATCTTTTTCTGGGGCCCACCTTCGTCTAACGCACTCCCGTTTTTTTCTCTATATAAGGAAGGGTTACAGGCGTGGTTCACCTATTGGCCCACGAGTTTGCCCAATGTCTCTTTCTGACCATTCCTGGAATCCCGCCTATCCCGTGTGCAGGTCACTGTCCCATCAACAGAAGCAGCCTGGGGAGGAAGGTCCTATTCTAAAGTGGACTCTTGGTTTTACATTTTCATCTCGAGTTTAATGGCACACCACTTTCAAGAGCCTTGGAGGAAGTCGGATGCAAAAGCCTTGAAAGTGAGGAACGTGGTATGAGGTGACCTGCAGGTGGGGGTGAAGATCTTGCGTAAAGACCCTCTGCGGGATTATGCCGCTCCTCGGTGACGGAGGAAGATACAACTACACACAATAACAAGTGACGAACATAAAGTGTGGGCTTGCAGAGTAAACGAAAAAGTAAAAAAGACGGAGGGAACGCATGAGTATCTGTGGTGGTCTCCTACTGCATAGGATCCCATTTGGCCATCACGTGGCCGCTTTTTCGACTACTGTCTAGTGTGTTCCCGTCGGGGTCCTCGGTCCTGTTTCCATTTAGTTGATCAAGCCCCATTAGAGTTGCTGCCGGCCCACAGGATAAAGGAGCCACAGGAGAACTTTCCTGCTGAACATTTGGCCGGCTCCTGGCAGTCTCCCGGGGCCACCCCGCCGGCTGCCAGGGCCACCCATCAACATTTCCCCTTCCCCTCCGAAAACCTCCCCGTCCTCCGTTTCTACTATCCTCGCTTCTCATCTACTCTCCTCTCCGTTTTCCTTTCTTCTGCTTGTGCTGTTCATATGGGGCTAAAAAGGACACACACTTGTACTTTTACACAGTTGAACATTTTTATGATCAGTGCAGTCCAAAATGACTGAAATTTAACCATTGTTGTGTTTCTTTAATTCTTATTTTTCTTAAGGAATCCCTTTTCTATCATTGAA
>NW_023340206.1:3375605-3387268 GCF_004916995.1 Morone saxatilis
TGGATATTTCATATTATTTTCAATAACAGTACAGAACAATGGATAAACTGTACAACAAAAAGACAAGACAAGTAGTGAAAGACATAACTGCAGGAATTTTGTGTAAAACAAGCAATTTGGATCAATTTCAAGCAGATTATTTCCTGTGAACACAATTATCTGATATTTTAGGAACTTATTATGAAATCCTGTGTCTCATTTCAAATCAACGAGTGAAGATTCTGTTAATAAAAATAACTTTGTGATCAGGTCTGCTAAGTGTAGCTCTTCAATAATAATCAAAACTTTAAAAATAACAAATAATTTAGTTTTCTTCATATAAATGAATGAAATGCCGAGATATATGGGTAGTGAAGTTTTTTGTATTTTTTCTGAGGTTTTGCTTGAAGCCTGACAAGATGGATTCTCACATAACCTTGCGGGTCCAGCTGCATTGCAAGGTTAAAGAACTGGTTCTGTTTTGGTGAGTTTGAAGCTGTCAATAGAAGAAGCTCAGTTGGAGAGATCTGAAGCCTGAAGCAAGCGCTGCCTTATTAGACAAGATACAGAAACAATGTCCTCATCATATGTTTTTGCAGAAAAATGAAATGTGTGTTACTTCTTGTGCTCGCCATGATTGTTAATCTCCTGGCAGGAATCACTGCTAACAGGGCCTCAAATGAAATCAAATGGATGTCTTAAAAATGAACTCTTCTTTTGTCTTCTGTAAACATAGTTAAACTCATTGTTACATCCTTGCCCGCGCACCAATTAGTACTCTGTTGGCTACTTACTGTCCACAGACAAGTTCTGAGAGGTGACCACGCATGGGTAAACCCTCACAAACACTTTAAACATCACGAGTTTTGCTCTCTTGCGCACACACACACACACACCCGTGCTCGCACAGGCCGATACTACACCATTATGTACATGCACACATGGTGATAAATGCATTCACTCAAGCAATGAACATTATTCCCCCCACACACACACTCTCTCTCGAGCTATCTGAGTCAGATGTTAGTGTGTGTGTGTGTGTGTGTGTGTCAGACTGATGGTAGGTGCTTTGAAGTCCTGCCGGGTGGGTTGGAGCTACACTTTGAGGACGCAGCAGGGAGGCTGGCGTGCCAGGCTAGTCCTCCTCCGTGCCTGTTTCCTCAAAGGACCCCCGAGACCCAGCATGCCCTGTGGTGCCGTTTACCAAGGTCTGCCAACAATAAGCCATAATAAAGCACTTAAGGAGGTACAAGAACTGGACTGAATGTCACACACACAGCAGGAGAACTTCTTGTTTCTCTCCCCTCCATGACTGAAACGATATGCATCCAAATTCTTTTTAAAGCTTTTGCCTTCAATGAACTACTGTAAGTTCTTTATACGGCCCTCTGATGCACAGGAAGTGATGCATTCCTGTTAAGGTGAACATTGTGGCGGATGGTTTGGTGTACAAAGTGAGAGACCTCCTGACTGATCTCCCACAACTGTCAACTTTACGTTTATTTTAACCACAAAAGTGATATCCATGACCATGATCTTTCACATACGCGATCACCTCCCTGGTACCCCTGTGTTTGACAAAACGCTGCAAAGGTGCCTCTTTGATGCCCCTATGGTAGATAAAACATGATAAAGTGCCTTCTAGGGGGATAATCCTAACCCTGACTAAGCTGTTTCATGATAAATGCATCACAATTTCACCTTTTTTTTCCTTGTTTAGATATGAGAACTTTGTTAAATAAATGTATAAAGGAAGATCGAAATATGAGAAACTGAGAATTTTGGCATTGCTTGTCTTCTTGAGGATGAAAGTCAGACAGACACACTATATATGGTACAGAGGACATTACAAAAAAATCCACATGCATATATAGAAAAGATGTGTACACCTGCTTTAACATCATGGATGAAAGTTTAAACCCAGAGTGCAGCACAGTAGCAGCTTTTTGCTGTTTGAAGCTTTGCCTCATATATACACTTTAATTTATTGTTTGTGTCTTAAGCTATACAACACTATAAGTGTGTGCCATCAGAAATAACCAGAGAAAACACCCCCTTCGGTGTTTTATGGCAAAAGAAAACACACTCTTACTTATTTTTGCTACAAAAACAATCTTATTTATGACTGAATGACAGCTATTATGCCCCTAGAGAGGATAGTATTTTAATATGTCTCATGGTTGCAGTAAAAGCCAGAGACACAGCGCATTACAGGACAACATATCTGCAGGCCGGGCCTCTAACTGTACTTTCATGGTTACTTAGAATTGTGAAAACAAGCAGAAGAGCTGTCGAAATATAAACAGAAAAAAGCCTCTTGTTTAAGTATGTGATGAGTTTCGTTCCAAGCACCTCTGACCCTTTTTAGAATTACTGCTGGCAGGAATGAGCAGAAAGCATTGTGAATGTTATCATCCACACTTTGGGGATTATGAGCAAAGTTCCATCCCAAGCGGATGCACGGATCTTCACGTGTTCCGAGCGTATGTTCTTCCCTGGGTAACATCAGAAAGAAATAAAGACAGGCAAAGACGAGGACGAGTTGTGACCCAGTTAGGGCTCGGCCAGCACAAAGGGTTTATGGTTTGCTCTAGTTTTATTTGTGTGGGATCCCCCGGACCAACGGAGACAGGAGCAGACAGAGAGAAGATTCATGAAATGGGGGCTGGTGGAAGAAATGAGGATCACCATGCTCTGTGTTTGTCAACAAAGTTTCCCCTCCAGCTGTGATGGTGCCCTGGTTGGATTTTTCCACAGCTGAGCACTGCGGCAGCACAAAAATCCAATAAGTGACTTGTGGCGTCCTGATTTTTTCTGTGCATCCATTTCTACTTAAAAAAATACATTTATGTACTACTTATTTGTTTTGTCAATTGTTTTTTGAGAAAATGGTTTAGCTGTTCGCGGGCAATAGTTTGTTTTTCATCCTTGCAGGCCTAGAACTGAAGTCATGGGAAGGAGGCCAATACAAGGACTACCAGAGACCATGGTTGTCCCACATGTTGTTAGATTTATGTTAAAACACTTCAAGGTTTTTTGTAGTCAAAGCCATGACCTTTCACTAAATATCTTAGGAAAACATGAAATATGCAGCCCAGTATCCTAGAAAATAACGCCCACCTTGGAGGATTCATCCACCTCGTGATTTATGCCCGCAGTGCCAACGTTCGGTGCCAATGCAGGAAGTAGTCTGATTTATATGGAGGCAAGTGAGGTTTTAGAGGTCGGAGTGGTGGATGGCCGTGTAGCACGTCCAACTTTCGCCTCCCATCCTTCACCGCATTTAACTTTCACATTTTCATTATTTTGCAGAATATACCAGTATTAATGTTCTTGTCTGGTTTTAGGGCTGAATTATGCTGACAGTGAACGTTTTGGTACAAATTGGTATGATCTTTTGGCGTTCGCAAATATTCAGATATGCTTTCGTAACCATCCATCATTTATCTAAATTAGCATATGCTGTGCAGGGTCGCAGAGGGCTGGAGCATATCCCACGGGGCTGAAGGCACTGGAGACACCCTGGAGAGGTCACCAATATATCACAGGGCCAGATGTATGTGTTCAAGAAAACTTCCACTAACACTGAGCCCTGAAAAAGGATGTAATTCCGATGTGGGGAATTCAGTGAAATTGAGCAAAGGAAGCACAAATGGAAACACTGAGCGAGAACTGCTGCTTTGTCTGGTCTGGTAGTGTAATATTATCCAAAACAATTTGATGGCACATTGCTAGAATAATTTCCATTGGCGTAAATTTGTAGTTGAACTACTGTGAGGTCTGACCCGCCAACTAGAGGTCTCAGGGAAAACACTTAATGTAATCTTGAATTTGTCCGTTGTTTCCGTTTCAGCAGGAGTGGATATGGATATTTGCAAGACAGGGCTGGACCTCAAGACGTACATAGTAAGGCAACAACTTACATGCACGTTTACACGTCTCCATAACTAACCTGGACGTCTTTGGGAGGAAGCCAGAGCACTCTGGAGGAAACCCAGACAGACACAAGGAGAACAAACTCCGGACAGAAAGCCGGTCCCAACCCAGGACGTTCTGATGCATGTCAGTTTGGTTGTAGGTTGTAAGGAGGCACTGACCCCAGATGAATACCTCTTTTATGGTTTGAATCATCATTGTATCATTTCAGTGCCTATTTGACTGTGCATAGACGGTCAGTCGTTCAATTTAGGCTACTATGTCAAAGGAGACCAGGCACGTTTGGGGAAAAGTGGGCACACCAAAACAATTTCACCACTTCATCATGAAATAACTCCTGGAATGTGTCGCGAGTAATGGATTGATGATGTTAAGAGTCTCTGTGGGTGTTTTTTTCCTCGTTAAAGTCATGTTGGTTAAGGGAAAGGGGAGGTCATGATGGAGAATTTACTCTTCAAAAAGTGGTTTGTCATTTTTGTGGTCTGCTTCACTCAATTTTATTTGTTTCTTGTTTGAGCTCTTCCTGGCAACCACAAAGCCCAGAGATGTCCAAGGATACCAAACGTAGCGCCTCTACTTTCTGTCTTGAGGGTGAAGCGGAAGGCGGACTGCTGATGAAGATGTTGGCAGACTAAAATCAATCAACATCCTATAAAAACAACATGACTTGATGCCTTTTCTGACACCATTTAGAAGCTACCAAGTTTATAACACAATGTTTCTCTGTGTACCAGGACTGGAATGGTTTGGATGGAAAAATCCTCAAAATTCTTCCAGTTAATCAAATTAGACAAATACAAATAACCTTCCCTTTTATTTAGATTAACTAAGTACAGTAAAGCCACCGTGATTGCAGGAAATTGCCTTTTTTTGAAGGGAGGCATATTTTTCCATGACCGCTGAGCGTCTTCTCTCCAGAAGGTGGATTGCATTGAGACCTGTGCTCAGCGCAGTTCCAAAGGCAGAAATATCCATGTGAATTACATCTGATACTCATGCGCTGTGCGACCATGAAAGGAGCTGAGCGTGGCTGCCTGTCATAATATGTCCTTGGAAAAGGCCTGGGTCAAATAATTTTAGTCTTGGCATTATTTGAACCTGGATGGAGCTCAGGAATGGTGGAATTTGCTGTATTGAGATGATTCAAATGGAGTCAGGTGGCTTGTCAGTGACAGAAAAATATTATTTACTTCATATCACAGCTGTCTTGCCTACCTCTTCTTAAACTTCCACCTTTTGATCTTTGAATGAATGAATGAGCGTCACTTGGCTGTGTCTAGAGTGTATTTTACAATAAATATATTCAACCTCTGTAGGAACGAGAGCCATACTCTGGAAAGGAGGGCTTTCAGCCTTCTGCGGGCAGTGAAAGCGAGGATGAGTGTGAAACAAACTGGTTCATACAACATGTTGTTCAACCACATTCAAAGTGTTTACACCTGTTACAAATGGCCACACTTTAAATACAATAAATCGTACAAATGGGGAAAGCAGCATACACTTTCTTCTCGCCAAAGGCACTCTTCATTTGTGCACACAGTGAAGGAGTAGTTGAGTGTGTGAAGAATGAAACCCTAAACCCCTCACCTGACCAATCGCTGTGTGAAGAGGACGAGAGTGTTAGATTGTTCATTTTCAAAAAAGTTTGGGGTTGGGATGGGGGGAGGCCGATTTGATAACCCAATAACCCAATATGAGTCTGCCCTGATTCTGGATATGAGCAGCAACAGGGTTCCAGTGAAGCAGACAAGTGGAGTCGTGTAAGAAAACTCGAGGAGGTTGAACACCAGACGGGCAGCAGCATTGTGGATTATCTGCAGAGGATTATTTTAATAATTTCTGACCAATTTCCCCTTCGTCATCAGCTCCCTTGTTGGGGCTGTACATGTGAAGCCACGGTGAGTACGTCCATAAGCGGTGTCCATCGGATGGGAGCATGATCTTTTCCTAGGCTGTTTGTGGTGATGAAACAGGATGAATGTCGCATCTACAAGCCGGAGGGGAAAAAAAGGGAGTCTGAAGCAGTTTAACCTAGTCTGGTGCATATGGCAGCTATCTGGCTTAATTGCCAGGGATTTCCATTGCTTCTTAGCAGTTTAATCATCTCTCGCCGGTTTTTGTGGGCCATCTGGAAATGATATGCTCTCAATTAACTCTCCTCTTCCCCGTTCAAGGTTTTAAGACTTTGTTCCACTTTGAAGTCGCTTCCAGGCCTACAGCAGACTGAGGCTTTACTTTAGCTTCACCTAGGCCGTGATGCTAGAACTCTGTCGTAGACATAGGAGCTGCTGCTACTGCCGCACATCACTTATCTGCTGGCCTAATTTTTCCTCCTCTCTCCCTCAGTCGCACTTTGTTTCCTGAACCTGGTCCTCATTACCCCTGAAAGTGGAAAATGGCGAATGATTGAATAACTGTTGGATGAAATTTGGAGCGGGGCATTTTTCATTTACCGAGGCTGACAGGTAGTGACGTTCCTCGCAATAAAGTGTGTAGGTTGAGACGTCAAGGCCTGAGATTGCCCAGCAACAATGTTTTTGTTAGGTCTTTGTCTTCTGAAGATTTCCATTTTTTTTCATTGCTGTACTCTCAGCATTTCTGCAACACCTTTAGAGCCCCTGCGTAGTGGATAGCTCTTTATATCACTATCGTGCGAGCATGTGTAATTCTGCCCAGTGTTAAAGTCTTTGAAAAATGCCTGAAGTGTTTCAGTTTTACACTTTTGAAATTGGAGCACTTGGACAAAGCCAATATGCCTTCAGTGTAAACAAAGGTGAAAAATAAGCATACTCCAATCTGCTACCCCTGAATAAGAAAATAAGAGCAAACAGCAAAACGCTCATAAAAATTAATTAACTTCATGAGGATGGAAAAAGTGATGGATGTTTCGCTTCGTTGCATTTCAGTCTGCGGATCCTTGCCAAGGCTATAATTTGCATCCTTGCAGTGATGTTTATTTAGGAGCAGATGTTTTATTGAAATTTAGGGCAATGCAAAGCTTCAATCCACGCGGTCTTCTTAACGCTTCAAATCAATCGTCCCAACAGCCCCCGTTTCCCTTATAAATAAATGAGACAATGCATATGATGACTGTTTTTGTCTGTGTGCCTATATGTACACGTTTGAAACACGTGTGGGATGGTGGGAGCAGGGAAAATCAGGCTTTTGGGTATGAAGTCACATGGCAAGTAGCTAGCGAGGTGATGGCAGAGGGCCAGTTTTCCACCTTATGATGAGAACCATGTATCTGGTGCAACACGTGTGGAGGAAGGTATGTTGTCAGAGAATACCAGCGCTGCTGCATCATCCCGGCGGCTGGACGGACGAACACCTCAGATGTCCCTGATCTGCTGCCTTTCTTCTTTTCCTCCTCCATCTCTATTTCTCAGCTCCATCACTTTTCTCTTTTCTTCCTGCCTTTTTTCTCTCCACCCTCTCTTCCTGTACTCCTCTCTTGCGCTGTACATTGTCTGGTGGGCCACCCCCACGCATGTGTGTGTCCATATGTGAGGCTGAAAGCAGGTTACGGGGAATCTAGGCTTTGTTTTTGAATCGAGGTGAGCATGTCACAACAGGATTGAATACTTCCGTGGTCCTTGACAGTCCATAGGGCCCCCGTTTCCCTCAGCTTTCTGTTTAGATAAGGGGCCTTGTGCCCTCCTTTCCACGGGCCCCCAAGCACTTACAGCTGAGATGCAGGCTGGAGTGATTATTTGGAAGGTGAGACGTGCACGTGCGCAGCCCTCCCCTCCAATTCCCCCCAAAATTTTATGCTCGCAAACTCACCAGCTCAGCAGTGTGAATCCCCAGTCCTCCCACTGCCACCTCAGGGCCCCTTTCTTGCTGTTTAGGTGCAACAAACAAGTTATTGTTTATTTACTACAGACTTTATTACAGCATAAAGCACTAATGAAGCAGTTTGACAGCTTGTTGAAGTCTGGTGAGATTACCTGAGTGAGTTATAAATGCAAAAAAAACAATCCCACTGGGTTGAAAGCTCCGCAACTCTACGAGGTGCTTAATTCTCAGCTTTTTTCATCTTATTTATAGGACTTACAACAGTATAAATCACTCGAGTGAGAAAGTATCAGCTTTAACATGTGGCTCTCAGTAACTGAGACAAAATAAAATAGCCCTCCAAAATCAGCAGTTTTACTCCAAGACAAAACAAGCAGCAATATATTTCACACTATATAAGAAAGAAAAAGAACATTGGCTGAAAAAAAAAATAGTCTACATATTGAAAGCATACACATGTAAACCTGGCATTGACTCATGAGACTGCATGTGCAACAAATTTCGACTGGTCCAAAGCTTTTATTGTTTCTGCTTCTCATTCAAACAAGACCACAGCTGGGTTCAGCATTTGTTGGGTACATGAATAGAACGTTCAAACAGATTTGTGTATGTACAAGTCTGCAGACCATTGCAAATGTTATCAGTTAGTTTAACATGGAGTGGGGCAATGCATAAATATAGGGAAAAAAAGAACTGAAAGCATACCAGTGTCTGAATATTATCAAATAGGGTGTCATATTATGGCACTTAATGTGGTAATATACTGCTGCTCTTATAAGCTCACAAGATCAATTTGAAATATTACGGGAAGCATGCACCAGATTTTAGGACTTCAGAGTTTCCGACAAATTTTCAAGATCAAGAGGAAATCTGCTGTCTTCAGTGTTATTAAGGCTGTGCTCCTGTCATCAAGACTGTTGTGATCCGGTCTTAAATCTGTCTGGAAATTCTGCGAGAATATGAAGCTGGTTTGATCCGATCTTAGGTTGAAGGTCTACTTAGATCTGAATATGCTCAATAACTGAGAAGCGGGAATACAATCCTAAAATGCTTGTTAAATCCCTGTAGCCTGTATGGATGTAACAGTAGAATTGAAGTGAGGTTAATTGTGTGGCTTTGAAAGTCCGAATGACCTTAAAGGAATAGCTAGTAGTTAGCGGGTTAGCTTAGCTTAGCATAAAGACAGGAGGGGCTACTCTGGCTCTGTCCAAAGGTAACAAATGAAACAAAAAATGTGAGCGGCCCTGTCTAGAGCCAGTGTTTGGTTTGTCCGTTCTTGGCTACTGGAGAGAAAAAAGACAGTTCAACATGGTTCAACTCTGTAGATAAAAAATTTTCATTCTAAGGTAACAAAACCACATCAATCCTTATATTCAGGTGATTATAAACTAATGAAAACATACCATAAATACCATTTCGGCCAATAGATCCTCCTAATAGTTACACACTGGACCTTTAAGGGTGCATTAGTTTGAGTTGGAACTGGAGTAGCAGTTGTTTTCACTTAAAATGGTGTTCCTGCAGTACCTAACTTCCTCAGTTTCTGCTTAGTAAAACAGCATTCAAACAAAGTACATGAAATATGTATTTTCCGTTAGTTAATTTGTTATTCTAAGCTTTATGCATGCAGGCACATTCCCACTAAACCTGAATATTTGTTGTGGGGGAATAGAGGATCCAGTCCCACACCACAAATAGTAAACAGTTGTTGAGAAAATCCTCTCAAAGCACTCTCACACATCCTGAAGGCGCAGTACTTTCACTCAGACAGAGTAGCCTGATACCCACTTTGATGAAAACCGTAGTGTAATGGGGAATGGCTCCTATAGTCATGCTCACTGGCTGTGTTTGGCCTATTTTTTTTTAGATGCCTAACCTCCAGGCACCTCCATGATTTATAACACAGTCAGAAATAATTTACTTTTTGGAAATGTTTTTGGGATACCCATCAAGAGGGTAATTTATCTTAATGACCCCATTCCGCTTATAGACAGGTCGGAGGTCAGCAGCACTTGATATCTGTGAAGCTGAGAGTGGTTTAGCATCTTGTTCAAGGAGAATTTGGACTATAGAGGACATCAAACCAACTTTGATAACCATTAAAATGCAATAAATTAAACTTATTACAAGGAGTTTTTAACTGCTTATAAAACAATCAATGTATTACTAATACTTCTATATGATCTACACAAACAAACAAAACCATCAATAAAGAGACTGGCTATTTCTATGTACTTATGTCTGCCACCAGGTTGGACTCAAATTTCCCTTGAAAACAATAAAACAAAGTGGTAGAAACACTACCAATTATGTCCACAGGGGCCGCCAGAATCAACACAAAATGTTCCTTGTATTGGTTTTAAATAAACACGTGCTTAAAACACCCTCTTGGACCTGGGTATTGATTCTATGTCAGATATTTTGCTATATTATGAATATCTGAACGAGGCTCCTTTTTGGTGAGTGACCCCAAGTACACCTGGGTGTCAAAACAGAGTACAAACAGAGATGGCGAACAGAGCATGTCCACCTGAGCCTGTGGAAAGCCAATGCGTTCCACAGATTCCTGCCTGGTTCAAAAAAAAAAAAGAAAGAAAGAAAAAGAAAAGAAAAAACATCATTTGTGGATAATTGCAACCACATTTTCAAGACACACACCAGTTCTTGGATGACCAATGAGATATCTGATCAGACAAAGAAAGAGTGATGGGTCAGACGAAGGTAAAGCAACTCTGTTCTATCATTAATTTAAAGAAGCTTCTGCTTTAATGTTTTTGAGTTTTATTTTATTGCTCCCTGAGGAACAATGGCCTATATTCCTCTGACTCCCTCTGATCCTCCCATCCCTCCAGCTCCCACTCTTATCTTTATCTGTCTGTCAGGTGGATGAAGAAATGCACCATTACAAGCTGCAGAAGCGAGCTCTCTACTCGCCATCTGGCTTAAATGAAACAGTTGCTTTGAGAGCAGGACTAGTAGTCCGATATATCAGGAGTCCAATGGGTTTGACGCTTGCTTACTGACTACAGAAAAAGGCCAGTCAGCAAAAAGTTCTTTAATCAGGTTGTCATGTCTCATTTCACACTGAATTCCTGAATGCATAATCACAGCTCAGCATCAGTAAACTTCATCCCCAACAGAGGATGACGTTGCTAATTCAGTGGATGAACAAATACTTTGTTTTTATGATTTTGAAGGCAGGAATGCAGAAGTGATGGTGATCATTTCTGCAAATTTGTGTTGTGTGGAGATTCTGTCATGCAGAAGAAATTTAAAAATGGCAGAATTAAGTTGTGCAGACACTTTTGTTCACCCTTCCTGCACAGTCAAAACAAGAGATAGTAATGGAAATAAAATCAACACTGGGTTTTGAGATGGATTATAGTTTTGGAACTGGTAATGGTAACGTTGTAAGTACTGCTCAAAATGGTTATTACATTACCTACTCCCTTAAAATGTATGTGGTCTGCTACTAATATCACATTTAAAATCGTATGCTGTATTTGCAAGTGAAATATTTATTTTTATTTTATTTTAATATTTTAGAAAATTATTTGTCATAATTTGTTGAAGAGATTATTGTTAAATTTCATTCCCAGGGCATCAAATACAGACCTTGGGAATAAGACCAAATCAGCTACTTCAAGCTTCCAACCCACAGCGTCTTTCTATCTTTCTTTAGGAGCAGTAGAATGAGCCAGAGGAATCAAATTTTTTCACAGATTATCTATCTTGTGTGCCACTGTCAGAACACGCTAAAGATTTCAGCAATAATGACAAAAAGTAAATTGCAGCTGCAGCGTTAAATCTGTACACTGTCTGCCAATCTGTAATTAATTTAAATTCTAATTAGTGATGTATGAGATAAATTGTGAACAAAAGATGCAAAAAAATTGTGGCCAGTACATCATTTTCTACGTGCATGCATCCTTGAGTGCACTCAAACACTC
>NW_023340206.1:3387282-3401571 GCF_004916995.1 Morone saxatilis
TGCAGGCATGCAAACGTATACAGCATGAATATGTAGGAGATGATTTATGTGCAAATACACACAGAGATGTCAGTTACAAACATATACACAGACATGTGAGCACACAAACAGGATCCAGGTGCTTCTGAAGTTGTTGTCAGGTTTTCAGTGTCGGTCGTGGTTTCAGTCATCACACACATGCGGAGGCTCAGAGGTCCTTGAGCAAATACCTTGCAAAACCGACTACTCCTCCACAGTCCATGTGGATGCAATTCTTGGGTATTTAGAGCGGAAAGTCTCCACAGGGCTACTGGAGAGAAGTCGAAATTAAAACACTGCACAGTACATCTCCCGTGCTAATTAGCAGTTAGAAGTCCCTCGTGTCTACTGTTTGACAGCGGATAGTAAACAGAGATGCTCTTTGTTGTGCGCCCAGATTGATCTGTGCTAATTGTCTGTCAGCTGGGATGTGGGCTGTCTCCGGACATGTGGGAATACAAATTTGTCCTCTTTCGGGGGCTTCAAAGTGCGTCCATTCATTCTGTCCCTCGCTGGCGGAGTGCAGTAAAGCGTGATATTCAGAAGATCAAACCCATCGCGGAGACAAAGGGAAGGGGGAATAAAGGCTGTGGCACAATGTTGTGTCTAGGACGCCTGCCCTGTTGATGAGCTGCACTCTAATGACCCTGAACTCTGGAGGACCTTGCTTTGATCCCACTTTGCGGCAGGCAGTCACCTGTCTGTGACCCCTTGACCTTTTCTCACAAACAGCTGTTTAGTTGTCAAAGCCCGGCCAATTTCTGCCAATTCACTTAATCTAGACCAGGCCTCACCCTTGATCCCTAAGTATATAGGGTAGTCTGAGAAAATACAGGGCAGCTTTCCTGCTTTGTCCCATTTACAAGAAGCCGAGAAAGGCATCCATCCATCGGCCCCGCCATCGGCCCCATAACTCAACTCTCAGCCAGGGCGCCTAGTTCACTCCCGCCCCCTGTGCCTCGACTTTGGCCGTGTGCTGCCCATCCTTAAATCTGTTTGTATCCCGTCCATTCATGCCTGACTCCCCTCTTTCATCTCATCTGTCTCTTTTCTCCCACTTCGTCCTCTTGATGGCGGAGGAGGTTGTTTTTTTTTTTTTTACTGTCGCACTCATCATAACCGGCCCAAATCTGGATCTCCGGGTGGATGTCACCACCTTCCCCTCTCCGCTGCTCTCATTTTCTTTCCATCCGTCCATCCCGGAATAATTCTTTTTGTTATTTTCCTCACAAACAGATTCCGGGAGAGTCGTTAAAAGCTTAGTAAATATTTTCCGCTCCATAAAAAGAAATTAAGTTCAGATCTACAGTTTGAGAAGAAATTAAAGAAATACAGTAAATTGGGACAAATAGAGAGCCATAGAAAGCAGTTTTTCTTTTTCATCAAGATGATGCTTTACTGCTCACTTGATGTTTGGCTGGAGACAGAGGTACCTACCATGAATGAATGGGCTACACAGAGCAGTCCTTGTTCCTGTAAGTCTGTGCATCAGCCCCCCCCCCCTTTAAACTCATATTCCTGTCAGGGGCCTCCCATATGTGCTGTGCAATGTGTGCTTTGTCAAGGAGGAAAGAGAGACTGCAAGAAAAAGAGATAGATCTTTTGGGGAAGGTGCAAGCTCTCTCTTTTCACTGTCCTGCCTCCCTTAACGCTGAGTCTGCACATTCTCCCCCCTTCGGATTGTAATGGAAAGTTCTGGAGAGGCTGTAATGGAAGA
Source organism: Morone saxatilis (assembly GCF_004916995.1). Classification (NCBI taxonomy): domain Eukaryota; kingdom Metazoa; phylum Chordata; class Actinopteri; family Moronidae; genus Morone; species Morone saxatilis. The sequence continues at coordinate 3,389,018 of NW_023340206.1, forward strand.
ATAACCTCAACAAATTTGACACATAAGGCCAGCCGCTAATTGAAGGAATGCAGTCAAGGCTGAGCAGCTGCATTGTTTTTGACACTGATTTAAAGCAAAGAGTGGCTACTGTTACTTTAGCAATTAAGATAACATTCAATTTGGTGGCAAAAGAGTCAGAAAAGTGATTAAACCAAACTACTAGAGGTTGTTACTCTGGTGTTTAAAGTGCTTGCAGTGTATCGCTTTCTTCTGCACCATGCAATGTGTATTATACCTGCTGCCTTTGTGTTTGAATCGTGACTTTAGAGGATTGTCAGTTGGAGCAGTGGAGGGATTTCTCTGCCAGCCTCCACTTTCAGTCCAGAAACTCTGCATTCCACCGTCTGTGCAACCCTGCTGATCGTCCAGCTTCCAGCGTTCAGAAAAACGTGAGCAAAAGAAGCTCTTTCTATTGATTTTTCTTCGGTTCGGAAAGCGATTTCCTTTCCCGGCATCCTTCTCGTGTCAAGGCGCTGGCTCTCAGGTTTACGCCGAGGTGCCCAGCCAAAGGTACGAGTCAATTTGTCTGTCAGTCAAGATAATAATAACTGCAAGGCTAATATTGCTCCATATATGGAGTGATTCAAGGCTGCGCTGTACATCCTCACAGTTTTCTGGAAATGTTGAGACATTTAAGATGATTTCAGGAAGCTCTCAACTTACTAACTATGTGACACTAACTTGTTGAGGTTTCAAATGAGGCCTCATTTTGGATTGAAAATTACTAATTCCTCAAGGGTTTCACAATGCTTTCAGTGCATAGCATAAAATATCTGGATGGTAGTTCATGAGATCCTGAGCTCTGTGTCAACACAGGGAGCAGTCCAAGAACTGGAGAGCCTCCACTTCCAACAACGGCCCTGATTATTGATCTTTGTCTAACCTCTGACCTCAGCTTTAGAGAAAATTAAAGGCTTCAGTCACCACTCAGTGCAAGTGGTCAAGTCTCCAAAGGATTTCATATAATATCAGCATCAAGGTTCACAGACTCCAATCATCAGAAAGTAGCCACTTAAAACTGAACAATTACACTTTGTTTGGGCTGTCCAATATGAAAAAGAGAATATATTCCATGGCCACAGAAAATACTTCAGTCTAATTCGCTGGCAGGTGTCCCTTAATATCGTGTGTCAGGACTGCTGATACATGGTTGAAGTCAGTGTGCAAGCTACTACATAAAACTACAGTAATGCTTAACATTACTTTGCTGTACAGAAGCACAGCGCCCCACTTTTAATTTGCCCAGAGGCCATGGTATAATAATGCACTCTGACACAATGCACAAGGTGGAGATGGTTCAAGGGTTAACCTTGGGGTTGGTTTTGGAGTTGGAAAATGTCGTAGAGGTGCAGCAAGGGATTAATTCAGCATTTAAACTACAAAATAAAACAAATGTGCAAAAAAAAACGACATGGAATAGGGATATTATATTATTACCTAGTTTTGTGCCAAATAACCTTTTAATATTGGGCCCCTGTGGTAATGGTCTAAATGTTCTCAGTTGATTTTACAAAGCCTAAATTTTGAAAACTAATAGTCTTAGTTATATTGTGCAGAATGAGATTTAATGGATATCTGCGGCTGACACTGAACTGGTTTCCCTCCCAAACCTGCTGGAAAGAAACAGGCAGGCCCATATGACTCCAGTTATCTCAAGATTCTTGGTTCATGAAAGGAGAACTTTTGTTTCACATTCTTGAACATGATGGGTTTATTTCAACCAGCACTCAAAGAAAATACACAGAGGGAAGTGTGTTTCGGACTAAATGCCCTCCGCTCCCTCGCAAAGAAAACGCTGGTCAGGTTCTTGGTTTTGGGGCATCTGTGTATGTACATGTAGGGTTGTAAGTACATGCGCATGTGAGTCTGCACGTGATTGCGTTTGTAATTTGTGCAAGATTGAATATTGAAATTACTCAGGACCACACAAAAGAAGATTTCCTTTAGACTCACAATGTTGGTTAGCTTATAATTATAAACATAAGTGTTTCTCAAATTGTTCTCTGAGACGCCGCAGCAGAAAATCATCTGTTTACTACCATGCATGTATAATTTCAGGCTGATTTGTTTCATCACTCTTTGCGAGAACAAAGAGAAAGTAAGATTAGCTTACCAAGCAGAAACCAATTCATTAGTTCCTGTAACTGCTATGACATCTTCAGCAGGGGGTTTTGGTTTCACAACCAAGCCTGGAATACAAACCTAGAAAGTAACCCACGGTCCCAGACTCTCAGCGGGCTCCTGGTTCAATATGTGACAGTTAGTTGGTTCTAATTTAAGTAAAGGCAAATACGTTTGGCATTACTGTGAGAATCATTAAGACAAAATATGAACTGAAATAATTTGGAGAGTCCCATGATGGGAAACACCTGCATTATTACATATGCTTTGGGCCCCATCTTGTAAATGTTGCAAGACACTTGACTAATAGGGGCTTACACACTATAACCACAACATGAATCATTTGCAGCAAAACAGTAGATGAATGACGATGTTATAATGATGTTATTTTGCTTTGTGCAGGTGAAGTGGTAACTTGTATTTACTGTTTTCCAATTCAAAGAGAGCTGTTTCTGGCATTAAGTTGCTCAACTAGACATGATTTGCGGTGTATGTAGTAACTGAGGTAGAGACAGAGTGTTTCTCAGCACATCCAGCCCCGGAAAGTGTGAAACAATGACTGGAAGAGTCGTACTGCCCACTGTTATTGGCCAGGGAGTTGAATCACAACATGCAGTTCGACATTAGTCAGCCCTCGTTGCTTCCCCTTTTGTTTCCTGATGAGCCATGGCATCGTTAAGTACATCAAAAAGTCCCTTCCCTTGTTCCCCTCTGCGGTTTCCATCCCCTGCCCAGCCGCTCCGATGGAAACGAAGGGTGATGTTCAGGTGTGATGAGCTGCAGACTGGCGTCACTGGTGATATCAGAGGGGAAGCTGTGGTTAGCCGGTCATGGCACTTCATGGAGAGGACTTCCAGATTCTGGCTGATGCCAAATTCAGAGGTGATTCTGCCATTATTAGAAACAAATATGTCACTGGGGAAACTGGAAGACTGGTCATTTCAAAAGGGAGTTCCCCTTTCTCTGTGTCCTCTCAATGGATACCAGATTTGGGGTTTTCTGGGCATCATCTTTTCTTATGAATTGAATGGGGATATGAATCTGGAAACAAAATAAGGGAAAAGATGAATACGAATATAATGTTTTCCATTTAAGGCGTTTCTAAGTCAGCTGTTTAAATTATGAAAAGCTGTTCGTATGTTCGAACTGTAAAATATGGCTTTGATAGTAGCTGTAGCTCTTAATTACTTCAAGAAATCTTGGAGTATCTTCTATAAAACTCCCTCTCCCCTCTTTATCTCTCTGTCTCTCGCTCTATTTGTCTCTAAAGGGTAGAGTGGTTAGGTGACTCCATTAGTATTCTGACTTTCTCTGGGAAATGGTCTCATAAACAGCTGGGAGCCACAGCAGGGACCGGGCACACAATGCACAATGTGTGTGTGTGTGTGTGAGAAACTGTGACTTCATATGCCAAGGCTTCCTACTCTGTTACACACCAAACCACACACATACACACCAAAGAGGCTGATACTAAGTCACCTTTATTAATTCGGAACAGGTTGCGTGTTAATGCTTGAGTTAATGTTGTTAGTATTTTCACTAGACACCAAAGGGTGCGCAGCGGGGCATTTTGCATCACTAAGCACGATGTATGACGTAGTTAGGGCACGATGCATGCGAGGTTGGGCTTGAGTCACCAAAAAAAGAACATCTTAAAAACAAAGTGACATTTCCCTGGCTAAATACCCACGTCATTAAAGTAATGATCCGGTAGAAAGACTGCTGGGTGCCTGGTTAACAAGTTTCATTGTTCCGGGTCATGGGGCCGGATTTAGGTGAATATTTGTGCAAAAACCGAGAAAGGATGTGATTTGTTGGACTGATTTAAGAGAGTTGAGACTTTTCATCTGTGTGTCACAGTCAGTGGGTTAGTGGAAATATCCGTCAGTGGTGACATCAATCTAATGTCTCCTCATCTCAAGATTTACGTCCATTGTCAACTTCAGTTCCAAAGCAGGAAGCAATGTGTCCTTAACATAGCAGGATGGAAATTAAGGATGTGGAAGTCAAGGTGGGATGTGTAGAATGTCTGACTATCACATAGGGAAACTATAGTTAGGATGCCCTCATGGACCTGAAAATAATGTTCTTTTTATTTTGACCATGAAGATGATCTTTCCGTAACCTTCCCCAGATGTTGAAAGGGAAATTACAGTATATTTCAACCTGGCGTATTAGCTAACTTTACGCTACTATAACTTTCCAACCATTTGCACTGGATGTCAATCGTTAAGATCCATCACTGTGCCAGGTGCTTGCCACAGATCTAAGTCCAGGCCAACTTGCTTTTTTTTTTAATCTCCGCTACCATTGTAATGTCAGAATAAACCATTTATTGGCTATAACCATGATCGTCTGTAAGCTTAACCATAATGTGTATTGTTGAAAGAACCTGGAGAAACTTAACGGAAATGGACTAAACTAAGTTGCCATTTAACAGGGTTGTTGCAGAGTTGCCCAATATTACCATTATTGTATGGATAATAATATATATATATATAGATATATATATATATAATCATATGTATAGATAAATACATATGATTTTCCGCATTCACACACTCAACATCCCATTGAAACTCTCTTAGTTGGACATGTAAGGGAAATCATACAGTAATAAAGGCCTGGAATCACCTCAGTGTACTTCATGAAATGCGTGTGTGTGTGTTAAATATTTTGCATGGGGCATGTATTCTAGGAAACATTCTTAAACACTGAGCTACTGTGACCATCATAATTCACATCTTGCCAATGATAGATGAACATTTAATACGTTTCTTCGAAAACCAACCAGACTGGAACACAATATTTGGGGTTAAATGGAAGTTAAAGATTTATGGAGCCATGTGTTCATTCAGACAGCGTCTTAAGTAGGCAGAAGTGCTGACAGCTTGCCCTTTGACTTGGCATCCTTGGTGATGGATGGTTTTGCCAGGGTCAACAGCAAAAACTCTTGTAGGCCATTTGAGACATGGCTGCTTCTTATGTAATGGACTGTTTTCGAGGAAGTGGCTCCTGTTTGGCCATATGGCTTGAGGAGAGCAGATTCTCAAGCAGATAAAGAATAGTGCTTGTAAAGCCAGTACATCAGTTAAATGTACTAAAAGATATATCATTTAATGGAACACACAAGTGCCATGTAGTGTTTGTGTGAGCGCAGTAACCTCAAAGACCATGATCAATTATAGTAAGTGACAGGTGGCAAGAACTTTAAATTACACTGACTGAAATGGCAAGGAAGTACACATGAGGTAGCTGATCGGCTCATCTTCTGACAGCCTCAGCGCTCATTTCCCAAGTATCTGATGGTCTCGCTGCGAGCTTCACATTCCTCTCCTCTCCCTCTGTTCCCAAAGTGGTCAATGCCTCAAGACTCTGCCGCAACTGTGGTTACATAACCAGTGCTAAAGCTGTATATCTCTGCAACATTTTCACCTGAAACGGCTTGACCTCTTGACTTGAGCCGGGGCAGAATTAGCCATGACTGAGGCCTGTTTTTTTTTTTCAAACGTACTAGCAGTAAGATCCTGCTAATAGTACTTGGGTTGTGACAAACAGTGTTCTTCATGCAGCTTTGCTTTTAGACTATTTATTTCATTAATAAAACTAATATGAATGCGTCCCTGCGCTGTGCAGAGGGATGTTTATTTAGCTTTTCAGCACTCGACCAGACTTGAGCCTGCTGAGGCCTTAACGCAACACTGGTTCAGTTAATCAGGGGCCAGCAGCTCCCACTGACAGTTACACTCAGTTTGGGTTTATTACCTTCACACATACCAGGAGGAGGAAAGTGACCTCCGGTAGTCTGCTGCGTACCGTAACGCTGAATGCTGTATGAGTTTGTGCCTCATTGTTCCATTGAGCCATGCAATATTCAGTCTTGAACTCTTATTTTGAAAAACGTGCACTTGCTTAAGGAGGTTTAACTGCAATAAGTGGCGCTCTCTTTAAAAAGTGTGAAGGCAGAACACTCTTTTAGTACACTGGTTATTATGCTTAATTGTATTTTTTGTTTTTTTTTCAAAAAGGAACATCCGAATACCTGAATTTACTGACTTGTTATGATAGATACGTTTTGCAGTGCAAGATATAGCACTGGGCAGAACTTCCCATTCTGTCTCATGCTTCAAATTATGTGAGGTATTTGGAAAAAGGAACTAAAATATGTCCCCAGTGGATCCAGAGTGCGCAAGGGTATAAACTCTCGCTTAGGAAAAACACTGAGGATCTGTCATTAAAATCGAAGAGGAAGCACAACAGACGGGAGAGACAGCCTTACAAGTTATAACCGAGAGGGAGAGACAGAGTTAACTGACTCCGTAAGTCACTCGTCTCTCTTCCCACAATGAATGTCTTCTCGTGAGTAGCGTGGACGATCCTCCCATCCGACGTCGGCCCACGCTTTAGCCATCAAAACACAGCGAGTCCCAGAAAACGCATGCTTAGATAATTACTGTGTAAATCATGCCAATCAATTACCCAAGAAAGGGAGGTAAGGAAAACAGTCAGAGAGAGTCTGATGAGGCCCTCGGTGGAAAACAAGTCTGGTGGCACACACACACATCCGTGAATTTCACATTGGCAAACACATGCAAAAATACAAAAATATGGGCTCGTCCATCCAGGCACATGCAGGGCTCATGGCAGGGCCCAAGTGTATACATGAGACGCCATCACTCAACTTGCGTTCAGGTTGTCAAAAAAGGCATACATGGTATGTTTAAATGTCTCATTTTAATGGATATGAATGGGGGTCATCCTCGAGGACACAAGGTTAAGTGACTCAGCTGGTTCACACACAGTGCGAGCTGTGTAATTTTCTCTGTTTGTCAACATCTTCAAGGGCATGTGTGATGTTTATGTGTGTGTGTGTGTGTGTGCTTTTGGGTGTACAGCACGTGTGCACATACGCAAGCAAGCGCGGTCGTGCCATCGGCGCGTTCGCCTGTTTGGGAATCCTCGGGCATCTTCATTTTGCTACCGTCCCCTGCTGGAAAAATCTGAATGCTCCTCTTCTCAAGTGTGTAAACAGAGTTATGTAATTGTACCGCAACAGATGATAAATGGGCAGAGGTAGCAATGGGAATCTCAAGGCCGTCTACGTCAGCACAGAGTGAGAAACCCCAGCACCAGACCTCTCCGTCTAAATCATTTTGGGTGTGTGACAGAGACAAAGAGAGGAATGAAAACAAGGATGAGAGATGGAGCGGCTGGGTGGGCCAAGGAGGACAACCAGTCATTACCGCGGATTGAGATAGAACAAAAATAAATGAGACAGAGCGAGTCCAAGGACTGACGTCTGCTTGACCGAGCAGGTACGAGCGCCATCGACGTCAGTGACGAAGCGATCGTCTCAGAGGAAGGATTTTCCACCTTTCACTCCTTCGATGATTAATATCCCTCCTCTGCTCCTGAGCTCTTTGTGGTGTACGTTGCTTGTCTGTACATTCTGCAGGCGTCACATAATCTCGGAGATGCTCGCTAAAGCTAACAGATAGTTGGCTCGGGGTTCAGGTTGTTACACACACTCAGCACACCTCCTTCCTGCTGTCCGAGCTAGATATGTAATCTTGGCAAAGGGAGGTCTTTCCAAGAAGGAGAGCGATGACCTGAGTTATTGCTCTCTCCTGATGCAGAGGATGGCCTTTTTTAACTTTGCATCCGTCAACAATCAATAAATCACAGCTAAAACAGAGCAGTGAGGGTTTCACGCAGTGCTGTGGACAACTGAATCTGCAATGAAAATATGTTGCATCTTGATAAGGTCACATGCACATGCAATGCTAATACATGCAAATGGAGTTTAGGAATGTGCATGTAAGTTCAATTAACTCCACAGTTGCGTTTGCGTTTCCATTATTTTCTTAGAAATGCACAGATTTACAGGTATTCTCCTTAAAGTTTTATTCTCAAATGTACGCAAATTTATGCTGAAATAATTGGACGATTAATCAATTAGTCAAGAGAAGATGAATTGCCAGTAGTGATTTAGGTCATTTATCAAGCTAAAATGTCAAACATTCACCAGTTCCAACAGATTTTTCTCTGTTTTCCTTTACAGTAAGATGAATATCTGGACTCTACTGTATTTTGAAGATGTCACCTTGGACTGTGGGTTTTCATTCTTTTTATGGACTAAACAAGGACCGTAATTACTTGCAGCTCTACATATTGTTCTTCAAATTCTTAAACCATTGGATTCTGATTTGTTCCCTTGAGCTTGTTTAATAACCGACATTGATTATAATAGCTACAAGCCATCATCCTGTGGTATTCACATTTCTGGCCCTTGCTGTAATTAAAAAACAGAATACAATCGGCTGCCTTCGTCAGATCAGAGCGGATCTTGACTTTGCACACAAGCTTCTTCCCTCTCGCAATAACACTCTGTCCGACTGAAATTTCCCCACCACACGCAACCCGGGCCAGCAGCAGTCATTGTTAAGGGGGAGCTCGGGATTCTTGAAAGCCACAGAGAACGCGCCTGGCGAGGCCCCGACACCCAGCCCAAGAATGCAAGGTGCAAGAGCAGCAATTTCCCCCCTTTCGCCGGCTGTCTTAACACGCCACACACAGAGGCCATCATTACGGCTGGAGCCCACTCCCACTGAGAGCCCGGGTCCAGGTAGAGCTGCAGCAGCGTGCGGAAAAAGAGAGATGGCATGAAGAACAAGCTGGATGTTGAAGCAGATTTGGAAATAAACCAATAGATATTTAGGATTTCTGACTGTGCATACTGTGTGGCCTCGGGTATAATGCCCATGAGCTGGATAAAAGCAGTATAAGTACACTACAGTATGAATCCAATCGTAATTCATAATTCCATATTGTTGTGTTTGTCCAGGTGCGTAGCAGCAGTCTACGGGGCTTTGGGGGGGCGGACGGCGTTGAAGGGGTTTATGGGGGGTCTTGTTTCTAAGATAACACCAAAACACAATTAACCCCCCGTGACACATGAGAAGCACTTCCTGAGCCTCAGCTAGCAGTTTCCCCTGCCAGCCAGCACTACTAAGGGGTTCTATTGTAAAAAGGTGTGTTTACTTTGGCCTGTGCTCACCTTTCTGCCATTAGCTAACAAACCCCCCCCCCCCCAGTGCACACAGACTGGAGATTCTGCAGTTGAAATCCAAACCTTATTGCAAATTACCTTTGTCACTTAAAAAAAAAAACTCCTCGCCCCTCCCACCTCCTTTGGTACAGAAGCCAAGTGTTATTTTGCTGAATTTCGTTGGCAATTTTTGGTGCGTGGCCCCCCGCACATTCCTGGCAAAGTGCTGTAAAATAAACGGCGGGCCACTAAATTTGAACGAGTTGGGATGGAGTGGGCGAGAGAGAAAACAAGCACACGCCAGCGAAAAAATGGGCAACCGGTAGAACGCGGGGCTCTGCTGTTTGTTGTTACAGATGGCCACGCTCTTAGCGGGCCTCGGTTGATTTTCATTGTGGGAGAGCGAGGTGTAAAAAGAATAAAAGAATCAATTGTGAAAGGTGAGAGGTAAAGCGAGCAGAAGACATTGGAGGATTTATTGTGTTTGCATTAACCATAGAAGCGCTACATGCAATAATTATGGTTTGGGTCTGAAAAGGGGTTTGTGGTGACGTGGGGAAATGTCAGCACTGTGATAACTAAATTAAAATTAAAATTCTGAAATAGAATAAGAGGAAAAGTATCATCTTCCCTCATAAATGAACAGAGCACATAAACAGCACGGCTCAGCACCAAGCGGCAGACATAGTTAGCGACTAGCATAGTGTAGCATTGAGCAGCCAAAAAAACAGTATTTTTTAGAGACAGTGGAGACAAAACTAGGGCTAAGGTTAAGAACCACTGCTATAGGTCAGGCAGGTGTTCTTGCATTGACACACACAAACTGTAGCTTGTTCCTCTCTGTGCTCTGCTGTTGGAACCTCAGTGTTGTTTTATGACCGGTACACATCAAGGCATCAGTGTTGAAAGCAGAGAGCTGCAGGTTTACAGTGAAGAAAGTGATGATCCCAACCATCCTCGGACCATTATTAGATGCGGTTGAACCTCATCTTTTACTCAAGACTACAGTTTAAACATCATATTCTGCCGACCTACTAACACACAAAACCCTCTATTTGTGGTCTTCTCCGCTCTACAATCTGTAATCAAAGATTTGTGCTGCGGAAGTCATAAATACACACAAACACATGTGCATGTGTATTAATCTGGTGTGTACATAAGTAGATGTTGGCGTGCACATGAGCATTCATGCATCTGTATTTATGCATGTGTTTTGCAAGAGGAACAGAGGGGAGAGGGAGTGGAGGCAAACAGCTGGCCACAGCTTCACACTTCCCTTCGCCGACTCAAGCTCCATGGATGCATCATCGCCACATCTCAGCAGAAACAGCTGGAGTTGTCACTGCTCAGACACACCACCTTCAGCACACGGATACCCAGAATGGGAAGCAAGGAGGGAGTAGGAGAGGAGAGGGACTGAGCCAAGTTAACTGAGTCAAACTGAATTTATGTCAAAAGCTAAAAAAGTTTTACGCACAAAAACATTTGGTTCGGTGCTTTCCAGAAAAACAAGGACAGACAAATTCAATAAACGGGAAAAACAAGAAGTGGGACAAGGGAGAACATAAAGAAAAGTGCTAGAAAAAAGCTGAAAAACACAATGGGAGTGTGGTGAAAATTTGATAATTCAGGAGGAAAGAGAGTAAGGAACGCAGGAACCCTTACATGTGAGAAAACGGAAACAGAGCCTGAGAAAAAGACACTAAGGGTGATTCTCTATGTAGGTACATGGAAGAGAAGGAGAGAAATGGAGAGAGGCTTCCAGGCTGAAGTTCAAGCTCCTCTCCCCTTAGCTCTGTGGTTACAATTTCCCCTTCTTTACTGTAACTCTAACCCAGGCAGCTCGTATGAAAACACTATCTGTGGGCTCGGAACGCACTTTGACGTCAAAAGGGTTTTCCCATGAGGCCATGGGGACCCTTCTCAACAGCGCCTGCCCACGTCAACAGAGGTAAGAGCGCCAAATCTCCCCCGTCCAATTGCCAAATTACTCTCACACTCAGGACGCCCCCTTTGAGATGGAGGGGGCACGAGTTGGCTGATGTACGCCTGGAATCGAACATTGAACTTGTTGTGGTAGCGGTCAGCTGTGAGGTCTGTGTCTTGTTATGCGTGGCAGAGAGGTGATCACAGAAAGTGATAATTGTTTTTTTTATTAGGTGGTAAGCAGCCTTACCGCTGAGGGGACTGTTTCATAGCACTTCTCAAAAATCACTGTGATGGAAAATGACGCTCTTTCCTTTGTATGCTCTACGTAGTTTCTTTATTATTTGTTCTAAAATTATTGTTAAAAAAACAACACATCGCCAAGGGGTGTTTGAGCGCCCCCCTGACATTCTCCTTTGGTATTTATTTATTTCACTTTGATTAACGAGTGGATCTAACAAGATTAATTTGTATTGAGAAATATTAATAATTTGAGTTGCATAATGAAACGACCTCACGTTGATCCCAGTGTTTTCACTGGCTGCTGACAGCTCCAGCAGGGCCTGGCTCCGAAGGTGGAAGCTACAGTAGTAACAGCACTTTCTAAGCAAGGTGCCACTGTAGCTGCGGTGTATAAACAAGTGATTGGCCATCTGTAAGTGTGCAGCATGGTAGTCTGTAAACAGCCCAACATCAACGGCTGCGCATATAATGGTGGTTTAACTTGCAGTGTAGTCTAAACACACTTTTATTATGTTTTATTGTTATCTTTCTTCATATACTCAGTGATTTATTGGATTTTGAGACATATTTTTAGCACGTACTATTACTATTAGCTCCAGTGTGATCTTTTGGGAGAAATGGAATATAATATTCAAAGGTATGTTTTCATTGTGTTTTTGTTACCTTAGAATAAGACTGTTTTTATCTACAGAGGGAGCGGGTCCTCTTCCCCAAAGTTTACCAGTACAGTAGCCCAGAAGGGACAAACCAAACACTGGCTCTGGATAGGGCATTTCAGGGATCCCACTCTTTTTAAGAAATCATTTCCAGGAGACAGGACAGGACAGTTGCTCACAATTGTGGTCTTCGTTTATGGGACACTCCGCATTAGCTCGCATTCGTGGCGCGCTTTGCTCACCACAGACTTTTTTTTTCCGCTGTGGCCTCAGTGTAGCAGAGTTGCACTCTCCTGCAAATTGACCACAGTTTTCTACAAACCGTAACATTAATTTAGCTATAGTCCATAAATAACCATATATTCATCTTCTCACCTATTAGCCTATTAAAAGAAGAGGTAGATGGTGTGAGAGTTTGTTGCACATACAATTAACGGGAGAGTGCCTATGTTCCCACAGCCCTATGTTACCACATTTCAAAGATTTTTTTCGAAATTAGGCCCACAGTTCCTTTTTCATAAATTTGTATCAGATTTTAT
>NW_023340206.1:3401671-3403277 GCF_004916995.1 Morone saxatilis
ATTCCCCTTTCTCCCAATTTGGTAGCCAAGACCTAATTTTGAAAATGTCCTAGAAATGTGGAAAAAAAGGGCTGTGGGAACATAGGGCTGACCCCCAATTAACAATTATTAATCACAACAACAAATGTAAATTTGACAATCTTTTGTGGCCACCGTAGAGAGGGCATTGCAATCAACCACAAATCCTACACACTGGACCTTTAAGTGAACCGCAACGGATAACAGGCTGCAGATTTCCCATACCTTCTGACATAATTCCTAAGGTCAAAAGACAAATTTTTCACAACTAACTTTGAACTCAAACTGACTGACTGCTGAAATGTTACTGTTAGCGTATTCACTTAAGAGCACAAAGCACAGAGGTGAAGTGAACCCAGTGTCAGGCTTTCTGGAGATTCACTGCACACCCAGACAAGAAACAGGCCGGGACAAACATCTGAGGAGAAAGATGAAACACTTCAGGTTCAAGTCCAGTGCTGGTGTAACTCACTGATACATAATCTTGTGTTCTGGAACAGCAACACAGCAAAAAAAAAGCCCATAAAGGTCGTACGAGCCCTACAGGTAACACCTGTTGAAAAGTCGGCAACCTCCTGTGTGAGGGCAGCAAAACAACAACAACAACTGCGGGCCGGCCGAACCAGCCCTCTCATCTCTGGTTCATTCGGCCTCCCTTAAAAGCGTGTTGGTCCATGCTAGCGAAGGTGGGAGGACCGGCTCCGCTCTGTAATCATGCCTTCTCCGTCCTAACAGACAGCTGTGTAACCAGGTGAGTCGCAGAGCTTTCATCCTAATGACAACCCCTGGCTGACTGCTGTCAACGGGGCTAAAGGGGCTTAAGGCCAACTGCTGGGAGGATTAGGAACAGGACTGGGAACAGCAATAGGTTTTCCATGCAGCTCTTGGCTTCCTTACATAATAAAATCTGCCCTTTTGGAAAGCGGGCGGGTGCTGGTTGGATAATTCGCTGCTGCTGCTGGCGGCCAGTTTTGTCAAACGTACAGAGGAGAGAGGCGATACAATCAGCGACATTGAGGTGTTTTTTTCGCCCCAGCCCGAGCAACAGATGGACATCGAACCAGGTGCACGCTATGAAAACACAACAGCGAGGTGACTGACATTGAAAAACACACGTCTGAATGTCAATATACGGCTAAATCCAGCCACATGTCCCCTGATCGGTACTTGACACGTCCACACGGCCGCATATGGATCCCTTACAGAGAAAAAGTTAATAAGCATGTGTGCGTGGGTGCGCAGGTGTAGCGCAACACAGGAAATTTCTTGTAGCCAATAAAATCCCTTCAGGGAGACTAAATGTTAGATTTGGGCAGCGTAGGTACATATGATTCTCAGAAGAGTAATCATTTGAAATTACATCCTTAGAGGTGTTTAAGCAAGTCTGGTGAAATGTGTGTGTTCGTTCTGTGGCTTTACTGAAGGAAAATCAGCTTTTTAGTCATTAAACTTGAAGAAATGTGCTGATTTGATGTGAAGAGAAGCCTCCAGTGTCTCAGTCAGAAAAGCCAGAGATAAGACCACAACCACCGGTAAGCAATAATCAATGTACTCAAAGAAAAACATTTGCTTTATTGCTTTGATTTTT
>NW_023340206.1:3403294-3405501 GCF_004916995.1 Morone saxatilis
CACACTGTTAGGGGTTATGGCTCGCATATCTTGACATTGACATTGTCCGTGTGTCAGCGTAGTCCCCCTCCTCCGCACACACACACCCCTCCCTCCTTCTTCTCTGTCCATTTCTCGGAAGAGGCACTGGGGATCTGTGGACAGAGCATAGGCCTCTCTTTCTCCTTTTAACCATCCTCTCCCTCTCTTTCCCTCTCCCTGTGCATTTCAAGCTCTTCCACTGACTCAGAGCTTAAATGCTAAACATTTTTGGCTAATTCTGATGTCTTTCTGTCACAGTAGACGCACATGGAGAGTTGGAAACGCTGCGTCATTTTGACCAGAGGCTTGTGGATATCAGCTATTTGTAAAGTTTATTTCAAGAGTTTTTGTGTGGTTTCCTACATTGCCCAGAATGCCTTTCAGCAAACCTTGAGAGAACAAGCCTGGACTTGCTTTCAACCAGAAGTTCAGAGAGTTTACTATAAACAGATCGACACAGCCAGATAGTTTGTATTATCACTTATCACCCTCATGCAGTCTTATGGCTGCATTGCATTATGGTTAACTGAGGCTGTCAGTGATATATTTAGCTATTTATCACAACACATTCTTCTGTGTGTGAATGTTGGATAATAAGTTACATAAATATATTTCCAGATTCAAAATAAAATGCCTCTGTTTCACCACAACTGCTTAATATTTCTGGTGTTGGAGATCCTGTGCCGGTGGTTGACTCTGTCTAGACAGGCCCTACACAACAGCAGCCATGTCCACCTGCCTATGGGGTCAGTGAAGAGACGTCAAAAGACCAAGCGGCCCATCAGGGAAACATGCCATTTTTTTTTAAATCTGCTCTGGGGGTGCAGGCACAAATATGAAATCAAAGAACAGTGAAAGAGGGCCAAGTGGTTCAACGTTCCAGGACTAAAAGCATCATATTAATGGCGTCTGTGTGAGCCAAACACTCACTCTCTGAGATCTGTGTTTAGTTTAATTGAGGATTTTCGAGCTTCATGGATATTTTCAAATATGTGCACCGTAATCTAGATGTTAGTTGCTTAACTCTGGCATTTTGGCATAAACAGCAGGGCCCTGCTCTTGGAGGATCAGTCTGCTGCAAGAGCAAAAAAGCTTAGTGTCGGAGTGTGTAATGTGAGAGCAGCTGCAGGCCTCTGCAGACACCTTCATGCAGCTCGGGTGGAATGGATGAAACCATACTGCCCCCTAGAGACAGAGAGGAGAGCTTTTGGACAGAAAAACAATGCACAGTGAGGCATTTTGGTTTTATCAATTATAAGTCGTCTTTTTCTCCTGATTCATACACATAACGACACAATACGACTTAGAGTTCTAACTTTGTATGTAGAGAACAGATCCACCTGAGAAATCCTAGTTTTATTTCGCTGTATTTCATGCTAAAGTAGGGCTGGTATAATTGCCTAAATAGTTATTACACTGTGTTTTTCTTTTACAAACTTTAATTAAGCAAAGGCTTCTAAATTAAATTCTTGCAGACATGTCGGCGTTCTTACACTCAAGGACGTTCACGACATCCTCTGTCAAGCTGAGAAAACCCATCAAAGCACATTTTGATGACTCCTTACTACTGCAGTCATGTTTTACAAGGCATGCTGCGTCAGGAGGCTCAGCAGTTTTTCACAGGCCTCATTTTCACTGGGGCCTTGAATGTCGTTTGTCATTGCAGCCCTGGTAGATCCAGTTTTATTATTAACTTAGTTCAACTCGACTACCGTCACAAAACAGCGCAGCTGGATGATATTTCATTCCATTTAATATTTTGCTATCCCCGAAATCGACCGGGAGATTTCTTTTAAAACCAGTTTGATGCAGCCAGTGTCTGAAGGCATAATTCTGTCGTTGCATAATTACGTCTCAGTGAAGGATGTGGCCGTTTCCAGTGTGAAGGCCACGAGAAAGCAACCGCCAGACGGGGTTTTATGATGCTTAGACTTGCTAATTAACTGACTTACAGTTGCCTGCTCAACATCACACCATTCTGCCACATGTGGATATCAGCTCAGTGGCGAGTCAGGGTTTTTTTTCCTCTTTTTTGGGAGTCCATACAGCCTGTTTTCTTGTGCTGAACCAGCTCCTGCCGTACGTTGAGGACACATTTTTCCTCGATATCAATGCATTACCATTGGAAATAAGGTGAATTAAGAACACCTATATCCTTGTTGAACACATAATATAATAACATAATA
>NW_023340206.1:3405523-3424573 GCF_004916995.1 Morone saxatilis
ATATAATAGTTTGACAAAAGCTTAATTTCCCATAATCAAGGAGCAAAGAATATCATGGAGTAAATAATAAGTTCAGTTCTTTTTTTTATCAAAGTAATAGTTCAACAGGAGAGTAGTATCGATCTTCTCATCCAACTCTCAAAGAAAACAAATTTCTATGTCTCCAAAAATGTCAAACTATGAAGAGGTTAAATGAGTTTCAAGCATAAATTATATAAAACTTATTTAATCAGGTCAAGGGCGTAACAATGGAGTCAACATTTCATGCCATTCAAAAATATTTAACAGATTTAACTTTTTATAATTTATTTTTGTATATATAATGTGAAGGTCTGTACATTAGGATAAGACTGTTGCACTTTACAAAAACCATCACAATCAACAGTGATATTGCCTTTGCAACACTAATATTATATTATTGCAAGACTATAATAAATTGAGACCAAGAGGGGCCTGAGCACAGCAGATACAAAGAAAAACCAAAAGTGTCAGGTGGGGTCAATTTTTGGGGTGTATATCCAAAGTAAAGCCACCCATGGTTTATTTCAGATGCAGCAAATACAAAACTTTCAGCAGTTGCCTCCATAAATGATGAAATAACTAACGGCAGTGAGACACTGTTTACCAGTTAGCATTGCCACAATAACCACTATTAAATACCATGAGAGCTCAAAACATGTTTTATACTCCTAATAAATGGTTATACATGGCTGCCGCACCACACTCGGTTCCGTGCAAAAGTCTAAATTGTTTCATTCAACACTTGACGCCGACAGGCAATATAAAACATAGATGCATAAAATCTTTTATAGCTGGCCATTAGCTGGGAACGTGTTGGCTGTTACAATGCTTCAATAAAGGATGTTTCAGTTTATTGCAAATTGATGGAGTACTCCATTCTTCAAGCAGCGTGTTGCCACCTTAGGCCCCTTTGATTTTGGTCTGAAGTTAACTGTAAACGATTGTTTAAAAGCTGTTACTGATGTGAGGATGTGAACTGAGCGGCTTCAGTTAGTTAAGGATGAGAAGAAAACCACAGAGGTGCTCACTGCTGAAAGGTGCAACTGAAAAAAGCACTGACCTCTCTTAGTCCAATGCAAGTATCAGACAAAGAGAAATAGGGTTTCAGGTTAAGAGAGTCAGAAATCTAAATGACGTGGATCAGTTTTTCTGAGGGTCAGGAGATCATCCAAAACTGCTAAGACAAAATGGGTCATTCAAGCCCAAAATCTGTATTTGAAGATGGAGCTCCAGTGACAGAAAAACTTTCTGTTTCCAATTTGTCATTCTCATCTGTCATCAACTCTTTGGAGGGCAAAAATTGGATCCTTCTGCTTCACAGTGCATGCCAGACCCATTTTTATCACCATCTCACATTTGTATTTGGTCCCCTTCTCAGTAGTCTATCTAGCCCTCTAAATCTCTCATTCCCGTCTTTTCTCCATCTCTGCTTTTCTACACCTCTTCCCATGGGGTGAGTGGGTAGGATGTGACTGTTAGAGTCATAACAAGCCGGTGGAAACGAGTCAGACATAGGAGCCAGCAGAGGAGCCCTGCTGCTTCGCCCACCTTCTGATGACTTTACAATGTGACAAAACTGCTCGTCCTTGTTTCATTGAAGGGGACTTGTGTGCCAACATGCTGGGGAGCTCACAACAAGAAAATATGAAAAATAATAACAATTTGGCAGCAGGCTGGAAAAGAGAATGGAGTTGTGGCGAGTTTGTGTGTGCATCTGAATTTCTGCATATGCGTGTGTGCATCCATAGATCTGTTGCTCCCACACACTGAGCAGCACCAGCAGGTCCAGCAAGCCTAAGAGCACTTCTAGCTTCCTTCCTCTGGGAAAACCCACTATCCTACTGACGAGCTCAGCAGGCAGCAGGAGCCTCCAGATCCACCATCTACCTATAAATTCTATCTTATCTATCTATCTATCTTACTCTATCTATCTATCTATTCTATCTATCTATCTATCTTCTATCTATCTATTCTATCTACTATCTATTATATAGAGCTAGAAGCAATGTGGCCACCTGGTCACTTTAAATATTTAATATTTAACAACACTAAGAGTCTACAGCCAGGCTAGTGGAAATTTAGTTATGTGTATGAGTGTGCTAACATTTGATAATTAGCATTAAGTAAATCATTAACAATTAACTGTTTGGACACAACTAGAAACAGGAAAGTGAGTTTGGAGACAAAAGGCTCAGTGTTTTGTGCAGGAAACTACAATGAATGGTCAAATTTGCAGAAAAGTTGCGGCAAAATTGCAAGCTCACGCACCATAATTTTCCAAAGGAAAATAATAAAATATATTAAAATAAATAAAATAATAAAATCTAGATATTCTGAGGCATTTTTCACTGCCTCAGGAGAACTTAAGATGTATATTTTTATGAATAAATTTGTCAGCCCACTCACACCATGTCTGGGCAAACAAAAGGAGAAGTAGACAAAAACACTCCTCTTTATTCTTTAT
This sequence comes from Morone saxatilis, assembly GCF_004916995.1. Classification (NCBI taxonomy): domain Eukaryota; kingdom Metazoa; phylum Chordata; class Actinopteri; family Moronidae; genus Morone; species Morone saxatilis. The sequence goes on from NW_023340206.1 coordinate 3,408,009, forward strand.
TTGTTGAGCTTTCTGGTGGTGTAGGGATGTAGCGGTGTGTGGCAACAAAATGCAGATGCTGCGTCTACACTGCCGGAAATTAAACGAAGAAGAAGAAGCAGGTCCTGCAGCAACTTTTCCACCTACGCCAAACATAATAATATAAATTTTTGTGATACTTCTGTTAAATGTCTGGCATTTCCACTTTCCATGAAGATATTAAAAATGGGCATACGCACAGCTGGGTGGAAATATACTTTGAGTACTTTTAATGCCATTAAACCCTTAAAAAAATACAGTGAAATGCATACACAGTGCAACAGGAGCCTCTCCGATGAGAGTCGACTCACACTCGGTCGACTGCAGGGGTCCTGCTGTGGTCAAGCCAACAGCAGGAATGCAGACTGGTATCCCAAGGGCAGTGGGTTAAGAATCTCTCTGTCTGCTTCTCTTTTTTTCTCCTCCACCCAAAACAGTCCAGGGCCTTGGAATGGTGTTAAAACAACAGGGCTCTCTTAAATTAGCCCAGTGCGAAAGTACAATTCAGCTTTTCCTTCACGGTTCAGCAAGAGCTCTCCCTCTCTCCCTCTTTCCCACCCGACTCTCCAAACCTGTGTGGGGGTCTTCTGCAGGCCACGGCTATGCAAACCCAATCCAAACAGCCAGGTGATGGAGATGGAGGTCTGGCTTAGCTTGACTTGGATGGCAGTTGGCCAGCCAAGCCACTTTCCGTCCGACCAGTTGTTTAGCTCTTGTGCTCCATCTTCAGTTGTGCAACTTAACAATGCAGTGAGCATGGTGTAACAATAACTGCTAACGAAACCGCAGAGAACTTTGAGGTTTGTGTAGATGTCTGTCACTAATGTAGATTTAGTGTTAAATTCAATAATAACTTTCGAGCTGTAGCCAGTTCAGTGGCTTTCCCTTTACCATCAAAGTTAACAGATGGATAGATAGATAGATGGTAGGATGTCTGTTGTTAGGGTTGTATTTATCCAGACTTTATGAACTCAATGCCCGATCCCTGGAGCGACACTAAGCATATTGTCAACTCATCAAAGACAGACCAAACCGCTGGAGAAGATGATCATCTCCAGATCTGTGATCCGCTGCTCTTCACGAGTCTCCTGCCATCTGTGCCATACTGATGAAGATTGATTTATCTGTGTACCGTGACTGGGCTAAAAAGGGATGCTGATGTGGCTGATTTGCTTTACATCAAGGCTCAGTCCAAAACTGTGTCTGTGCATGCTTTCCTGCTGTGTCTGTCTCTCCCTGTCTCTCACACAGTTGGATGCAGACTTGGACTGTTGCAACATTTTCCCAAGCCAAAGTGCCTTTGTGGCTTCTGCATTAAAGTCAGTCACCCACAGGCTTCTGACCTGCTGACCATGAGTCCCGTCAGGCTCTCCATCATCCAAGCTAAGGACAGAATTGGGTTGTGACCTTGGCATCCAGAGCCAAAGGGGGCAGATGTATAGGGATCCACCTCCCCTCATGAGTATAAGCACTCAGACTTTCCCAGGATTCCTCTGAGATTCTTGATTCCTCTTGGACTTTCTCTTTCCTGTTCCATCACTCTCCCTATCTCGCCATCTCCAGCCCGCATACCTCTCTCCAGAGTCCACATGTTAACAGATACCTCCAAATACAAGGAGTGGTGTAATTTTTCAAGTTCGACTCGCAATCCCAGGCGTGCACGTGATGTTAATGCAAGTGGGACCGTGAATCAATCTCTGCAACCTGACCTTGTCTCCCTCTCTGACACAGAACTCTCATATTGCCAAGGCTCATTACAGGCTAAAGTAGAAACAGCAGATCAAGGGAGCTCCCCAGCAGGTTAATTTCCTCAACTAACCAAATCTCCTACATCAAATGGATCATCTTTCACTCCACCTAAGCTCTGGAGTTCTGGAGCTCTGAAGTCTGCGACTGAAACTCGGAGGACCTCCAAGTTTTACTTTGAAGCCGTAGAAATCAAAGTAAATGTCATTTGAGTAGCAGTACCTTAAAAAAGGCATTTATAAAGAAGATAAGCTTATCAAATGGACTGCAATTTCCTTATGAAAGATAGACTCTCTCGCTATAATCTTGAAAGGGCTAAAATTCTGAATGACCCTCCCCCTGTCCCATTTGAAATCGCAGCATTTCTCAATCACCAGAGCAGATTTTGCTGAGTCACAGTGCACTGCCCGTATTTCCTGCAAGCAGTTTCAGCTATTGTGATGGACTTCCTGACCTCCCTCCCATAGATCTTTTACGTCCTCTCCGTAAAGGTCCACTTCCCGGATACTGACACACGCCCATGCCTGCCCTTGCACAACTGGTCACGGTTATGCTGGGAATAATTGAGGTCAGCTCGGCCTCCACCTGACGCCCCACATCTGCAAAGTTTTTCACAGCCCTCACCGCCCCGCCTGGGTGTCCCAGAACAACAATCATCCTGCATCACAAGTTAGTCATTCACACTTGAGATATTGGAGGAAGTCAGGGTGTGTTTAAGGGAAGTATAACGTACAACTTCCTCGGATAGTGAAGCAAGGTAACATGTTGTTCTCACACATCATATTCAGGGTATGACATACATAAGCTTTCCTTCCTGTTGAGCAGAACTGAGTAAGGATTAGACTAATTAATCATTACAATAGGACAAAAAATTCAAAGAATAGAATAACAATAGAACCTAACTGAATAGAGATGAAGAAGTCAAGACAGAAGTGAGCCAACTTTAACTGAACGGGGCATTCAGCAATTCCCACTGTGGGTGTTGAAAGGCTCTCTGATCTGCAATTTAGCTCTCAGTCCACAGGAGCAGCAGCAGCAGCAGCAGGCCCTGAGTCTCCAAAAAGAGGTCAACCTTCTGTTTGGATAAAAACTCACTCCAGCTGATCAATGCTCTTGGAGTAGATGGCAGAAGTCTGGAGATCAAAAGGCTTCCGCTCCAAAAAGTCTGAAATGTGTAACATCTGAGATGTTCCCCCTTCTCTTGAAACCGTAAAACTTTTAGACTTTATCAAAAGTGAAAAGTTTGGCATGTCTTTTTAGGAGCTTGGAAACGGCCAGAAAACTATTTCAAAGGCACGTGAAAAAGTGTTTTTTTTATAAATTCCAAACTTTTGGGTAAAGCCAAAAAATGTAAAAAGCATATTTGCACTGCTTATGATTAATATAAATATGGCCCCCGAAAAGTACTTTTATCCAGCAAGTGGATGAGCATTCTGTAACCTTAAGAGTTCAAAATAACCATCATGCTGATCCATGAGCCCGGATCACAGATAGCTTAGAAAACCACAACTCGTGCCCAGTTTTCTATTCAACGCCCGAGGCATACTGTCAGTGCCTTGAATCGCAATCAACACTACTGGTTGGCTGTGTGCAAGTGAAGTAAAGACTCAAAGACAGTCCAAGTAGTGGGATATTTTTTATCTTCCAAAAGCAACTGATGACCCTTTGACATCTTATGAAGCTATTTTACCTTATTATTTATTTCCTTTATTTTATAAAATGGTGATTTTCTGAATTACTTAAAGAAGAGGAGGATTTGGTTTTCACACTAATTATTTAAGAAAATAACATAATAATCAAAAAATTTTGTTGGCATGGAGGCCATTTATGAAATTCTTTAATAACTCAGCTTACTGTGGCTGTGTATTTAGACAGGCCATGTGCTTAACTGCATTTGTTTCACAAAACATGTGGTTCCCCACCAATGTTCTGCACTCCTGTGTGGCACTGAAAATCACCAACCCGCTACAATCTAGATACAGGAACCAGGCTTATACAGGGAGATAGGCAGAAATAGCTTCCATATGTGGCTTATCTGCGCTACAGCTCAACAATGGAGCCATGAAAACTCCCCTAGATTGAGATCTTTGTTGACAATAACAAGAACGCAGTAGGTAAGTAGGCTAATGGCACTGGCCTAAGTTTCAACCGCGGTGATCTGGCACATAACCGATGACTTAATGCTTCAAGAGGTTCGTCGGCAATCACTTAATCACTCCTCGAGCAGCACCTAAAGATAACCGCGGCAGTAAACATTCGGTTTCTCTAACTGCAACTCTGCTGTGGCAATGGTTCCTGAGCAAGCTCAAAACAGCCAAGGTGTTGACAGTGTTCCACCTCACTGGCGTGTACTTCTTGGCAGGGGCCGCTAAGCAGCCCCTATGCCAGCCCCCAGCTCTTAACATCGGCCTACTGGAACTGTGAGCCCAGTCCGGTAAATGATGTCAGAGAAAGTGGCACCACCGGAAAACACTTCCATAACAACCGGGAAACTGACGAAGAGTCACCTGTTATTCAGCGTCACTCAACTGACTAATGCACTAATCGCTTGTCACTGTACCAAGTGTCCAATCATATTAAGGGCTGAGATAAAGAGTGGCGGTGATGTAGAGCTGAGTCTGCAGCCTCAGCATTTCACGAGGTATAACTCACATCCCACAGATCTTCTGTTCTGGCAGAGCTCTTTATATTCTGCAAATTCATAATCGACTGCCAGGGGAAAGGGGAAAGGAATCGTCCACGCACAGATTGAGTTTAGATTCACTCAAGAAATCATCTCAAGTGACACCAAATGCAAAACAGGGGAATTACGGCGCTTTAAAGTTTGTAAGGGTCCAGTTCAAGGGGTCTTCTGTGTGGTGTAACTCAAAACCTAAAACCGTGACAGGAAATGCAGTTATAGCTCCACCATGACAATCAATGGTGCTGTAATTATTCCTGATGCAGCCCAGGAGTCCAGTAGCTCGGGAAAATGATGATGATATAGGATACAGACAACACACATGCACCAATACACACATACACGCTTCCTGAAAATAAGCTACACTACACACACACAACATCCTTTTCTTGACTGCATAACAGGTCAAGGATCTCGGGGTTTTGATCCACTCCGATGACACGGAGGAGGAAGACGGGATGAAGGAAGAAGAGGGATGGAGACAGAAGCAGAGAGAAAGAAGAGAGGGAGGTTGCTTCCCCTCGTCAGTTAAAGGCGATGAGAGGAACAGCTGTTGGGAGCTTCCTTTTTGGCTCCGTAAATCCACACGCTCCACACACGCACATCTTTATTCAATTGCTCAGTGAAAAGGCCCAGAGTTCTCCTGGGTGGGGTGATGATGGAGGGTAATTATGGTGACACCTCGCAGACACCCCGCAGCTCATCTAACAATCTGTATCTCGCCTGGTTTTCCTGCCTATACTACCACCCTGCCCTCCCTGCAACGTGGTGACCACAGGGGTGCCCCATCGTCAAGCGGCTTCCTGACCCATTTATATGTAGCTGAGGGTGGGGTCCCTGCATGGAGAGGATGCACTGGGTGTGTGGGGGCAGGGGGGAAGAGGGAGGAGAGGGTGGTTGTATTTTGGCATCGGATACCGCAGCCCTTTCTCCTTTTTTTTTTTTCAACTCCTTCCTGTGGTTTTATGGCCTACTTACCGGTAGCAGACTTTCATCTGGCTATGAGAGGGGATCTCTGGCAGATCTGTTGCAGAGATTTTGACAGAGCCTCCCGGAGGAAAAGGATCTCCAGCAGGGCTCCTGTGTGGGACCGGATGACCCAGGGGGGCTTGCAAGTTCTGGGGCGATTTAACACCTCTGGGTGGCCCATTAGGGTGGGAGTGTTGTGCACAAAATACTCATGGCCCAGATTGTTCAAGGGCAAACATGATTTCAGATTATTTCAAAACTGGCTGCAAACAAGCTTAACTTAGCTTAAAGACTGAAAGCAGGGGGGAAACCACTACCCTGGCCAAGTAATGGCCAAAATCCACCTCTAAAGCTCACTATTTAACACTCACTCTCATGTTTGTTTAATTCATACCGTTTTCTCATCTTTCATCTCATTGTTTTGGTGTTCCGACCCACAACAAAAGGTGCTTTTAAATGTACAATATGTAATTTCTGCTGCGAGAGGGTCTCTCACATCAAAACAAAAAGAGGTTTGGTGATGTTGTGAAGAAGCGTGGAAACATGGGAGTTTTTGTCTTTACCACCACCACCCCTGTTTTATCCACAGAGGTTTCATCTTTGCCGGAACAAACGGGCCCGGTGATTAAAACCCGTAAAGAGACTGAATAAAGCAGTTTCATCTTAAAACTGACACTGCTCGTCAGACAAAGGACATCCTGGAGGGCCTGCCAGCTGAGCTGCTGCTAACCTTAGCTCAGCTTGTTTCTCTGACAACTTAAGATCCAGTCATGCGATGAAAATCCTTTATATGGTTCAAATATCTAGTTAAAAACGACCAAGATTTAAAAAGTGTGTTGTAAAAATGTGGCTTAAAACTCGATAAAGTTACACAACTTATATATATAACATAGGTCTGGCGTTTTTAGACATTTTAATGTGTTTGTGTGTCATGTGTTTTAATGTTACATATGATATCTTTAACAACACTTTTTCCTCCATTCATCCTGTTCTCATGCATTATATCGGACACTGCAGAATGACTGAGGGGACGAGAACAATCAACCTTCTGTAAACTCTTGCCTGAGAGCTTATAAAGTGCAACTGAGTTATACAGCACACCTGAAACTAATTAAGCAATTAGCTGAGGTAGGAGACTATTTAACAAGTTAGTGGACAAACTGGAAGCATGCACAAAGTGAAAGCACCACACACGAAGGGCAGCAGCACAGAAACGCAAACATTCCCTACAGACAGCATTTATAGCAAGTTTGCTTCATTGAATTTATATTATGGTAATGATAATTCAAATATTCTGTGAAAATATATCCTCTGATGCACGAGAACGGGGCTCCACATGCGAGACCTGTTCGGCACAGATGGAATGTGTTAGAACTATGTTGAATTAGATATGACGTGGAAAAATCAAATGTGTTTAAATGCTCTGCAAATTTAATTCTCAGTAATGACGTCTATTACGGAGCTGTGCGTATAAACCAGCTGCAAAAATGGCTGCTATTGTAGTCAGCATGACTCTCGGTCATCAGCTGAGGATGGGTTTCATTACAGTGCAGGCCCACGCAGGCTCCAAACTGCAAGCTTATGGTGTTTTGGATACAATCAAATATAGGATATACAGTACATTGTGCTATAATCTTCTATATGTGGACTTCCAAAGCCTGACATTATGGGTTACAGCAGATGCACTGTCATCACCTGCTTTATGTTCTCCATTTACCAATCATAACACAAACTGATGGATGTGGAGGGTTGAGAGAAAAGGGAAAACAAACTCATAAATTGTTTTGGATAACGTTCATTCTTGTGCTTTGCATGGTTAGTTTTCGTGTTTTTTGAGAGCGGGGTGCTGGTTGAAAGACTTCAGCGCTGATAATACGCCTCATGTTTTTAATTTTGCAGGGTGAATACGTAAAAAAAGTTCAAACCTGGGAGGGTTGTGTGGGAAAAACCTCCTGCCCTCTGTAGTCCCAGTGCCTGAGGCGAAAGTCAAGCATGACACATTAAGTACTGTGAGCTGGATCACCTGAGAGAAAATGTGTGTGTGAGAGGGAGCGAAAACAAGAGAGATATAGACTGACACAGAGTGGGAAAGAAAAGTCAGAGAAAACAGGGCAAAAGTCTGATCCGTGTTCTGTAAATCACGCTGGGATTGTTGTCAAAACAGTACTGGGTCTTCATGTGTCTCAAAGCCTTTATGTGTGTGTGTATGTGTGTGTGTGGGAGAGAGAGCGAGTACTGTAGGTGGCATATCTGTGCTTGTGGGTCAGTGTGTGGGTGGGCAAAGCTCTCCCAGGCAACCCCGTTTTTCTCTTTGTCCTCTTTGTATCGGTAAAGTGTGCACTGCTGCAGATGCTCAGCGATTTCAAGAACCGTTCTGGTTTTTGACTTTGATTAGCCGCTGCGTCTGGACCGAATAAGGCCGCAGTGTGTTTGTGCATTGATCCACCACTACCTTTCTATACTGTAATCACAGAAGACATAAATCATAATACATGCCTGCAGGAAAAGTGATCCAAGAAAAGCGAGAGGATGATCATATGCTGCGTGTCGTCATAACAACTTCTGTTTTTACAGCGTGTGAAGGAAGCTAATTACTTGACGGGACCATTAATTGGTCTCGTTCTTTCTTGTAGAAATGCACATATGCATTAGATGGATGCATTTCACTGGTTGCTCAAGTGCGTTGGACAAAAGCAGCGGGTTTGTCAAAAAGAAAAGAGAAACTGTCCTTCCAAGAGACCTTTTTCACAGCAGCCATTTTGTTAACATTGATACTAATTAAGGCACCATTCCATTCAGGTCAATCAGAGTCAGGGAGCCAGCAAATGTCCTACGCCTCTGATCTCCAGCAAAGAGAGAGTTGCCCTGTAGGGATAGTTTTGTAGTGGCATGTATCAGCACTCATCAACAGGGATAACAATAAAAAATGATCTTCTCCTCAGCATGTCTATTTGGGGTTAATTTTTCACCCCAAGGTCACACCAGATGATATGGGGCATAAAAATGGGACATTTTGGGACATTGCAGCATCTGGACTGCTCAAGTCATCCCTTCTGACATCAGGGTGAAAATAAACCATGAGATTTGACAAGAATATTGAAAATGTACTGCAGTGATTATCGTTTTTCCATAAAGCTGGGGAACTCACAAGAAAAAGGGAAATCATAAATCAAAGCAGCACTGCACTGAAACTTCTCTTGACTTTTTGGTCCCTAGTACAGCATGGGTTAGGCTCTGAAAAAAACCTACATTTCCCATAAAGCAACCAATAGCATCTGTTTGCTAGAACCTCCCTGCTAGGTAAATGTCCATGTCTTCCACAACCCAGTTTGTAACATAGACTAAGGGCCACTTACAAGCTCATTCCTAAGCTCTCAGCCACATCTCACAGCCTTTGTCATTTTTTTTGTCAAACTACTATTTCCAAGATCAACAATGAAGCTGTCCCAACGCCTCATTAGTGCAAAGACTTGTCCTGGTTAAATGAAGGATTCAAGAAAAGTACACACTGAGCCACACGTTACCTGCACTGTGTAATTTATCATTGAAAAATACATTTGATTCTTTACTTTTCCATTTGACAGGTGTTTGTTTGAGACCTTGCCTGCAGCCATTTGGTTTTTGGTGAGCCTCTCCACCAAGCGGTTGAGCATTTCCCCTGCTGGTATACAGTATATAAACATTTAGACTTCACTGGGTAATTTTCCTGTCAAAGAGAGATTATGTGTCTGCTCCACAACTCCCTCTGGTCTCCTCAGAGAAGTGTGTCACCAAAAATGGATTCAAACAGAGATCAGATCACTTTTGTTTTTCTCAGCAGTGCAAATATTTTGGGAGTAGGGAGATTAGGTTTCACTTTTTTTTTTACTCTTTCACTCTCTTTTCTTAACCGCCCATCGCTCCAAATTGTCGTATTGGAAAAAATCCTCCACGTGGAGTCTGAGCCAGGAAAGTTTTCCCCCCGAGCTGCAGGCTGGGTCTGTTTTTATGGTGCGCTGAGAGGCTAATTGGCTTTGCAGACGGCCTTTCCCCACAGTGACCCGTGGTGCTAACGGCCTCCACGCTCATCCAGCCTTCACAGCTAGCCGACTGGCCTAGGAAAAAGAGCGGGGTCAAATTGTGTGATTGTATGTGTGTGTCGAGTAGGCAGACAGGTGATGAGTCACTGCTAGACACTCGTATCCAGAAATCTGCCTCAGCAGCTTCTGGAAAACGTCGGCTCGCACTTTGACCTGATGCGCTCGCAAATAAAAAGGCAGAGTGGGAAAAGAGTGATGTTTTGTTAAACCCATATGTCTTCCACTTGTCATTTTTGCCTGTCTTTGGCTTTCTGCACTGATAGAAATGGATTAGCGTGTTTCAAGTCTATGACAGATTTTAAGGCGAATCCTTTCCAAACCTCCTACGTGCAACTGAATCACTCCTCAAGAGAGACCTTTACAGTCAGGGAAGAAACAATTCTTTTTTTTATCTTATTTGTTTTAACTGTCAGACTCCCACATAAATGGCAGTGTACTGACATGGTGATAGTCTACAATAATCCCATGTGGGAGGCAAATTATATCAGCATTTATTATCATTAATGCATCACAATTGAATTTATTAACTAACCACTTACATGATAAAACGACCAACTTACCCGCCCCTACGTGAAATATCGTGCTCAGATCTTAGTGTGATGGTGGGAGGGGAACACGTGAGCAGGCCTGTGACTCCCAGCCCAACAAAACAGTGCACGGGGGAGAGTGGGAAACACAGATGGCCTCTGCAAATGAGCTGTGACCTGAGGCCGTGGAGAGGTGGGAGTCCCGTGAGGCGGTGTGGGATGTGGGGCAAACGAGGGCAGGAGTAAGGGAATTTGAGCTGGTTGATGGGTGTGTGTGTGTGTGTGTATGTGTGGATGCATCAGTCTGTAGACTACCAGGTTTACATGGAGACCCAGTGCAGGAGAGGGGGAGGAGAAAAGTGTGTGTGCATATGTGTTAATCCTTAAAGACACCCTGTCTGTGCTCGGGCCATGTTGTCTCGAGCTGCGATCTCGTAAAAGCAGGTCACGTTTTTATTGCGTTTAATTATGTTTTGTTGAAGGCGGAGGGTTTTTTTGGGATGGATGGTGAGGAGTCCCCGAGCGCAGGGCTGCGAAGTGTACGTAAACAAAACACATGTGCTTAGAAACACTGTATTGCTCAACTTGTACAGGACATGTACTCAAACACGCTTTGTTTACCTGGGAAAACTCATTCTCAAGACTGGGTTAAGGCTAATGAGATGTTACATTATCAGTTTGTTAAATTCACGTCCTAGACACAAGACGGAATTTGTTGGCTGTTTATGAGAAATAGTCCCCTAAATCAGCTTTTTGCATAGTCCTCTAAAATGTACTATTAAAATGTATGTAATTCATAATAAATTCAATACAGCATATCATGAACACACCACAAGTTCAGCCTCATTTCATATAGTTTTCAAGCCAAAGGATGATTGACAGCTGCTCAGTCATAAACATACCACAACAGACCATTACCGTGCACCAGTTCAAGTACAGTTTTTAAAAATATTATGCTTGTAATCTTCTCAAAAAGATTTTTTATTTCCTTTACAATAAGAACACGATCATGACCTTCTCCAGCGAACATAACATAAACATAATGTTTTAGGAAAGAATGTAAACTTGTGCTGCTGCGCTTGGAAAACCGCGTTGGCTACAAACCCTCCTGACGCTGTTTGCAATTACATGGACCACGTTCTTCTAATAAGTCCAACCCATGGCTCCCACCAAAGTGTCTACATGAGCACTAAATGAAATGATCAGACGAGGTGTTCTGTTTGCAGGGTGCACCACATTTGAAAGCGATCGACCTGCGAGCGCCATGGGCTTGGCACGTTGTGTTGGTTGTGTTGGTTTCCAACAAGATATAAAATCTATTAAACTGTGCACAGGCCCTCTGGTTATTTCCCCGAAACTCATAAGAACACATGCAATATTGTAAGATAGTTCCCCTGAGGAAGATGCACCACTTGGAAAAGAAGTAGAGAGTTATAACAGTCGAGAGTCTTTCCCAGGAGAACATCAGTGACTTTACTCAACTATATTACAGTACAGATAAGGCATTGTGTTTAGACTGTCATCATTAGGAATACAAGTCATTGGCTTAAATCTGTGTTTTACATCTAAAGACTACGGAGCACCAGTATTTATGAGATTTCTATTAACCAGCAGTGCCAGCATTTTAAACCAAAAAGGAGCATATAACTCAATAATGGAAGACATCCAGTCTGTCCTGAGAGTGATCGGTTAGCTTGCCAACCCCTAGCAAAAATATCCTGATTTCATAGCACACATGTTCTACAGAATCAGATTATTCTCCAGCTTTATACTTGTTTGTTTCCTTGGAGCCCAAAGATAAGGACTCATTTATTGTTAGTTGAGTTGTGGGTTTCGTATTGAGCACTGAAAGTATAATACACACTCAGATTCTTGTGTGTTTTTTGGGTAATTACCCACTGGGGAGATAAAAGTTCTGAATGCTAACCTCACCATGCTAACATGCTGATGGATATCTGTACAAAATTCAATCTATCCAATCGTTAAGCAATCCAATTTCACAAAAAAACTGAAATGTCGACCTCATGGTGGCACTACGGGTAAAAGGGGATTCATTTACCCTCTAAGGAACAAGACTGTCAGAGCAAATTTAGTCTGGCTCAAAGTGTTGGACTGACCAGCATACCGACACTTCCATCCTTGGAGAAATAGCACTGTGGCTAAATAAAGTATTATTTTCTATTGTACATGTATACACCTGCACACACACTTGTACTGTATCCTATGTGAGGTACCTTCCCTTTATAACATTCACGTCCCAAACCCCAAACCCACACTCCAACCTGAACCCTACACCAAACCGCTAACTGTAAAATAACCTCTTCTCAAAGTCAGGACCGACCGCAGTGACTTCAACATCCACAAAATATCTCAGAGTTCGTCCGTCCCTAAGTGTACCGCAGTGTGCACACATGCACCGACGTTTCCAGAGCACAAATACTGCTTCTATTCTAATCGACATTGTCTAAATATACTAATAATGAGCTTTTCAACTCCATTTTTTCTCATTATGGCCTCATTGTGTTTAAAGTCGCCCTCCACTTTCTTTTTGTTCCTACAGTGTGATGTTTGAGCTTCACTGTACAGAGTGATGTATGTGCAAACACACATAACTCCAAGCTGACTACTCTTAAGACATGTGTGGAGGGGATCTATTATATTCACCATTCCAAAAGACATCCCTTTCAGACAAAAGCCTGTTTCCCAAACATCACCGTTGTATATTTTATCAACAGATGTGTTTCATAACCTCGCCTCCTCACTCTAATGGATATGTCAAGATGTCCTGCTCTTGTTTTAACAGTGTTTACCTGATTGCAAAGAGGAGAAATTGATTCCTTTTGTGGTTCCACCATGAAAGCGGTGCATCAGCATCAGCGTTTTATATCAGCTAACGTCAACTCCCCGTCAAACAGAGAGGGCTGGAGTTTCAACAACACATTGCACCATCTTGATCCAGATTGAATTAGCTGTCAACAGTCGGGGTCTGGGCCGGACATTGTGCTCAGGCACAAATCGTCCTCAGCTGTTTGTCCATGTGTGTGTTTGTGTATGAAAAAAGGGGGCTTGCAGTGGTTGATTTGGCTTGGCTTATGCGTGTTAGCAGTGGTCATGGCTCCAGCGTGTTTATGAGCTGCTGTTCTGTGCTGAGCTCATCACCTCTGACCAACATTTACATAGTTACAGACACACACACACACACACACACACACACACGTATCTAGATAAGTCTGTATGAAAATCCCCTGAATTTATATGATTAATGTTGCTATATCAACAACAGAGCTATACAGTATCAGATAACCAGAAGCAGACAGCAGACTAGTGCTGACGCTGCAGACAGTTACTAAACTGGTTTTAAAGCAGCCTAAATTACTAGCTCTGCTCGGAATTATCATGTGACATAATTAATTTAAATCAGTGGTATTTATATGCTTTTATAGGGATCAAAGTAGGGCATAAACAAGAATGTCAGAGAATAGTGGGGTACAAAGATATCTATACCACTAATGTATCTGCTAGCATACATACAATAAATGTTTAAAGGCATGGCACAAAATTGGGCAATAGCTCACACAGTTTATTCAAAAGGCTCCTGTCTCATAACTGTCTGCACACCAATCCTTCTTTGTGGAGCAGTTCACACAAGAGGAGGTTAAAGAAAACTGGATGGAGCAACAGAGTTAATAAGCTACAGCTTCCACCATTTCGGACTCTCCAGGCTCTATTTCGGTCTGTCGAGATCTGGGTGATTATGCTTGGATGTATTCGGATCACGTCTGGCTGTGCTTGGATCCCTATCTTATCAGGTCTATTTTTATATGCACATCAGTTACAGGGCCATTTTCCAATGGCCCCTTTCGATCTGGACACGTGAAGGCTTCCACGCTGTACAAGTGATTTGAGTTAAGTTTTTATGGTACATTTTCAGTGTGAAACTCGGTCTCCATCGGAATAAGCAGCAACCACTTTGAATCCAAGCTGACTAAAGGCGCTGTGTCGTGCTACAAACTTTTCAGAGCCATGTTTCAAGCCTACAGATGGTCAGATACTCAAAAACACACAAGTATTTAGGAAGACGTTGGCAATGGCAGCAGCAAAAACCCAGTCTATGTCAGCATCTGGGCAACTTCCTGGGGACTTTTTTTAAAATCATATTTTGCAGAGAATTGTGTATTTTCTTCAAAAAATAATGTTCCACAGCAACTAGTCGAATATCATTGATGAGTCACACTAAACCACAAGTGATTCATGTTGGGAAAACATGTTCCACTGCAACAGCACTGGTTTTGTTATTCACAAGACATATTAGATTATTAGTAAGTCAAATTACTGGTTATTTTGAAGTTTTGGTTTGCCTGTTCTGATGTTATCATTGACGAGTCTGACACATTTGGCTGTCAGATGGCTGTAACTGCAAAGAATTAGGAGATCTTGTATTGCTAACAGGCCTAATAAACGAACTGGAAGCGACACTGAGAGTGCTCCTGATGTGTATCTGCACGCCGTAATTCTGTTTTGGTTCTCATGAACTCGATGCCGTCGTCTTACTGTTCGGTCCAATCAAACCAAGCACCTACTGTAATCGGATTTCAAACATTGCGCCCTGCATGACCACACAAACTCAAACAATGCTTTTGTTATTATATTTGGCCCCTCCTAATGTTTCTTTCATTGCAACTGTTTAACTAGAGCTCAAACAATTAGGACATTTTTTTTTTTTTTTTTTGCCTTTTTCAAAATCTTAGCCCAAATCTGTTGACATTCTGAGCCCGAACTTTAACTGGCTGCCAGATTATTGCATAATTTGAGCAGTTTAAGGGGCTAATTAGCGCATAAGTCAATCATACTCAACATTTTGAACAATAAGAGTGCTTGGTGTGTGGCCTTGTGCATGCGTGTACACATTGTATGTTTGTGTAGCTTATGTCCGCTCACGTGCATGAGGACGCTTGAGAATATGAAGCACTGTAGTTTTGTTTGTGCAGACGTGGCCCTGACCACCTCTAAAGCCCCAGAAACTGTCCAGCTGCTTCACACTGATTCACATCTGGGACGAGTCTGGTAGTGGTTAAGATGTGAGCACGTGCACACACAGACTCCCACAGACACACAGTAAATCCCCTTACACATCCATACATACAGAAGGCATTTCCACATCCCCCAAAAATGCCTACCTCAGCGATGTACAATTGTTTTTGTACCGCGGCCTTGTTGTGGCCCGTGACCCCCTTTTTCAATCCTGTAAAATGTGAACAGATTTCAAGGAAAAGTGGGGAACTTTCCCAGTAGAATTGGGGTGAATAAACACACCCGCCACTCTTTCCTCTTTCTACCTATACAGCTTCATCAGTGTTTGTCTGCTCCAGTGAGACTGACCCACTTGGCAGAGGCTCAGCAGTGTGGTTAGAGCAGGATTAACACACACAGGCTACTCACATACTGCCATCACGTACAGTATATAGAAAAACTGTGGCATTGTTTACTGGTAGTTTGTGTTTAAAACTATTTTAACCTTTTTTGCTTCCTGAATAGGAAGCATGTGTACTTGAAACCCCACATCATGAGTTGACAGCAGTTCAGTCAGTTAATATTTTCACTCGCCTAGTTACTTTACTTTTCCCTTTTTAGGTAGTTTCTTTTGAATAGACTAGATTTTAAGCGTGTATAAAGAGGGAAAGATTCTTTTCACATTTTACTAGAAAAATCAACTCATCTGTACTGTCAGTTGCTAGCATTTAGCAAGCTCTCTATATCAGCGACATTGGCTTTGTGCTGGGCCCTCATTTACCACCAGTCTACTGTATCCAGTCCCTATAGGATCTGTTATGAAAAAAACCTTTATTTTTTTGTTGGTAAAAGTGTATTTTCTGTACTTTGAACATTAAAATAAGTTCAGCAAATGCTTTTGTGACGATATCTGTATCTTTGGCTTGATTGCAGCTTCATATAAACTTTTTGTGGTGCAGCATGCTAACCAGCAGTTATGTTAATAAACCAGGTACATGCTACCAGTCTCCTGTATCCCATCTCTCTCCATTTTCTGGAGCTTGTTGTGGTAGACGTACTTACCAGTAGTGATGGTTTGTACATCACTCATCACACAATGCAAGAAAGAGCACACAACTGCTACATTAGTGCTTAGCTTGCCTGCTAAAGTTATTTACCAACTAGCCCTGGTATTAATACTGTAGTATTTTATTTTGTAGTATTTCTCATTTATGAATGTAAAGTTCTTGGTTGCAGATTAGGTTCATTTAGTTACCCTTATGGGTGCAAGTCTATTTCCAAGATGGCACATTGTTCAGTGAGCAACTTTAGCCAAAACACCTATTCAAATATGAATGTGGCCACCCCTTCAGCACAAATCATTTTTATCTTGCAGTGAAATGTGAATTGCTTTTGCATCTTTTTCTACCGTGTCTGAAGCCTGAAAGTATTGAACAGATTTCCTCTCTGGTCCTTTCAACGGCCTTTGGTGTAAAGCCTCGTCTCACAAATCAAGTCGTGCTACAGATGGGATTCCCTCAGCACACAAGCAATCAC
>NW_023340206.1:3424673-3449976 GCF_004916995.1 Morone saxatilis
CAAACCACGCCCACCCCCACAATCTCATTACAAGATTTTTAGGTTATTGCATGCAAGATTGCCTATTGCAACTTCAAATGAGATTAAAGGTAAGGACAAGCTTAGAGTGCAAGTCGATTTACACGAAGCAACAGGGACCTTGAAATACACACACACACACAAAGTCCCTTTACAATGTGGCTTTCATGAGATGGGTCAGAGCTGAGTACACCGCTTTCCCTTACCTACCCACTTTAGTAGCATTAATGGGTATCACAGGTGTTAACAGCAGCCAGCCTCTAGATAGATGAGATGCTCGCCCCACGTGTTTAACCCTCCTTGTAGTGTTCTGTGTATGCTAAGTAGGATGTGTTGTCCCCTGTGCCCAGTTAGCTCCAGCTGGTGAGGTGTGGCCCATCCTTACTTTCCTACTTCCTGTCTGTTGAGCCAAAGATCCTGACTGGAACTGCATCCAGTCCAGCTCTCTAATCCAGAGATTGCAATTTTAGGAACTGAAGCTATAAAAGCTTGGGCAGCCCAACAGTCTGGGCGGCTGGTATTCGCAGCTTGCCAACGTGCTTCTTGTTGTTCAATGTCAGACTGATAACTGTTAATCTTGTATTAGCCCTTTAGAATTTTGAAATAATTTAAGATGTCAATTTTTGGAATCTTCTCAAGTTTCAAGGTTTTATTTGAGTGGGTGATGTTGTGAAAAACCACAGCACAGACAGCTAGACACAAATACACTCATTTATCCACTCTCACACACACATGGTCACATTTTAACCTCGTCTAGACACACACACATAGAACTGCCTAGCTCCACAGACACGTGCTAACTAGATACAAAAATGTGCATTAACTAATATGAACGCAGACATGCACGCACACACAATTAAAGCTCAACCGCCGTCCCGCCACACTCGCTCACCCTCTCATCAGAAGCACAGGGTAGCCTGTCAGTGTGTGAAATGAGCTGGAAAAGAGCAAAGACAAGAGGAGGAGAAGCGGTTAAGAGGAATTCATCAAAAGATCTCAGAAAACGGGCAAATCGCTACCCGACAAAACCATCCTGCTGCACCGCACAGCCGGCAGCACGCTCGCCTTGCAGGGAATGCAAATACGCCTGAAAATGATCAATGTGGACACTTTTGGGTGAACTCGTCCTCTTGCAGGCTTGACAACTGACTTATAACTTCTCCCTGTGGCGATGCACGGGGGTCGGCCTAATTGCAGTGACTTGCCATATGCTTTGAGAAAGTAGAACCATACATCATCATTGGACATATGCATACAAACTCCCATATGCACGTGCAAGCACGAATACGGGGTATTCTGAGGCCTGAGCTGTGCCAAGCAGTGATAAATCTATTTCTACTCTATGAGGTGTGTAACAGGAGAAAGTTTTCTTGCCTGTCACATCAAATTGGCCCTGCAAATGCCTCATAGGAAATTCTGGAGTACCTGTGTGTGTGTGTATATGGGGGGCAGCTTGTAGATTTGTTTTTTATTCTGGTCAGCTGCCAGATGGATTAACTTTTTCCTCACAGAATAACACAATGAGTGCCAGAGAAGTTTCAACAATCAGAAAAGTATTTGCAAGTCGGTTTAGGAAACTTTTCTGCCGGGGAAACACTATGAATCTGGCGGAAGTGTGTGAGAATGAATGAATGAAGCCATTATGCTTATGATGCTCTATTCTGGGCACTGTGTGGTCACACAGGAGTCGCAGTCGTCCACGGCCTGGCCCCCCATTCCTCCTTTAGTTACACTCACACAGCGGGCCTTGTTGACTTTGGTCGGACTGACGTTGTCGCACAGCGGGGGCACAGCGCCTCGCTAGGGCTCATTTCGGGGTGGAAAGTCACTGTTGTCTTCCTATCCAGGGAGAAGCTAGGTGATCCTTGCTGCCAGAGACCCGGACCTAGGTTTCCCAAAACCAACCCTTCACTGAGGACACCACTGTTCTTCTGTAAGTCAGCGAGTGCATTTGAATTATGGTAATTTTCTGATAGCATGCAGGAGAGCATGTGTTGACTTTGTCCCATTTACAGGTACTTGCAAGCTCCAAACCTTGATTTGCAGGGATTTAGTGATCAGAGTTGGGATACTGGGCATGTAGACACCATAATCTGTTGAGCAATTTTGGGAATATTCTCTTGAATGCATATCGGATACCTGTGGTTTACTCTGCATGTGCTGTAAGTGAACAAAGAGGATTTAAAGATGTAAACATGAAGCAGAATACTGACCTTGTATTAATAAAGTGTGAACATTAATATTAAACATGTGGTAAAGAATTGTTCTTTAGTGGTAGCATTTATTGACTCAACCTAGACCAAAGGCCACACATGCTACCTGTCGCTGATGATTAAGTAACACCCACAAGCTTGTGTCGAACCTGTAATCCAGTATAGTACATCCTTTATGATGGGGCTAAATGTGGCAAAGCCCACATTTCCATCTCTTACAGTAGGCCACATTCACAGCACGCGTACATTTCACACACATTTGTAGGTCAGTTATGTGGGCACGACTGCAGAAAAGAGCACAAAAAAAAACCCACACGAGGCGGCCGAGTGCCAAGCTTGTAGTCAAGCCACCCGGTCCTGACTGGAAATTCCCAATGTGAACTTTCCATGGAGGGTGTACAGAAAGAGGCATTAGTGCTACTACTACTGTGATTCATTCTTCACCTCAAATGGGGTCACGGTAGCTGACGATGTTGGACGCAATCTCCGTTAAAAGTGCAACATGAAGCATTTTTAAACAGCAATATATCATTGTCAAATTAACTGTAATACCTTGGTGAAATTTCCATAAACAGACAGAATTTGTAGCCTGTTTCGTGCCAGCGGTATTGGTGGTGCTAGTGTTTCTCAAAAGTAAGACCAAATTTCCCATAAACCCTCAGCTCCGGTGACACTGCATGTTTTTTCTCGACTTTAAGAGGATTTGCACCTGCTTTGTGACAAAAAGCAACATCTTTTAATCATTTGTAAGATTTTTTATCATTAACTTGTACTGTTCAGCTCCTCAGCAGCTCATTTAACAGTATCTATTGTTAACACTGTCTTCCACTTGCTCGGGGCTTATCATGGTTTGTCTCTAAAGCTCTCCAACAACATGCAGTCGAGAAAAAGTCTGACTCATCCAAACAAACTGTAAACGTCATTGACCTCTTTCCCTTATGAGGTGGACAAACGAGAGGGGAGGTTATTACTGGGTGGTGGGTGGTTGTGTTTTTTAAAAGCTGAGCCAATTAAGATTAAAGATCTGAAGCATTATTAATATAAATGTTTCAGGGATGTGCAGCCGTTTGATATTCCTGCCTGTAGTGAAATGAAAATTTAATTGGCTTTCGCTGAGAGAAAACCGTCAGGTCATATCTTTTAAACAGGGAGTAGATGGGAGGAGAGACTGTACATGCTGTAAATAGAGATGCTCTAGAATAAGCAGTGTTCATACAACTGCAACTCCTTTAGTCCATCTGTGAGTTTGCAAAATACAGTACAAGCCTACGGGACAGAAAGCATGACTAAGCGCCTACAGCTGTGCTACCAGCTCTGAGAGACTGTACTTGAGTGCTAATATCACCATGCTAACATGCTAACAATGTGGATGCACACAAGTTGATGATGAGCAGGAAAATGTTTGCCATGTTCATCGTCTCAGTTTGGCGTGTTAGCATGCTAATAGTGGCTAATCAGCACTGGACAGAAGTCAGTCAGGGGCATAAGGTTTTAGGATTAGAGATTCCCCCTTTGGCGGTATCCATAAACTCATTGAATTTCAGGACCATCTGGCTATTACATTATGAAGTTTCTTGTATGCAATGTAGAAGAGAGGTCAGGGGGTCACAAGAAGGCGGCCTTCTTTCTAGGGACCAACAATGCCATCCTAGCAGAGTGATATACAACATTAAGCATGAAATGAATCACTGTGATTAAAAATGTCATCTTCAAAAGAAACTCTAGAAGGATATAACATGTCTGCAGCAGCAAGAAAGAATCCAGACGCAGCCTTTGTGTCTTAAATCCCTTGATGTCTCCGTTGTTGTGTTACTGAATCATACCTGGGCCTAGTCTCCTTAAAAAGGCCTAAGAAGCCTGATAAAAAAATAGCCATGCAAAGAACGACGAACCGGCAGACAGCAAGGAGGAGGGAGAAAAGTTGGATGTATTGTTCACACCAATTAAACTGCCTAAGCTGATCTGTAACCGTAGACTGGTTCAACTTTATCTCTTTCCGCATCAAGAGTTTCTACAAGGGGTTTAGAAAATGAACAGGACAAGTCAATCTGACCCAGTTTGCTGCTGTAGAGAACAGAACATCTCATCCTGACTGTTTCTGACCTCAAAGCAAACATTTGCTCGTCCTCTCCTCCCTAAAAAAAAAACCCTCGGCAACAGAGAAATTATCTCTATCTTTGTTTCAAGCTGGCTGGAGTAGCAGATGACTGTAACGAAATACAAAGTGATAGAAAAGTTGGACTCCGGTTGATTTAACTTCTTGAAAACTTGAAAACAAGTGACGCTTTTTCTTCTCATTGTCTGACCACAAAAACGAACCCCCCTTCAGTCACACACTCGGCAAATCTAACTCGAGATACATTCAGATTTATTTCTGTTTTGACAAAACTGCCTGTAACTACAAAGTGTCTCCCCATGCTGTCTGGTTAAGCTATATCTGTTCCTGTAAAAGATTAAAAAGTAAGTGTGAAAGAAAAATGGTGTCGAGGCAGTTTATCTGCATGAGATTAACCATATCCCAGCAATTAGACATAGCCAAAACACGTAAAAGCCCTTTATTGAGGTTTGCTGTGTTCCCCAAGAGAAGATTCATAGAGCCTGACAGGAACGCCGCGGGGACTAAGGTGATAATGGACCAAAAAGGTAAGAGTGTGTGTGTGTGTGTTTGGACCATTAGGGCATGATTAGGAAGCAGCTGCTGAATGTAGGTCTAGTACTGGGTTTATGAGACCCCTCCAACACACATACACACACAAACACTGTCTGCAACGACCCTTCACCTCCCCCACTCTCTCCTCCCAAGGCTCAGCTATAATGCAAGCCTGACTCTTAACAATCTACAGCTGTTTGAGCCTGTGAGCCCAAAACAATGAGATGGGCTCACGTGAACCGCTGACAGCACACACACACACGCACAAATGCACCTAAATATGCTCAAGTGGATACAGATTTTTGTATGAACACACAGGAACTGACAGTTTATAGCAAGCAGATTAGTTATTGAGTTAATGAATGAACCACTGATGGTGGCCAATCAGCTAACACAAGCGTGAGTTCAGTGCTTTACCTGAACTACCGCTGTGCTCCATGAATTCTTCATCCCTAGCTATATTCCTTAGCTCCAATCTACCCCAGAAAACTTTTTAAATCTTGGATCCGATTCTGGCAACTGGTTCTTTTCTGTGAAATTGAAACAGTTTTCTGAATTAGTCCAATATCACTCATCTTGGGGAAAACTTGCAAATCTGATTCACACTGCTCTGACTGCATGACTTCACTCTCCTAATTCACAACATCTTTTTCTTTCGCAGTAAAGGCAAAATACTCCAGATCTGGAGCCAGCGCTCTTTTGATGAAAACATGTTTCATCTTTTGCTTTGTTTACATTCAGTCTGTCACATTATACGAGAGGATTGACTTTTATGATTGTGGGTTTGCTGTGTTTTCCTCTGCAGCAGTCAAGTTGAGGTTGGAGGCCCTACAGCGCTGCGGCTCTTGCCTGGGTCGCCTGTTTTCACGGGTGACTTTTATAGGAGGCTTATTGGATTGTCCTGGGACTCCAACTGGCCACAAACTGACACCATGACTGTTCTGTGTGGTCTTTTCTTTACCAGGCCAGGGGCGAAACAGTGACTGCACAAAATTCTTACTGTTAGTTTTAATCTACTTTGAGCAGCAGATGGGTGGGGTTTGCTTCATTAAGACAGATGTTGTTAAATGAGGCTTGCATATTTTTGAGAGACATCATAACTTTCCGGTACTTTTTTATATTTTGCTACATGGCAACGCCCAAATATACACAGAAAATGTATCAGTAGGTGTCTGGTGTGCTTCTATATGACACAATGTGCAAGCAAACCCATGTACATCAAATATATTCTGGTATGCTCGTTGTACGTTAACTCATAAATCTATAACTGAAGCATGGGGAGGTTTAGGAAACAGTCTTTGTTCCATGGAAGAAGGCTAAGCTGAAGCTCGTGGCTGGCCTGTCAGATGGTGTACGCCTTTAGGTAGTGGAGGCTGCAACTTGCCAAAAAACTGTGATTTCCCAAAACACACAAACTGATGTGCACTTGGCTCTGATGACAGAACACTCAAGTCTGCTAGAAAACCAGAAAAATGCATCCCAGTATTGCTCTGTGCTGGGTAATTCTGGGTTTTCCTAGTTTATGCTGTAAATTTCAGAATTAGACTGATATTTAAGGGAGAGTGGGGGTTACAGTATATTACAATATGTGTAACGGTTCTAGATCTCATTTAGGAGAAAAGTGTTACTATTTAGAAAAGACAATGGTGACTGCAGGAACATTAGCCAATTTACAGCAGGATGTATGAGAGTTATAAACAGGGCTCCAAACTAACTCCCTTTCACCACCTTCCAAAAACTTCACCAAGGGGAGTGCCTAACATGGTTCCACAGCAGCCCGCACTGACAAGGCTGCCTGCTGATGTGTCTGCAGACATTTTTTGATCATCGGCCTCGTGAGCGCAGGCATCAGCTGTTGCCGATTATCCAAAAACTGCCAGATATCACTACTACGGACCACTTTCCAAGCAATAACAAGCAGCAAAACGACCAAGAATGCTTTAGATTGATTGACTGTCAAGTAAAACTTGCTTTCTATTTTGAGTATTTATATAATGAAAATCAACTCGCTAAGACTTGAAACTCACACTGTTTGCACTGTTGGCAATAAAGTTCTATTAAATTGCTTTTTTGGCAACTGTCCATGTCATGGAAGCAGCTTTGGCACCAAAATCTACAGTATGTATTGTATTGTACAGTATATAGGATGCAGCTTGTTAATGGCTACCTGTGTGGTCCTTTAATGCCATTTTGAGAAAAACAACAAACAACAACAAACCGTGCCACTGACTGACTCCTCTCTCTGGTTAAATTCGGCTAAACCCTTGATGCGTCTGTCTGAGGCAGCAGCAGCAGTAGCCTTGTGGTCAGAAAGGTGGACTTGTTCAAACACTTGAGTAAAGAGTAGAAATAAAAGAGCCTCCAGTGCAGTCGTCCTGGGACCAACACTGAATCCCTGGCTGCTCCAGTGGAGCTGCTCACAGGCCGACAGTATGAAACTGTCGTACTGGACAACTTCCAGGAGTGTGTGTGTGTGTGTACAGCTTCTTCCCCCAGGCTGTTCCTGTAAATACAAGTTTGCTCTGCAGACAACCTGTCCAGGTTAAATAAAAAATAAACACACATGCAGCTAAATAAATATCTTCAAATTTCAATCTCTGCTTGGACGCATCAGCAGCTTGCAGCCGGCTGCAAAGCGGCCAAGTTTGACGCGTGAAACCACAACACAAAATTGACGAAATCTTCCAGTCCAGAACATCCTGTCTAGTCCAGAAACACAGCAAAGCAGTGAAATTAAATGTACTGTACCGAGACATGGATTAGCTGTGGCCTCTTTAGTCTTATGCCGTACTCGCAGCGATAAAATCAGACGCTGACTTGCCAGTTGCTTTGGTCTTGATAATCACCACTCATAAAGATGCCACTCTGACATCTGAGACGGGCAATTAAAGGGGAGACGAGGAACTAAACATCCCAGTACCATCAGTCCCTATTAGCATCAACGCTGGGGAACGTCTCAGCTTTTGCAAATCCTCCTGGCTCGGGACTGCATATGCCTGGTGTGAATTAAAATGACTGAGGTACATCTTGTGGCTTGTACAACAGTGACATTCATAGTGACAAAGCACTAAGTATCTTATGACTTATGATCACCACAGAAACATGATTACAACTGAGAATCTTCATTACTGCACCTTACTCAAGTGGCCCAATATCTAAAGTAATGCCCATATGGTTGTGATTTGTTGTGTACTGCGTCTTTGTTTCTGGCTTCACTGCTGGTTTGGGAGTTATCTGCAGGGAGTTTGTTCCAGAAAGTAGCCAGTCGAGTGGTTATCTGGGTGTGTGTGAGGAGCAGGAGCTTAATATGATCAAAAAAGGAGATATTCATGAAAGAGTGACAGAGAAAAAGAGCAGGGAGAGAGGACGGATAGGGTTGTAAAGATGTGTACTGCCCTCCAGTGGATGTGAATAGAAATCCCTTAAACACACACTACATCAAACATTTTACACTACATGAGTTTAAACAGTTACCTGAATGTGTCTCAGATAAGACAAACGTGCTTTTAAATGGTTGCTTCCAAACTCTTCTGCCCAGTGTATGCTTGAACATGCTCCAACAACCCTATGACCATTATCATCTTTAAAGTGTTGGTTACCCAAGTTACTAAAAAACCTATTTTCTCACTTAGCTGTAGTGGTATGCATTGAAATATTATTTTATTTACCCACGTTTTAGGATGTCTGAGATATTTGCCTCCACTCCAATATAATGGAAGTGAATGGTTTTTAGTTTGTGGCACTGAAAAATTACATTTAACAAATTTTCAATCAACAGCTCTTTCCAGGAACAGTGTCTCTGGTATTTGGCAGAACATACTATCAGCAGTTTTCATAGAGACTATTTAGTCTTCAAAAAGTTCATCCAATGTTCTTTCGCTGACAGTGAGACCCAGAGTGGGCCAACAGGGACACTGGAAAGAGTTGTCCCTGATTTCGCCTCTGCCATTTTATTTAAGGGTTCATGAACTATTCAGCCCTCAAAAATACATTGTGTCAGAGTACACTACATTGTGTCCATTATATACACGAATATGGGGAAGTAGCACAAGTTGCCATTGCTGTGGCGGCGTCGCCATACAGTATGCTCACGTTTGAATGCAAGCTGTCCCAAGAAGTGTACAATTGTCTCCTTTTCTCTTTACTTTCTATGTAACGTTACTTTAACAAAGATATGTAGGGAATCAGGAAGAATCTGCGCAGTTATCAGCTGCTCCAACATTAGTGGCAAACTTCCACTTTGGACAAGATCTCAATGCAGCTGTCATTGTTTAATTTTTTTTTTGATGAAATGGCTTATACTTTAAGTCCATTTGTTTTGTTGTGTGTTTTTTTTGTTATCTCAACAGCACAATACTTTTTTTATCCATTAATGTAAAAAGGTCTGTTTAGTTACCTATGCAAATTAACTAAATTAATAGTACTGATTTTCAGCATTACGAGCACAACTAATTTAACTCACCTCCAGTGTATTGAATTAGTGGCAAAAAATGAAAGAGTGTATGAATAAATACATCTCTCATCCTCTATGTAAATAATAAATAACTTAGATTACATAAACACAGTCTCTATGCATCTGTTTTTTGCTCCCCTTAACCTTAAAATATTTAGGACAAATGCAGCTTTCTGCAGTTTTCCTTCCTTCCATTTGCTCTATTGACACTAGAGGGAGGCAGACTATTTGAGTCTGCATCAGTGTTAAATTGTATTCACAGCTCTTGTTTCAGATAATAAGTGTTTGTCAGTCTGCAATCCACCAGACCTGGATCCAATCCCGGTTTCAAGTATTACCATTCAACTTATTTTATCTTCAACCAGCAGCTGGGTGGTGTTGAGATAAAGCAGTGTAACATACCTTTTATATGAATATTTTCAGATCGAATGAATGCTTCAGCACACGTTCTACTTTCCTCTCTTCGGTAAACTCCCCCCAACTGGTGCCAAAAGTGCAGAAAAGCAAACACTTCAAATTATTTGCACATCGTGTTTGCTCTCAGTCTGAGTGCTGTGCTGCAGGCTTTAAACTGCACAGTAACAACCTTGGCAGAGGCTTAACAAGCTGCTGTAATTTGTGGAAGTCTCCGCTAGGGGGGAGAAGAGAACAGAGAAAAGTTGGGTCTGAGATCTCTTTAAAACCTTTCAGAAAAGTATATATAATGTATGTGGTGATTAATCTATCTCGAGGTTCTTGGAATATTTGTTGAACTAACTTTCCTATTACAATCGCTTCAGAAATGTCAAAGTTTTAAAACACAAACATAATTAACATATTGCAGAAGACAGCAGACTGGGCGACAGATGTATAACTTACACTGCGCTTTCAGATAAATGTGTTGAGCAGCAGTTTTGTGTGTCTCTGCTGCATTTGTAATTGGTATGCAGTGTGTGGTGTTTTCATGCACACACACAAACACTGATGTCTGAATTCTCCACATGCACATTCCTAATGCCACACTAGTCATCCTGTGTGCCGTCACATGCAGCATGTGACAGTGAGAATCCCAGCTGGGAGAAACTGGTTAGGGAAAATTACTGCATAAAGCCTTCGTGGAAGTGGACTCCTAAAAAGCATTAAGCCACTGTTTTTTTGCACAGCATTGTGGGTAGTTTGTCCATGTGTTGTCAACAGACGAACTGTCACAGAAACTTTTGTCCTTCTTGACGAGTTTAAAATCAAAATCAGACAAACCTTTAGTCTAAAAAAAATCCAGAATTTATCAATCGATATTCCTTCCCAGGTTAAAAGTCTTGTTGGTGTAACCCTCCTTTAAAGCAGTAATCCTTCAGGTCCTCTTTTTTTGTTTTTTTGCTGTATTTGTTCAGTCTGGCACTCGGAGCTCATCCATTTCTGGGTGTTTGCATTGCACTTCCCACATATCGCTTGTCAATCAAACAGTGTGGGCGGTACTATACTGTGTTTTTATTATTGGGTTTTGTGTTGGTGAAGTTTTGTCAAGTCATACTCTTCTCCTTTTCCTTCCACATACATTGCATTACGTCGCTCCTTTTTCACCTCCACGGGCGACGCTTTGCGGCAGTGTATCCCATAATTACACACATGCAGTCACCTGTGACGTGGGCGATGTGTGATTTGCAGTCTTGCACCTACGACTGAACCTACCGTGTTACTCAAGTCACACTTCACTGATGTAGAAGCTTGTGTGCGTGATGGGAAAGCACACATAGTTAGATTTGCAACTCTCAATAACAATTAACTGGCCAGGCTCAACCAGTGTTGTTATATCCTGTAATTATCTGGACACATTTCTACGAAAATGTTTACTCTATGTATACATACTTAAAATTACCTCTGTTCAACCCTGTCAAATAGAGTAATAATCTGGCATTGTCTGTTAGAGAGTGTTTCCAAACTAAGCCACTTTAAATTCTACATTGAAATAGCCTATTAGTCAGTAACCCCACATTCCCATTGTGACTAACTCAGCTGATGAATCCTCCTCTTCTGCCTGCTTGTGGGCAGTACAATAGGCTCTGATTGCATCTATGCAATCATCCACAGCTACACTGTTTCCAGCACTTTAAGTTAGTCGTGTACTTCCTTTCTTTGCTTTTCATAACATTACAATGTTTTAGTGAGTTTATATAGCTGATGACAGCTGGGTAGCTTCATTTGAAAATATCAATCACACAATATAACTGATGCAAAGCATCTGAAAACATGCCAAGCTCGATATCATCAAATAGCAGAGCTCCAGCTGCGGCAGGAAATAAAGCTATTTCCATCTTAGTATTTAATGTCTATTGAAGGTTAGGGTGACACAATTCCACAATTTCCCGCAGCTATTACTTTCTTTTACTTTAGTTAAAAAAACTGAAATGTCTTTTCCTACAGGTTTCTGCAGTTCTGTCAGTACGGCTGTCCCTTCCTGTTGACCTGCAGCAACAAGGAAGTGCTCCGACTCCATTATTTTGTCTTTTAGCTTCCTGTCTGCACTGGAAGTGGGATTGTGTAGCAATGTGTTGTTTGACATCTGCTTCTTGTGATCACCTTGCAAAAACCTGATCAGTTTTATAATATAACGTACAATGAGAGACTTTATTCTACCGCAGTCTGACCAATATTGACTGCTATTTAGATCGGCTCTCCCACACAGTGATGTGATCAGTTGCTCATCTTACTGTTGGGGACTGGTCTAAATGTGCTGGTATTTGTGTTTCATTATCTCTTTTGGACAATATGAAATCAGAAGTTGCCTGAAATGTTTGAGAAGAACTTAGACAACGTTAATAACTTAATTATCTGCCTCATTGTACAGAGCTCTTGATACTTTTCCCCATTGGAACCATGAGCAGCAACGCACAGT
Source organism: Morone saxatilis (assembly GCF_004916995.1). Classification (NCBI taxonomy): domain Eukaryota; kingdom Metazoa; phylum Chordata; class Actinopteri; family Moronidae; genus Morone; species Morone saxatilis. The sequence goes on from NW_023340206.1 coordinate 3,436,880, forward strand.
AAGCTACATGTAGTTCAGCCAGTTGTGAGCTAGTTGATGCTAAACTTTGCACAGACGTTACTCTTTTTGTTTTGACATCTATGGATTTAGTGTTGTCAGGCCATATGACCTTTACAACTGAAATTTACCACATTTGAACCAATCAGGACTGTGACTTTTTACCTACATTTACTACCGCTAGCAATAGCAATCAGAAGTTGAGCGCCAAAACAGGAGCTGGAAAAACGGGGCGATATGCGGTATAAGTCAGCATGTGTTGAATCTGTCTGACAAAGGGTATACAGCTCCCCCTTGTGGGGAGCCTGCTAAACAGGAATGTGTAAGTCTGTGAGTTAAAAGCCAGGCCAATGAGGTTCTTCACACCAAAAACCAATGGGACGAAAGCATTCTCCGTGCATGTTTATAAAGAAAAAACAAAGCTTTCGCGCTTTAAATGAAATCACATCGCTTTAAAAGTACAGGAATAAAAAAAGAAAAACTCATCAGTAACTGTGACAATTTTACCAGTGGTCAACTTCTCTTACCAAGCTTGCTGACCACCCACACATCAGCTGAGTTTCCCTGGTCACTCAGCTCTATAGGACAAGAATGGACTCCTGATGACTTTTATTATGTTGCCTGCAGTGTGCTTGCAAGGTAACAGCTATAGCTGATTGGATTAGAGCGTGTATTTTGCCCAAGGATGGTTTGAAGTTGTGCTCGTCCTCGGAACAAATCAATATTTTCTCCAACCAGCTAAACCAACCTTATATGAGACAGAGGAAGGATTCCAGAAATCAACACTCATGGCATGTCCGCCAAGCAAAATTACAGCTTCCTCTAACTCCAGTCAATTAAACTGCAGCTCACATGACAATAGACAATAATAAACTTCATTGTGTATAAGTTCTTCGAGAAAGTCCTCCTGCTGAACTACTGTAAGTGAATGAAAGGGAATTGACCCCAGCCCTGCATGGTACTGCTGTTATCTTGTGATAAGCCCTGATACCAACACTGTTTCCCCTCCTCTGCCTGTGTGGAGGTGTGAGAGGGGGGCCGTTAAACCCTTCTCTATTTGCTTTCCCCTCAAAGGGACTATGTGAGGAATGCCGGGAATTTAACTGATCCCCAAGTGTCCCGGTATGGCTCCCAGCGCCCCTGCCCGCTCACGTTCTGGGAACGGCCGAGCTACCTGAAACTGGACACCGGTCGACCACCCCGCCGTGGGAAACCAGGCAGAATGAAAATACATTCAAGAAAACGTCTCAAACACATTTCAAGCCTTACTTGTGGAGCTCACGGAGCATTTGTAGCGACTCAGCAGCACAAATATCACCCGGCTCACTTAGGAATTCACTCGAGACAATATATTGAATAAAGTAAGAAAGAATTTATTTCCTGGCATCTTCACCTAAGAAACCCAATATGCAGGCTCTAAAAGCACAGCACAATAAGCTAAAGCATGTGCTTCTCAGTCATATATTTTGCCTGTGGCACGTTTTAAAAAAGGGAAAAACATCCATCGATGGACGAAACCAAGCCATGAACAAAATTACTTTGGCAAAAGTGGACACCCTTGCATTACTGAGTAAAACAAAAACACAGAAAAAGGCTCCATTCAGTATAAAACCTCTAGGCTGCACACTTGTTAGGAGTGATGAATTTTCCTGCATAACAGCCTGCAAAAACTGTTTGAAGATGTGGCAGCAATCACTGTAAATTACTGAGGTAATAGCTTCTTCTAATGAGATTTTATCAAATATTGTTGTCGGAGAGTTTCACTTTATTAATTTCAGCTCTTTTACAACTTTTATTGAAAGAACAGATATATATATATATATGCAGAGTCTCATAAATTATGCTATAAAAGAGTTTTTAAGAAGATAGAAAAAGTACAAGTTAAAAAAAAAGGTACATATATAGGATTAGGAGGTGCTACAAGGAGTGGATGATGAGAACCCCCACCCCAGCTTAAGACGAGGAGGGACAAATCATCAGGGACCACTAGAAGCATCTTGGTGCTTATTCCTTAAATAGCTCTGCTGTCAGAACATCTAGTCAAGGAGGCAGCACTCACCACAAACCGTTCAGCATCTTCAGACCGGATAAAGACACCAGAGACCATCCTTGAACCACCTGAGCTATCTCCATGACAACTGAGCAAACTCCATCTGACGAGGAAGGCTGTGAGATGTGGTTTTTAAGCTCCATGGGAAAAACAGCTAGTGAGTGAACCTTTAGTCAATATTACCATGTCAAAATAGGCTACACATGTAAAGTTGAACAAACTAAGAGTGTGCAGCCATGCTAGTGGCTCTGTGAGGTTGTACTAAATGCTAGCATGGCAACATCCTTACAAAGGCAGTGCTAACACGCATTTTCTTTACCGTGGTCATCATCTTTGTTTAGCGTGTTAGCATGCTATAGTATAGTATTTGATAATTAATACTAAACACAATGTTCAGATAAGGCTCATGGGAAGTTTTTTCTGTTTGAAAATGACAAATTCTAAATTTGACCTGATGGTGGAGCTAGATGAAAAGTGATCTCGAGAAGGACGTGAATATGTGTATATATATTCTCTGAGGACCATGAATGTCTGTTAGAAATCTCATGGCAGTCCAGTCTGGACCAAAGTGGTGGACTACTAGAGTTGTTCCGATACCGACACCCATATCGGAAATCACTCTAATATTGCCAAAAATGGTATATATAATAGGTATCAGTGAGTATGAGTATATTTATGACCTCTACTGCAGTCAGCCACCAGGTGGCGATCAAGATGTTTTGGCTTCACTATTAGGAAGTTGTGGTCCTTTATATATGTCGAAGGTTTAATCTGAACCAGGCCATACAGCAATTATAGCCATCACACAGGCTTCGTAGTATACAATTGTTACAAATAATATAATAAAAATAACATACATATATATGTTTTAATGCACGTGTATCGGCTCAGTACTTGGTATTGGCCAATACGGAAAGTCTCGAAAAAAAATCTATAATACATACATAAAGCTAGTACATACACATAAACCTTTTTGTTTTAAAATATGTACATATCAATTCATTCACCCCGCAGAAATCAAATGAAAACTAAAAGTTGTGCTCATATATCTTTTACAACAACATGAAGCCTAAACGTTTTTTAAAGTTCTGCTGCTTTCATTTTGCCGTCGTCGTGTCTGGATTCACAGTTGGTGTTCTTAGTCTGTTCACCTCATCTCACATCCTTGAAACCTGCTTTTTTTCCGCCTCTCTGTCACACACTTTCCTCTATAATTATCGCTTCTTGCTACAATAGGTTTCCTTTCTAAACTTACTCTACATCTGTCTCATGCTGTCCAACTTAAAAAAAACAACATTTATATTATGTTCTTCACGCACACATTCAGAGAGGGGTCAGTGGAGGGGGGGCAATGAAGCGGAGCATTATGGGAAACGGTGGAGAGGCCAATGAGAGCCCTCCAGACGGATTGCTGCCGGGCATCGCCACCCACCTATGACTGCTCTCCAGCCGTTGCCGTGGCAACAGCAGTGCTTGATGGGAGAAGATCCTACTTTCTAAAAGAGAGGTGCGTGCGTGTGAGTGTGTGTGTGTGTTTATGGGTGTTTATTTAAATCTTAAAAGCCGGACTCCTCACGGTTGACCTTGATACTTGACAAAGGGGCTGAAAGCACACAGCACGACCCCTAAAGTTAGATAAAGTTAGAAAAAAATTCAATACTGGCCTGAACACTGTATTGATTTTTTCTTCTTCTTTGGCTTAGATTGTAGAATAATCTTGGAAACAGGACTGAAATTGATGGACTCAATGTGTCAAAAGTGTTTAAAACAGCCATTATGTGTATGTGTGTGCATGTAAGAAAACCGAATGTGTGTGTTTGAATCGGAAAGTGTAGCAAAACGATTGATTGCAAAGTTGGAGAGAAAGAGTAGCGTGTGCGTGCTGGAACATTTTTAGATTTTTCTTTTGCACTGCATGAGTGTGTGTGTGTGAGAGAGAGAGAGAGAGAGAGAGAGAGAGAGAGGGGGACAGAATGTGAGAGGCATAAGAGAGAAAAGATTGAGTGTACATGTTTATGTGTATTTAAGAGAGGTAAAGAGGAGAGATCGGCGTGGGCTGAGCTGTTCATGTTTATTCATAGCAGTGCTGATCTCTTCACAGGTTTGGCTATCATTTGCTCTTTTTCTCCCATCCATCCCTCCCTGTCTGTTCTCTCTCTATATTTTTTTTATTATCATATCCTTTCATTTCTCTCTCTCTTGCTCAGCTAAGGTCAAACACACTCTGACTCTGCTGTTTTCACTCTCTCTCTCTCACACACACACACACACACACACATACACAGGTGTGGGTAGCTCAATAGGAGGGAGAGTTTGACAGAGCCTACACACACACATACACACGTAGATTTGAGTCGTGACCAGTGTGGAGTTGACTTTGCAAGACGAGTGAATGCACTCTTAAATTATCCTTAGAAAAAGGGGTTTCTGCAGCTAGAATTTGGAGATGATTAAAGGTGAAAGTCGATGAGAAGACAGGCACCTTCTCTGAGACTCTCCCCTCTTTTGAAGGTTTTCTTGTGGGTTTCCTTCATGTCACAAAACTGAAAGGGCTGTGCTTCCGGCACAAACACAGCTCAAGGTTTTAAAGTATAATCTAATAGCAGATGGGGGGAAAATCCTCTTCAGTAGAGCCAAAGACAATTAAAGTTGGGGGCAAAAGCAGGGATTAGAGGAAATGTAGTCAGAGGAAAGGAAATTTAGCACTACTAGCAGCATTAGCTACTACTTACTTATTACTACTACAGCAACAGGCTCCCATTTGTTTATACCAAAGTATGACATTTAAAGGTGCAGTGTAACATTTAGGAGGATCTATTGGCAGAAATGGAATCTAATATAAACCTGAATGTAGGAATCTTTATGTCTTTGTTACCTTACAATGAGCGCTGCAGTTGGCCGTCCTTGGAGGTTGCCATGTTCCGAGTAGCCCCGAGTGGACAAAACTAACACTGGCTCTAGATAGGGGCGTTCACTGCAGCAAGGGAGCAGCAATATGCAACTACACTGTTAGATGCCAGTAAGTCCTGCACACTGGTCCTTTAAAATGGTGAGTGATTGGTAATATATTTATGTTCAAAGTACACCAGAATGGGAAATGTTGCTACTTTTAACTCATTCCAATGCAAATCAGAAGCTGTAGCCTACCTTACAACCATTTATCCAGTACCCTACTTTTAGTATTTCCAACATTCACACAAAATCAGCTCGAGCTATTTTAAGTTTGTATTGTAGCTATATTTCAAATTTTATCCATACCCTTTAGCTATATTTCAACCATTTAGCCATATTCATTATCCTTCTCTTACCTAATTGAACCATTTATCCACTACTGTTACCTAACTCTTATAGCTATCCATTACTTTTAGCTTTTCCATCCATTTACCAATTACTTTTAGCTAATTGAACTGTTTATCCAATACTTTTATCTGACTGTTGTTTATGTATTATCTATTTTAACCATTTATCCGTTAGTTTTAGGTTTTGACTACTCTTCTCGTGTCGCAGCATGTGGTGTTCAGGCATTACAGCTTAAGTATGATAATGTATTTCTCAATCAAATCATAATTACTACTTTTTTCAAATTACTTTAGTGACTCTACAATCTTTCCATGTAGGCCTAACCCCTGGTAACTGCCGAGGTTCAACTGGGATACCCTAGTTGGGAATGACTCATTTAATCTGCACTCTATTACCTCATATCCATGTAACTTTGACTGAATGAATGCAGATATTTTATTAAAGCCAATGAATCACCAATCTAAAACCCACTGACACGGTTTTGCAATATGCTTAAATAACGTGAAGGAAATTAAATTAAATAAAGGATTAAGTCACAAGAATAATACGAAATATGCATTTTTACATGAATGCATGCATTTTGTACAAAGTGCTCCACTGAGGCAGACTCACTCAAGTACTTTGTCGGTGCTGATCCTGTAGATTCACTCAGCTTTCCGACATTATCGCCAACTTTCAAACGTATTAATCTTTGGACATTTATATGATAAAGTCAACCATTCATTCATCTGATACTCTAGACTCTTCTCTGTTTGTTAGGTAATGTGCCACAGCCTATAAACGCCCCGGCATCAAAGCTGATCTGAAAACAGTCGAACAGCCTTTCTTCTTCATCACCTGCCTCCTCCTCCTCCTACTCCTCCTCCTCCTCCTTTTCCTCCTCTTCACCACTTCCACCCACGCTCAGCTTTTGTTGACTCTTGTCCTAAGTGAGTGTGTACTGCGTGTGTTTGTGTGCCATTTTTATCATATTTTCCCCTATTTTACATCGTCTTTGACATATTTTTGCTAGAAATGTGTCGCAGTCCCAGCAGTTTTTTGCTTTTTCCAGTCGGGATCTGGGAGCTGCCCATGGTAGAGGAGGTGAATTGCTGCAATGTTACATTTTGCTGGCAGAAGAGAAATTGTAAAATATGTTAATTATCATCCCTAAAGAAGCAAGAAATAGCTGCTTCGATTTGGTTCACCAGCATTCTAAATATATGCGATTTAGATGCAAATATACACTAAGAGTGGGTGTATCTCTCCTCACCCTGTCTGAGAAAACAAAAGAGGTGTTGGCAGGGTTTGAAAGTTTAAACTGTAATCCATTACATGTTGCTGATTGGCATTTTAAAATGGGATAAACAAAATGTTTGTATTTGTCCATATTACATTTTTTTTGGGTTACTTTTAGTCTAGGGACCTCTAAAATCCTCAGAATATGTTGGAAAATGTAAATAGAATGTAATTTCCAGCACAGTTTAAACAGGATTATTATCATCATTAATAACTAGATTTAAATGATTTTTTTTCTCATTGTGAATTCTCTGTGTACGACAACAATGGATTGCTTTTTTTATTAGAACATAATTTCTCTATCCGCGTTGCGTTGGCAGCTTTTTCTCAGCAATTGCAGCAGACGCCGTGCAGGAATTAACCAACCAATTTCTGTAAAGCACAAACACACTCTTCTCATCAGCGGGATTCACACTTGACTGTTGCCATGGCTCTACGAATCTGCCGATGTCTATCCGTCAAGGCCAGAGTGTTTGACAAAGATATTGTCTGGAACGATGATTCACTTTGCACTCAATAGCCAGGATGTGTGTGTGTGTGTGTGGTGTGTGTGGTGGTGTGTTGTGAGGAGGACGAGCAGAGGAGAGAGAGCAAGTGTGTTGTGTGTGGTGTTGTGTGTGTGTGTGTGCCAGAATGCAAACTGTTCCAATTTGTATTTGTCCACCCTCTCAAGAGAAACAAGCATATGAAAGTTCAACACAATGTCTTTCTCGACAAGCAAGAGCTCCAATAAAAGAGGATTAGCTGAGGATTTGGCCTTCAAAGTTCTGTGATTCCTACTGTTGAACAAGGCTCCCACTCTATACAAATAGTTCACTCAATACAATATATATCTTCAAACAGAGGTGAACAGTAGTGCAGCAGTCTTCACTCTGACTCGATTCAGTGTTAAAAGTCTTCACAAGCAAGCGATTTTCGGAGTTTGGCGTTTTGAAAAACACCCCAAAAGAACAGGTGCCGCTCGCTGTTTCTCACAAACAAATCCATCAGAAATCAGATGACTTTGTGACGGATTCATGACACTCTCAGTTTTTATGTTGAGAATCTTACTGGCAGATATGAAATGTAGCGTTTCTAGTCTTTGTTGTAATGGAGGCAATGTGGCTGTTCTTTGCCAGAAGACGCCCACACGCCCCATGTGTTCTTGTTTGCTTCTCTTGTACACAAGATGCGCGCGCACACACACACACACACACAATTGCTTAAGTATACATAAAATAAAATAAAATCTATCTATCTCCATAGTGGGAGGTGATTATGTTAAAAAATACAGTAAATAGTCACTGTATCTAGCTATCTATATAAATAAAATATAAATATTAAAGCAATATATGGCTGGAAGGGGCTGTCAGGGGGCTTCGGGGAAAATTAAAGTAGTACCAGCCCCTCCACCCCTTCCCTGTAACTCTGGTTATTTTGTGAAGGGCATCTGGTGAACTTTTTGAAATTTTAATTTTATCTATATAGGCAGATATTGTTATTGAAATTAAAAAATCTACACGTGAAACCGTAGAAGGTTGTAACCAATTTACAATCTGACACTCTTATCTCTCCAATATACTAATATAATATAATGCAATAGGAGACCCTCTATATAACATAACACTGAGTGTGAAGATGCTTGCCAATGACACCCATCAGGTGGTGAAATACAGCCCAGTATCCCTCTGAGTTTTGTCACATTGGACAGTTACACAGATCTCACAGATTACAGCAAATGCCAATGTTCATTCCCAACGCAGGAAGCAGTGTTCCTTTTACATGTAACAAAGCAGAAAGTAAATGCTTCAACCTCACTCCTCGTTGGATGATCAAACAGTGTCTGAAACGCCCTCCCGCTTTTCCGACGCTGGAATTAGGAGGCACATCTGGCAAGGCTTTTGTGCGTACAACCAATGCCTATGCTGACTCTATAGATGCCCTTAATGCTGAAAAGTGTGCATTTTCCTGCATTTGTCACTGGCACTTTGACATTGGCACTTGCCGTCTCTTACTGATGGCAGCTGATAAGCTATAAACGCCTTCATAGGTGTTTGTACAACATGTCGTACTAGCGAGTTAATTTCAAGCATATCCAGGCCTGCAAGCTGGTCAGGGTCAGCTTGCTGTGCATCTGACTTTCCCATGGGATACCTGAGTTTCCACCCCATTACAGACTAATTTTACTATAAGTTAACCAGGATCCTTACCAACTTTAACTATACCTGCCATGTGCAGATATTGTGAAAAGAAAGATTTTTTTATTATTATGGTTTTGCAGAAGTCTTCAATGTCAGTATGTAGTCTGGCATTAGGACTGTGAAATAACACACTTGAACAGACGTTGATAGACTGGAGACTTGTTTTAAAGGCATTAATGTCAGGTCATGATCTTTTGTCCAAAAAACTCTATATAGTTTTGAAATAAACTCTTCACTAGTTCTCCATTGTAGCTGTTTTCCATCAACAGTTATTCATGTAGAGTGTTTTCGGAGCAGTTCAGACTGTTTGCTAAGTGCCTCAGTCCTCACAAGCTATCATCACTGCAAATCTAAATTGTTTGCTGCTTTTCAATTAGCTCATTTATGCACTTCAGCATTTTTATTTTCATTTTAGGCACTTAAATCCAATTAAAAGCAGAAATGTCCTACCTGTATCTCAGCACACTCATTCACTGAGGCTTATTTGCCTGAGGTAGATGGCAAATTCCAATATATTTGTGCACAGTCTGAACGTGTTTCATTCTAATTTTGGTTAACAATCCACCTTTGCAACCACAAAGGGTAATATGTTTAATCCTGCTTTATGAAATGCTTTGATTCTTTTATTTCATCTGTCACTCAGCTCCCCTTTCTCTAACAATTAGGTTTGGTTTTTGCGTACAACAACAGACCGACCCGCCGCCAACTCCACCCAAATTACCATCAAAAGCTTGAGATAAAAACCATGCAGACTTAACTGGAACGCTGACACAGAACACACATTATAATCATTACAGTCGCTGATGTATGCCAATAACGGTTTAACCCAATCTGAGAGAGGCAGAGCGCTGTGTGCTACGACATGATACACTCCACTAAAGGCACATTCAGCAAAAATGCATACATGAAGGGAAAGTACATCATAATAATAAACAAAAACAAAATATATAAAGAGCACTGCACAGTCACAGTGCTTATTACAGTAGCTTCACTAGAGCACTACACACAGCTACAGTGAATATTACAGTAGCTGCACTAGAATATATAAAGAGCATTGCACAGCTACAGTGCATATTATAGTAGCTTAATCACAATATATAAAGAGCACTGCACAGCTACAGCGTATAAGGGATAATTGTGTCTTACCTTTATGTAGTTAACAAGCTACGCGGGAGCTGGCTTTCCTCCACAACCTTGTCAATCACATCGTCACAGCTCAGTTTCATCAGAACCTCTCTCTCCATCGCCATCACCATGTGGGCCTCCAAACTGTCCTGTGACATTCTGCTCCTGAGGCAATGCTTCATAAATTTCAATGTGGAGAAACTTCTTTCACATGCCACTTGTGTGCAGAAGGGGGTCAACAAAAGGTTATGCCTATTATAATGTATGTACAGTGAATAGGTTGAACTGCTGCAGCAGCAAATAGCAGCACAGTGCACAGTACTTTCCATTTCTTCTTGTTCTCTCTCCATCTGACTGTCCTCGTCCTCCATCTCTGAGGTAACAGGCTGTGACAGTCTGACAGTGTATTCATTCTGTCGGAGACTTTCTCAGACTGTCTGTTATGGACATGGATCCTATAGGCTGTCAATGAGACTGTAGCACTTCCATTTCAGGTTCCTCACTTTGAAATCTTGTTTCCCCATTTCACAACTCCGTCTGCAGCTTCTTTTACGATGTCAAACTCCCCGACACAGTATTTGATTAGCTGTGTGAGCTACTTTGACAAAGGTGAAATCAGTGTGAAAATGCAGTCGGAACTGCCTAGTACTCTACAAGTGACCCAATCTTGAACAACGAGGGCCACATACAAAGCATCCCATTATCTTCTTTAGTGCAGCATCCTTGGAGGACCATCTCCTCCGGTGTTGGGGGTCCTGACTGAAGCCTTGCCAAACACAGACTCCACAACTATTACGTTAAACAGAGGAACCCAAAAGCAGACCACAAACTCGGTTAGTACGATTCCGAAAGACAGGCTTTATTGAAAATCCGGGGAATGAAATGGTGAGGTGAAGCTCCTGCTAGCAGTGGTGAGACGGTATGGCTAGACCCCAGGCAGAGTGGAATTGGAAGATTCCGTCAGCGTGGCAGGCAGGAAGCAGCGGGCAGGTAGCTACAGCGAAGGGTATGATCCTGAGACACGGGGAAAAACAAGGTTAAAGTTTGTAGCAAAAAACACTTCACTTAAATACTCCAACTTGGCCTAGAAGGTTACTACCAGGTTTGTAGATGCAACGATCTGGCGGAGAGTGGATGGGGAACCGGGGTTTAAATACTGCAGGGCTGATGAGTGACAAAGGACTGACTGATACAGGTTTTAGTTAAGGTACATGAAACGTGGGATGTATTCTCATTGACTGGGGAAGTTTGAGTCTGACAGCTGAAGGGTTAATAATTCTTTCAATCTGAAAGGGGCCAATGTAACGAGGAGAGAGTTTTCTAGAGTCTGTTTTTAAGGGGATGTCTCGAGAGGAAAGCCAAACCTTCTGACCAGGTTTGTAGGGAGGAGCAGGATTCCGGCGACAATTAGCGATTACACGCTAAATTTTCGGTATCTGCGCTTACTTGACCTCTTGACCTTTACACTTGCGACATCGAGGGGATCATGGGAAAAATACTATTAATAATATTATATTAAATATTTATTGTTCTTATACTACTTATTACTATGTACTATACATACTTATTATTATTATTATTATTATTATTACTATTATTGTTGTTATTATTATTATTATTCTAGCAGCTGTTATAAATCTTTTTTTTAAATGTTTCTATTTTTCTTCTGTATTGCTCACACTATTTATTGTTATAATTATTTTTATGTCACTATGTGAATGTACATGGAGTTATGACAGTGAATAGATGTAGAAATGTTGCAAGGTCATCACCATATTTCCTTTTTTTGATTTTTATATTTCATGAATGCAAATGGTAAAAAAAAAGGCAAACAAATGATTTTTTTTTTTTAAATCAATGCCATGATCACCCATTCTGATTGGCCCAAAGTTGGGCGGCCATTTTGGCATTTGCCCAATTTCCAGATGGTCAATCTATCACTGAGTAGCTGCTTGTTCTAATTTAATCCTCCATGGAATAGTAACATTAAAAACACCACATCCTGTGCTTTGGAGATTTACTCTTGTCTTCAGATATGATTAACTCTTAAGAACAAAACATGATACACTCATCATAGCCACACACTGTTACCTGAAACAGTAGATAATCCTGCTGCTTCAGTTAATATATTACAATAACATATTATGTTAAAATTACAACTCCTTATAAATCCCAATACAACAAAAACGCTTATAAAACCCTAGACCCTTATATACTGTTTTTATATAAAAAATAATTTTAGAAAAAGAAGATGACAGTACATGTTTATCTTTGCTAACATTATGGTCTAACAGATGGCATCCTGTAAATTAAAACTACCACCAAGGAATGTACAGATTTACATAAAACTGACTTTCTCTCCCCAATTAACACTGTATCCAACTGATTTATGCTTTCAGATGATGATCCATCCCTGCAAACAAACCATCAAATTAGGGAATGAAATTGCGCTCGAAATGCTGCTTCACTGTGACTTTATGTTGGAAGACACAGAGTTCATGTTGTTACGTTGGTATACATTGTTAGAAACAAGATACACAGCCCTGAGGGGGGCGTGGGGGATTATGGTGGAAGATACACCAGTGATATTCTTGGATGGGGATGGGGGATGAACCTTACACGTCGGAGTGATGGAAACTCACATCGTCCAGTGTGACCTTTATTGATTTTCTGATTATGGAATCAAACATTTTGTACCTCTGCCTGTTGTCTCACAGTGAATGAACAGATTCAGATTGTTTTGTCTTTGGTAAATTGTATGCAATTATACTTTATGTATGTATTGTATGGGACAGGATTAATATAGCTAACTGATGTCAAGTTAAGCATGTTTAATAAGCATTTGCTAAGTTGCACTAAACACATATTTTGGGCGACTTCCCATTGTTTCGAAACCCCTATAGGAGTTTTTTTGCTCTTAATATCTTAGTATACTGTGATGAACGTCTAAGGTGACCTTTGTTGTCATGGTAACAACAATAAACAAGTGGTTAATGTTGTAAAAGAGTAGCAGTTTGGTTAGGTTTAGGCACCAAAAACACATTAGGCTTAGGGTAAGATCATGGTTTGAGTTAAAATAAGTATGTTAGTTAAGTTACGTTAAATACGTGACGTAAGTTATAGCAGGCTGGTATTTTCGGAGCAATGGGCCTTCAGAGCAATTGAGG
>NW_023340206.1:3449999-3459544 GCF_004916995.1 Morone saxatilis
TTGATTAGGAGAAAAACAAAAGTTGAATAGATTTTTTGATGATGGTGTTAGATGGAAAATCAGTGGATCATCAAAGTTATTACAGCTCATTCTGTGGGGGAAATGAATGTCTGTTTCAGATTTTATGGCAATCCATCCAATATTTGCCGAGATATTTCAGTCCGGACCATAGTAGTGCCGTCCCCGGAGCTCGGCTGTAAGCATGTCTAAAAAATACAGAGCACTGTGTGAGGCTGAGTGAATGAAATTTTCATCAGTGCACCACTGTATTTGATTATTTTTAACTTATTTATAGTAACATAGCAACAGGTCTTCTGTGACAGTATCAAAGCAGGAAGGACAACCTGACGCCATTATTCTCACCTTGTGCCTGTTAAGATTAGAAAATGATGCGATTTCTGCTGTATTACAGTCAACCTTATAGACAGATATTGTTTGAAATGATCAGAGGTGGAGAACATATGTCCTGCTTTTGTTTTCTGATTGCTGTGTGTGCTGTAGCTTCAGCTTCATCCTCAGACCTTCGGTCTTGTAAATCCACCCGATTCTTCCACCCAGAGAGAAAAAGAAGAGCTTCACCTGCTTTATGAGACAAACACCAGCATGTAAAATGTGTGATCTGTCAGCATGTGAACTATACCATGGCTTTCAGGGGAGCTCGCTTTTTATGTTTTACGCATGATCCATGATGATGAAGACACAGGAAAAATAACAAAAATACCACATGGTCAATATTTTAGAGATTTCACACATCATGTTTTTAAGGGGAGTTCATGTCTTATTAAGAGGGGCCAAGCTAACACTGGCTCCCCTGTAGTTTGCACCCTGCTGTCACTGATTTCAACAGCTCAATCTTGAAACACAGGTGATTGTGAAAAAGCTGGAGACAGATGAAAAGATCTAAAAACTTTTGGGCATACTTAAAGACGTATTCCTCTGCAGAGAACAAAAAAAAAGAAAAACATTGATCGTATTTATTTTACTCGAGAGCGTGTGTTTGAAACTGCTTCCTTCAAGGTCAGTGATCATTTATTCAGACTCATTTGCCTAAAGCACAAATTCCTTGAAAGTATGAACTCATGTTGAAATGAATGTTTGCTGCTCTCACACCCCCACAATCCTGCTGCCAGCTTGCCCACACACACACACACACACTGACACCCCAGGCATGCATGTCCGTGCAAATACACACACACACACACATGCTCGCACACCTACACAAACACACACGTGCAGACTGTGTGTGGAAGCAAATGTTGTTCATGCATGTCTAGTAGAGTTGAGCTATGTGGAGAGGATCTTTGATCTCAACCAGGCAGCCAACCAGCATTTCCACTATTTGCATTTAGTCTCCTGGGTCTGTTGGCTTCTTGGCCCCTCACCAGCTTCAGATGCAGGTTACAGAGGTAGCCAGAGGGAGATTCCCACACATTCCTGTTTGTGAGAGCGTGTGTGTTTAAGGCCGTGTTTGTGTGCTTTTTGTGCATGCACAAGCCTGTGTTGTTGCAGGCTAAGAATATAGCCATGCTTTGTGTGTGTGTTTTGTGTGTGTGTGAGAGAGAGGGAGAGAGAATGAAGAAAGAGGCCAAGCGAGAGTACCTGGGCCAGCACCACATCAAAGAACAGCAGCCTGACAGAGAGAAAGAGTGAGTGAGAGACAGAGAGAAGGCAGGAGAGGGAAAACAAGCTTGGAATAGAGGGAGGAAGAGAGAGAATAAGATACGAACGAGAGGGGGGGGGTGGACAAATAGTGTGAGAGGAGAGGGAGAAAGAGAGAGAGGGAGAGCGAGGCCTCTCCAGGAGGTCACTGAGTTTCTGGATCTCCGCTCCTTTTGTCCCACAGCACATTCCATAGCAACAATCTGACCAGTCAGCCAGGGAGCCGCAAAAATGAAAAGAAATATAGTTGGGGGAAAAAACAACTCACAGCCCACCTCAGACTGGTATAGAAACGCTTGCAGAGGAGTTATTCTGCTGCACAGATTTGGTTTTAGCCTCAAAAGCCACGAAACAACTTTAATAGACTTGCGTCAGTGGCATCTACATTTCAATTTCTTTGGATTATTTGTAATTCCTGGTGTTTTAAAATGATTAAACATGGTTCCCACCTGATCTTAATGGATCCCTACTAGTAATTTCCAAACTTTGAAGTTCTTATACCTCAGAAAAAAAATCCACCAAATGGCCTACCGGATAAGTAAGTACAGTATATAAAGGGTTAAATCACCCACTGAAGTCTTTGCCTCTGCTTTGATTGACACTGATTGGACCTATTTAGTGGTTTGTGGTTATTTCTTCCTCAGGTGTTTGGGTGGAGAGCGTCATTGAATGCTTTGATAACAAACTGATAGCTGTGCAACTGCAAACCACTGATTCATTTTAATAATAGCTCCGCTTAACTTGATTGACACGATAACTGTATTCCATCGCTGTAAGTCAGTATGCTCACCTTGTCTGACCATGTCATCCTTTCAAACTGATAAAGAAAGCCACCACTCTGTAGTCTTGCTCAATGTCCCCGCCCACCAGTAATAGCAGGGAATTAATTTTTTTAAGATGACTTTGAAAAGTTTTCTTCTGCAGCATTTAACTAAACATATGCTTAAAGCACTCAGATCTTTTACTTAGCTAAAAGTAGCAATACCACTCAAAAGTATACTTGATACTTGATAGTTTATTAGTTGTTTTATGCTTTGTATTAATAATGTGAGTCTGCAAAGTAACTAGTAACTAAAGTTATCAAATAAATGTAGGGGAGTAAAAAGTACAATATTTGCCTCCAAAATGTCGTGGAGTAGATGTATAAAGTGGCATAAAATGGAAATACTCAAATAAAGTGCCTCAAAATTAGTAAACATACTTAGTTGCACTCCACCACTGGTTGTTCTAAATTTTGATTTATCAGTTTCCTTAACTAATCTGTATCTGCACCAGCCCTGGAAGAAACATATCAGTCGATCCCTATTATGTAAAAACTCACTCAAGTATCTCCATATTTATGTTTTGTGATATTGGATTGATTTTTAAAAATACTGTATTGATACTGTTTAGTCTATTGTTCTGGTTGCAAAAAAAAATGCAATATATTGTCTTGCTTTCAGTATCGCAATATACTGAATTGTAGCCACTGTATTGTGATATGTATCATATCGCCAGATCCTTGCACAGAGCAAGCAGTCCCCCATGCAAGAAAAAAACTATTTTTACTTTGTCCTGCAAATTAATTGAAACAAATGCCTAAAACATCACAACATGCGTCACTTTTTTTTTTTTTTTTTTTAAGAAAAGCTGCTTTGAAATCAGCCATTTTCTGCTGCAACAATTCTAAAAAAAGCCTAAAAAAAATCCTAGACAGCCTGATTACTCATACAATACCAGTACAGGATAGCAATATAATTTTTTTTTATCAGATTGAAAAGACTGGTGCGTTTTGATTTTAAAAATCTTTCCTCATGCAGTTTTAAACTTAATTCATTTGAAATATTCTGCATCCTGTAAACTAACTCGCCAATTCTGAAAATAACTCAACACTCCAAATGAAATTGTGTAACAGTTTTGGGAAGTATCCGAAATGAGATGCAAAATGAATGTGATTTGTTGTTTAGTGAAGTGGCCCTTTAAGCTGGTATTTTCAGCTATGCAAATCAGCACTGCCTAAACACAGGAATTCTAGAAATTACCTATTGCTCAATGATTTCAGCGCTCTTAATGCATTTCCCTGCGCACCAAAGTCAGGGAGTTCGCTCTTGTTCCCATCGGTAATTTGAAATGTAATTACCCATCATTTTAGAGTGCTTCAGGAGCCTGACACCTACATCTCCCTCTCTGCCTCTCTTTCTTCCCTCTCTCTCTCCCTCTCTCTCTGGCTGTTTTTGTATGCTAGTGGAGGATTGTATATTTTCCACCCCCACACATTTTTGAGCACTACCCCTACCATTACCTATGTAAATGACTCGGGCTCAGACAGGCGGTTTACAGAGCCACCTCTCCTACACCATGACTAAATGAGTACTTTTACATGCACGCAGGATACCAGATCATATCTCTGCTGAGGTTATGTTCAGAAAAATATATCTATGTACGTCTTCATATCTGCAAATGTCCAAGTATGCGTGAATGAGCATGCAGGCAGACGTGTCATTTTTAAATGTGGTTAAAAAAAAATGAGCAGGAAGTGGAGTTGAGATGCCTCAGTACTGTATGTTAACAATGCACATATGAACACAGTATATGTAGCAGTATATCTGATACTTCCACACTAATTATTCAATTATTCCTCAAACAAATCAATTATTTTGCGTCAGTTACTTCATGCCTTTGTTTTGAAAACTGCAATAAAAATCAACCCTTTACTGCTTCCTAATAAAACACCCTTTAAAAATGGTTTATAATTTGTAACTAGGAAATTCCCTTCATTGACCGACTTCCTGCGCAACATGTCACCCTCCTACATCATTAGGGATTTGTAGGGGCATATTTAAGCATTTTTTCCTCAACAAATGTCCTCAGACCTTCATCGTTTCAGGAGTTCTCTTTTCTCTTGCCTATAGATTTGACCTCCTACACACTTGTCTACAAGAGCATAAACAGCAAAAAACACAAATTTATATTCCATTTTTTTAGTTAATAATATTATAGAGCAATGTGCACTAAACATACCAGCACTTTAACACTTTGCACTTTAATTCTTATAGTCTTTTTTCCAAACCACATTAAAAGCATAGCAAAAGGTTTGTGTGTTTTATAATGTTTTATGTTTTTTTATGTGAAGCAACAGATTGTAACACTATGTCCAAGACTAATTTCCCCTTGGCGACAATACTCTCTCTACTCTACTAAATCTGACCTAATGGTGACCCAACTTTGTCCCATGGGCCCCACTTTGGGCAGCCCTGCTCTAGAGGGAGCAATGTTTAAAAAAAAAATAAAAATAAACACAACTGAATAACTGAATAAAATCTGTCAGTGCAACATTCATTAAAATCTGGGGCTAGTGTTTGTCCTTTCTGTTTGCTAATAATAGAATCAACTTTATTTGTCATACACAATACAATATACATAACAATGAAGCTGTCATCAAAGTGTGCAGTTATAATTTGCTGTTAATGGATGGATTTTGGTCCAGATGCTCTTCTAGAAAGTGAGCGGTCAAACTGTCAATTAGATGGGTCTTCCAAGTGAAACTATGAGGGGTGGAAGTAACAACAATGAACTGATAAAAATGGGGGTGATAAAAATGCATGTGAATTGAAAGAAAGATTATCAAGTGATTTGATTAAAACGTGTCGTGACATGATGATAAAAAAGCAGCCATGTTTCGTCATTCTCCCCATCTTACATTCATCATTCACAACACAAAACTGCCATTTATCAGTGAATGAAAGTGGCCTCAAGGGTATGAAAAGCATAGCTAAAAGACAAAGAAAGTGTTGTGCTAGTGAAGGATAAACACCAGAGATTTATATCACAGCCTGGCAACCCAGTTAGTTAGTAACTAAAACCCATTAGCAAAGGATCTGTTAACCGTTGATGAAGTAATTAATTAAAATGTTTTATCAAGTGGCACCAAATAAAAACTCAAATCTCAAGTTTTGCAAGAAAACTGCTAGAAAATGGGACATAGTGACAATCTGCTACTCAGTTTATATAAAACCCTCTCAAAGAACCAGGAGTTTGCGAAGCTCAAGCTTGTGTGTCAGAGAAGGCACAACTGGCCTTTTTTTTTGCTCACCCAGCCTGTCCACTTTTCAACCAGACCACAATTTATTATGCATTATTCCCAGCCTGCCTTGTAAAACAACCCTAAACCTTGCAAGCTCAGTTTTCAAGATGAGATATATTAGTTTGGAAAACGTCCACCGGGTATTTCAGAGTCCACCGCTTTATTAATGAAGCGGGCCCAGGGTCCGGCCCCGAAGACAGAGCAGGTAAAGCTGAGGCCAATATTATCCCAAGTGTCACACAGTATCCACGCTACAAAAACAGCAGGCAATTAAATTCTCCTTTCACTTCCAGCTCTGACACAAGCTCTGCAAGAGTCTGACTGTGAGTTGTATCATGGCAGAGGATGAAAAATGGGCACCACTGTAATCCAGTCATGTTTGACTTCCACCTATGGTCAGAGACATTGTAAATTGGTCTTGTCAGCTTTTCAGTTTTCAGTTCATTGTATCAGTAAGACTGAAAGCAAAATGGAGGCAAGATAAAGGCAGCTTTTCCCATTAAACCAGCTGTATACAGATGTATCCAGATGTAGTTCAGTTATTAAGTGAATGTCATAGCTCCTCTTTCGACTGCACACTGAAATGTGAACGTCTCATTTTTTGTTTTTTCCCGACACCTGGACAACACAGCAGCACACCATCCGCAGGAGTGTTTTTTTCATCCATGATCTCCAGCAGTTTGAAATTGTTTTCAGCTTGAGCAGCCACCCACACACCACCGACTACCTGCGGACTCTGGGCTTTTCAGAATGTCCTTGCTTTTATTTACACTTGTTTACATTCACCTGCCTCGTGTGCAGAGAGGCAACGGTGACGAAATGCTCGCTGTCTGTCATCCCCACCTGCCACCTCTCTCTTTGCCTGTCAAATATCCTTATTAGCATGATAGGACACATGTACTGTAATTAAATAAAATCAGTGTTATCTCTGATCAACTGTTCCATTAAATTAGAATTAATCCGCTGTGTCTGATTCTAATAAATAGAGTGAACCTCTGACAAACCTGCACCGTCTGCCATAGATTTCACTTTAGAGAGCTTCTGTAGCTGTCCTGGTTGTCCCATGTGTGAAAGTTAAACTCTAATAAATGGCCCCAGAATGCCTGAAAGACAAAATGATATTATCATAGGCTCAAATATTATCATCTGCTGCCTTTCTTTGATCATTTTTCAGTATCCATCTTCTTGTTTTGAGCTTTCTGAGTGTGCGGCAGCCAGTTTTTACAGTCGGTAGTGTGGATTCAAGTCACATGACTATATACTCACTTTGAATTTAGAGACAGATCAGATATTCAGAACAGACACTGAGTGTTTGTTTTTTAACTGTATACAGAATAAATTATCATATATTAGCATACAGGTTGTCATAAAGCAATTATGGGATAATGTACAGAGAGATGAAACAGGGCACTTATTCCACGGCTCATTAATAAAGAAATCAATTATTTGACACAAAATATAAATTTAAAAATGATTCCATTGCTTCCACTGTGATCCTCCAGAGTCTATTATCAGAACTGCGCCATAGCAACAGTCTGTTATTCATAGCAGTGGTCCACTATTCAGAAATAACAGACCTTAGAATTCCAGAATTGACCAATCAGAATTGCGTATTCAACAAAGCAGTGTAATATGTGTGATATACAGTAGCACTGACCTTTATTCTGAAGGTGTTTAGGTATTGTAAAATGTGACTTGTTTAGGACCAAAACCCGGGTGTAAGACTCACTCTCTCTGCTAAAAGATGAATTTCTATACAACATATTTACAGTAGCAACTACATTTTGTAAAAATAATGTCACCATCATTATGTTTTCTATTAACATTTAATTTCTTTTCCATTCCAAGCAACTAAAGCCTCACAGTGCACGATGACAATTTGATATCTTCTTCTTAAATCAATGTCGCTGTACTTATACAAGTAGAGTATCACGTTTCCTTGTGAATGTGAATGCCATTTGAATCAAGCACAGGAGTGGCGGACTCAGCCACTGACAATGAAACTATTGTATAGAGAAGTGTAATGAGAGTAAATTCACTTAATGACTGTAGTTGAATAAATACCAGCCATAAATAGTACACAAAACTTCAGTTTAATATGATAAAAAAAGAATTATAACTTCAAGGTTAGAGAAAGATCATGGTCTCGGTTGAATATTTCAAAACGTCAATGCTGACTTGAAGCATGAGATGAGACACATTGAATTTTTCAGTTCTGAGACAAAATCAAGATTTGCCCCTCGCCATGCCTGAGGGTTTTAAAACCCAAAAAACAACGTGTTGCACACAGGACGCAAACCCTCGTCCGCAGTGTCAGAGTCCTGTAAGGTTCACTGGACTGTCCACTAGCACCTCCTCCCTATGAAGATGCCAACATTTCTGTATTTGAAAAAAATGTTCCAAGTGAACATAATCCAGGCATAAATTAGATTTCCCCCACTTTGGAGGAGACAGGGTTATGATTTAAGATTAAGAGTGTCAAGGTGCTTTGTTGTGACTTTATTTGGTCCCACTTCTCTACAGACACCAACCAGATAAACTGTAGTGGGGTTTTTTGGTTGATGCGTGTGGTAACATTCAGCCTCTCCCTATCCCTACAGTGGCACAGTTCTGTGGGTTGCAAACTATTTTCTTTCTTTCTTTTTATTTTGCAGAAGTGGATACCGATATAATTGTAATTATATGAAAAATGTAGCTCATTTTCCCTTTTAATTCTATCTCCATCGTTGCTGCCAAGCACCCATTATTACTGTGTTTTTGCCTGGCATCTGTCACCTGTCAATCAGCCTTCCTCGCCTGTTCAGCCATGGTGCCAATCATCGCACACTACCCACCTCATATATATATCCTGCAGCTACATATATTATTTCTAGTTCTCAAACCAAAAGGACTTCTTTGTTAAAGTAACAATAATTCTCTTACCCTTCTTCACCAATTTAAAGCTGAAATGCTGTTTCTCTCAGCTTGCTGACATGCGGTCGAAGCCAACACTCTGGGGCCTCAAACCAGTAATTTCTTTGCTGTTATTAGATTTAACCCCTCGTGATGCCACCATTGAATCGCCTGCATTTAGCCTCATCTGATGGCTTCTCCGCCTCACACGGCAGGCAGTACAGGATGAATTTAGATCACTATTTATAACCCTGTTGCAGTGCAGGTTGCTCAGATTCTCTTAATTCAAAATAATCTTTAGCTGCTAAACGTTTTTCTGTATCAAAACTCATCTCCTATTTTATTTCTAATCTCTAAAAACTCTCAAGGGGTTGTGAAAATATGGGGTTTTCCTTCTTCTGTGCAGGGGCGTGTCCGAGAGGGGGGGGCCCTGAAATCTGATTGGCCAACTTAAGTGCCACTCCATTATCCCTACCTCTTGCACTGTTTTTCAGAGGCTGTAGGTCCATTTTAAAGCCAAAGTGAAGATACTGGTGTCATATGAAACTAGATGACCACATACATTGGTACCAACCATGTCATGTTAGCATGTCGATAAGGGGGCTAAATAATGCTCCAAATTAGGCTAAATTTAAGCGATGGATACTGGGCTCTATGGGTACCCACGGCTCTTCCCTTTGTAGACATGCCCACTTTATGCTAATCTCATGCAGTTTGGGGCAAAAACCATGCAGTTTTTTGCATGTGGTGTGCATGTATTATTTTTGCCTAGTGTATTTGAGTATATTCCTGCATGCTGGGGTCCTAAACAGTATTGGAATTCTATAACTTGTATATGACTGGAAAGCTGAGGCAGATACTTCATGCATAATTTAGGAGCCCCACTTGTGCTGCCCCAGTCAAAGAAAAAAAAAGTCTGGACATGCCCCTG
>NW_023340206.1:3459644-3462535 GCF_004916995.1 Morone saxatilis
AACAAAGAAAAACAACAAATCCTCGCATTTAAAAAAGTTGGATTAATCAGCTGACACAACAACTGCTGATAAACCATCAATTGATCAGCTAAAGTCTATGCGATAAAATGCTCTTTTACTATTTTATTAATATAACTTTTGTCGGAGTTTGGTAAAAGTTATGTTTTAGTTCACCAGCAATATTGTAGATATTCTATATTTATTTCATTTCAGGCCACTAAACACATTTTCTGTTTTGTTTCTAGGCTTATCTTTAAGTTCACTCTACTTTTTCTCAAGAAAGATGCTTTTAGTTTGAAAGCAAAATCCCGCATAGTTTCCGGTTTGTTCCCGCTGAACTCCGGTCAGCTTAACGCTGTTAGAGGGAGGAAGGGGTGGTGGTGGCCCCCGCCTGGAGAGGAGAGGGGGAAATTCTTGTGTTTTTGGTATGCGATTACCCAGCGGAGAACCCATGACTGAAGGGGAGGAGGAGGAGGAGGAGGAGGAGGAAGAGGACTGGGGTTGAGTTTAGGATACATTCCTCGCCTTCCTCTTTAAGTTAACCACATTATTGGAGCTGCTGACATGTTGCCTCCCAACATGACACCCATGAGCTCTCAGCTGATGCGTTGCAACTGGACAAAGTGGTCAGTTGACCTCAGCGCTGACAAGCATGATACACAGAAGGAAAGTCCCCATAGAAACAGTAGTGATAAAAGTAAAAACTAAATGCAACCACAGGAAACACTGAGAATGTTCTATTGACACCACAACATCTGTTTATCCATCAAACGCTAATGAATTTACCTGCTGCTTTTCAAGCTCTTTTCAAATTAGTTAGGGGCTGTATGAAAATTATTGGTGTGGGAAGGGGGGCTGAACATTATGTTTGACTTAAAAGAATAAGAAAAAGCAAGACCCCCTCCGTGGTTACTAATATTTAGTTTGTAACCCTCCCATTTGGCTTGTAAACTAAAAGTTCAACTCTCCCGTCCCTATAATTTCTAAACAAAATCTGTTTTCAAGCTCCATATTTTAATGCAACAACCATTTTTACGTCATCCAAATAGCACTAGAGTGGAATTAGCAATTAGCAAAATTACTGCAAACACAACAAATGGTACTTTCTGTTTACTGACCATCCATGCTGCCCTTTATGTCTATCTCTTAGCTTAGCTCTGTATGATTCATTTAACTTTAATGTTGGAAAACGAAGGTGAGGCTAGTAAAAAAATGTCTTTAGCTAAAGTTCAGTCCTTGCTAACTTCAAAATGTCCACATTTACTGTTTGTCAAACCTCACAAATCGACATAAATAAAGCCTAAAGCCAGAGATATGATTGTTGTACTCTGGATAGAGTAAAACACACCTTTATCATCCATCACACACACATAGTGCGTGTACTATTTAGATAAAACTGTCTCATAGCAAATCGTAAAAAATTAAATAAAATGCAAATCTGGGGCATGGAAAAATAAAAAATCTTTCCCTTGCTCTTCTAACCATTTCAGCAAAAAAAACAATCCCATAACCCTCCCACTTTCCTGACCCCGCCTCCACTTTAATAATTTGTCTACAGTCCCCTAAAAACCTGAATTGTTTCATCATGTCTATCATATTCTTTTTTTACTGTTAACAGCACCTGCCTGTAAACCCTTAGGCAGTCACACACACACACACCCTCCTAATTGTTTGGCGTTAACTTCAGATACACAGCGACATTACATCTGACATATTAAATGGGGCTTGCCAGATTTGCATAAAAGCAGTGGAGCTCAGCCTGTTCTTCAGCATCTCTGTCGAAACCATAATCGCCCACTCGCTAATGACAATTACTATAATGGACTGATTGTTGGATTATACCACCAAAGTGGTTTTAGCACACATCTACATAATTGTTCTTAGCATATACGCGCCCGTGGGCTCCTGGCTGCCATTAACTGTTGCAGAGAAGAGAGTGATTGAGGAGCCGTTCGATGCTTGAAGAACAGTGGCAAACTGTGTGCCAACTGTGTGGGTGTTTTTTTGAGTGCGTGAGTGTGTGCTGTGTGGAAATGTGCTAAGCATTGTCTAATTAAAGACAGTTTTTGCATTACATTGGTTGCTGACTGATGCAGGGGACGGAACAGCTGTATGAGGGGGCAAATTCCTGGAGCAAGGTTCGCTTTAGGGGCCCTCAGGAAAGGCACCGAACCTGCAAACCCCTTTTCAGCTTCGGATATGCTGCTGCGACTGGAGATGTGTGAATTTGAAGCAGGGTATTTGTGCTAAACAGCATCACGCTGAGTCAGTTTCATAAATAAAATCTTAGAAATGGAGATTATACAAGTGTGCAAATTGTCCTCCCATGAATGATGCGAGCAGAGCCAGACTGACAAGATGCATCACTGCTCCCAGTTTTAACAGAATTGTATCAGTGAGGTTGCAGCTCCTTCCAAATAGACTGTAACTTATAACAGCAGCGCCTCCTCTAGGTCCACTAAACATGAAATGTAAAAATCCATCATTCCTCTGAGGTTTTATTTGTTTTGCAAATCAGAATCCGTTCAAATTTTGACTATTTATGTCATTTTTTTAAGCATTTAATATTTTAAATGGCCCAAAACAGAAACTCTCTGGTGATGTATTCATCAAATATCAGTGCTTTCCACTCTGATACCCTTTGAATGATCCTTCCTTTCACTGCGTCCCATCCCAAACTCCTGCTGCGTGCGTCTAATTACAAAAAGCAAGATGACCTTAGAAGCTCTGTTCAGTTGGACGGCCTTTGTCCAAATGCTGGAACACAATGTGAAGTTGTGCCCTGTGTCCAGCTTTCCTCAAAAATCGAATCAGTTGAAACTAATGTCACATGACCAACAGATGGACGGACACATCCGTAGTACATGGAGGAAGAGGGTGTGTGTGTGTGT
>NW_023340206.1:3462542-3462828 GCF_004916995.1 Morone saxatilis
GGGGGGGGGGGCTGTATCAGCGTGAGCCAAATCAACAGCTGAACCCAGCTTTCCAGTTACAGTCCGGGTTTAAACATGCAGCGAGGTTTTTTTTTGTTGAGCCGAGCAGCACAGAGGAAATCTGTCCGACTTCTTCTTCCAGCTTAAAAAAAGTGCTAATTACTTCATCAAATTCAGCAGTGAAAATTGAGTCAGCATAGAGGAAGTAATTGTCCCTGCTGGTGTGTAACAATACCTGAAACCTGCACGGAGGCCGCTGTTACTTCATCTCCTCTTCCTCCTCCTC
>NW_023340206.1:3462856-3474338 GCF_004916995.1 Morone saxatilis
CTCCTCCTCCTCCTCCTCTCCTCATTGCTCATCTCTTGAAAGCAGGCCAACATCCCACACACACACACAATCATGCTCCCTCTCACTCTCTCCTTTTCTCTGAACAGCACTCTGTGCTAATTACTCTCCGTTGCCATAGCAATGGGTAGCACCTCTTTTTTTGTTATCTTGGATAGCCCATCGCAAACATGCCTCGCATCACATCATTCGACTGAGGCCGCGCTTTGTGTTGTTGAGTGGATGGATTTTATCTCGCAGCCGAGCAATCGGCATTCATCCCCAAATTATCGACAATGTATAAAAAAAAATTACGTTTTTGTTCTCTGATTCTAAAAGGACAAAACTCTTTTATATAATATAATAGTCATTTATAATTAGCTGTGATCTAATGTGCTTTTCAGGGAGTTATTTTGTGATGAAGAGATGTTTTTGCCTCATAAGTGTGTTTCTACCTGAGGGGGTTATGCCCTACATTTCCCAGAATGCCTTTCCACAGCTGGTTGTAGTGTAGGTAGGTGTAGCAGAGTAAGAGTTTTGCACCACTTACACAAAATGTCTTTCATTTTTGTCTCCTGAGGCGATTCCTGCTTCCATGAGTCCTATCTGCAATTAAAATTCTGTTCTTTTAAACACATTAAAGGCGCCGTAAGCCTATTTTCTTTATCAGCTTCTTCCTATGAGTGATGGGTTCCTACATGAACAGGCAATTTTCTGCCAAAGTGGGAGCAGTTTGGATCCTTTTGTATGCAAGATTTCTATATTATATATTTTTTTTCTGGGTTCCTCTCACTGATTGATATAGGCGGGGCTCAGTTGGAAAACAGTGATGTCATATATTTTTGGAACCAATCAAAATGCAGGCTTAAACTCTTAACAAATAAATAACCATGGATGTTTTTTCCAAACTTTAACTTAAATATTTGCTCATTTAGTCATAAATACATAATCTTATAGAAACATTTAAAGGGGCTTTTAAGTGTTTTTTCATTACAAATACATATACATATTTTTTTATTTGCTTTCCCAGCACTTCCCATTCAGTTTGTATGGGCATCCTTCCCTCACAGCTATAGGTCTGTGCTCTGGATGTCACACATTAAGGCTCCATATAAGCGAGTCACTTTGACACACGTTTCTATAAACGGGTAACCCTGAGACCGGTCAGAAAGCTACCAGGGGTGGTAAAACCAGGGCAGAAACCAAACCTGAGTGGATTCAAGGGGTGTGACTGCGGTAGCGCCTTTGGATCGAACCTGAAAGAGAGAGAGAGAGAGAGAGAGAGATTGAGAGAGATAGAGAGAGAGAGGCATGGAGGGGCGGAAAGAGAGCGATGGGCTGACAAAACACAAAAACAGGGGAGATTATCACGGCCCGAGTGGCCCTCGGTTCATTACTCATTAAACACACAGGAATGTTGCGTCTCTGTGGGGCTGAATGGAGCGAGACTTTGAGGGATACGTTTAAAACTTTAAATTCAAAGGCCCGTATTTCACTTTAAATTCCACTAACTTAGGAGAGAACAGGAATTCGCTGTTTGCAGGCAACTGACAGTAATACACATATATGACGTGCATAAATATTAGTAATAAACCCATAAAATGATGTTGTTTATGTAACATACATTTACTGCTAATTAATATTAATCTGTAACATTAAAATGTAGTTAAAGTTTAATTGTGCAAAATAAAAAGTAGGTTTAGCCTCTTTGCATGTGCCTTAACACTATCCTCAGTGACCCTAGATTTTATGAATGGGCAGAAGGAAGCTCTGCCATTGGCTGAGAGTGACAGCCAATCAGGGATGATCATTTGCAACAGAGATTGGAGCGGATGAATGCAGGAGTCAGACATTTTTAGAGGTCAGGGCCTGGTGTGTGTGCGTCTGTACTGTAGGGGTGTGTGTGTGTGTGTGAGCCTCACACACTGACCTACTTGGTTTATTGCAGGCGTCTATACATAGCTGTGGGAAACGCAGGGAGACAATCGGCCCGGTTAAAATTAGCAGTCAGGGCCACCTGTGTGCTTCTCACAAAGGCGGAAACGCCAGAGCAGACAGGGCAGAGATGGAGGGAACAGGAAGGAAGGAGAGGGGGGAGAGAGGGATGGGGGAGGGGAGGAGGGGGAAGATGGAGGGCAATTGATCACACTGCTGGTTTAACTCCCTTCTCTTCATGCTCTTTCTCTGCCTTTTTTTTTCCCCACTGCGACACAGGGAGAATTGCTTTGGCGGTCTGGATTGAGCAAGGAGGTTGTGGGGGTGGGGGGTTTGTGGTCCAGGCCCAAGCAGAGTTTCACATACCTTCTGCTGGATCGCTGCCAGATTTCACAGAGGGATGATAGGTGGAAGATATAGGATGAAGAAAGTAAAGACTATGCCAACACTAGTGTTCAGGAATGTTAAGTAAAAGGGTGTGAAAATGGCCCTCTGACGCCTGCCCCCCCGCCCCCCTGCCTCCCCTGCCTCCTCTTTACATATGTCACAAAACTCTTTACCCTGCCTTTGTCGTGTCACACAGCCAACAGGAAGTCTTCATGTTCTTAACCGATGAAGACTTCCTGCCCCAAAACTAGCATCTTGTTTCCTAGAATCACGATTTTTCAGCCCACACCCACTTTTGTTCCTGTGTGCCTCCGCCAAAGTAAGAGTTTGTGGGTAGAAAGTCAAAATGTTAACAGAAAGACAATATAACAGCAGCAATATATATAAATATATATAAAATCAATACTGCTTCAGGACACCAGAGAATTCAGCTCCTTTACTGCTTCAAAATGCAATTCAAATGCTGAATTTAAACTGTTGATTCTTAAATTTCCCACGGGGGGGTAAACTCGGCCATCTTATTGTCGTTTCACAGTCAAACTCCCTCATGTGATTAAAGTGATTCTTATCTCAATGTCTTTTTTTTTTCCAGGACTCTTGTCAGACCTCGAACGGCAGATGGACACTCCGGGGAAGGCGTGGAAAGTCTCCGGCGTCCATCTGTGGCACTCAAAATGGACGCTGCGACAGCACGGCTCAGGCGGCCATTCTTGGTTTCAGCACGGGATCAACGCTGAGAGAAAAAAGAGGGAGACGAGGAGGGAAATGGCAAGTTTGGCTTCTTTCCGCATGCCACCTCAACCTGCAAATGCTCTATTTAATTAATCTTCCCACATGGTGTGAACAGGCAGCACAAATCACCGATAATTATCCAAAGGTTAAATCTTTATCTGAAAAAAGTTAGCAAGAGTTAGTGACCAGGTTTACCATCTTAGTTTAGTTTCTGAGCCTGCTAACAGTTGCTAATTACCACTAAGTAAAGTACAGCTTAGATAGATTGGAATAGCATATGTTAACAAGTATTTTGTTATAAACCAAAGTATTGAACACATTAAAAGAGACCTGATGATGGCGCTACATGGAACCAACAGATGCTAGCACACGGCTAGCGTGTGTCCCCTGTAAGTTATTTTACAGGGAGTATTGTGTGTATTTAACATGTTAGCAGTCCAGCTGAAACCATAAGCGTCATTCTAACGCAAATTACTTTTAAGTTGTTTTAAAATCCATCATCTAAACCACTGTTTCCCAACATTTTAGACATACGTTGTTAGCCTTAAGAGGTAAATCCATTAACAAGTAACAAAAAAAAATGAAAGCAAAGTCTGAAAAACTCAGTTTTGTATAGCAGAAATGCATTATGTAAATATAGTTCCCCTTAGATTTAACTTGCAGTCTCTTGGCTGCACAAAACATCTATCCACTATGACTTTGCCATGTGGGAACAGATTGACGTGTCATTTTCCATATGAGGGATCTAAATCTACATCCTCACCCAGATGGTCAAACCTGCAGTGTTGCTGGACGTGTGAAAAGGGTTTCAACAGGTCCTATAGAGCTGGCGCACTGCTGATGAATCTTACATTGAACATATGAGTCCACTAAACAACCCTTTCACACAGAACGCCACATATTGGCAGAGCGTTTATAGGTGATGGTGCAAGTGGGAAAAGGGCTTCTGTCTGCTGTAATGTTAGAAACTCTTCCTCCTCTTCTGGTATTGTTTATATTCGAGCTGTATTACAGTATTCTGTGTTTTTGTTTGAGTCACATCCTCACCTGCATCCCATCAGCAGTGGCCAACACTGACGGCACATCCGATACCCGGGGAACCTGCTTATTTGTCACATTCCCTCTGCGTGAAGTTGTTTTCCTCCTCATCATTTCCCGTCTTGGCTGCAATTTGGCAGCCATTTTGGCTCCAGTCGGAGCTGCAGAGCCACAGGGCGTCCAGCGGTTGCTCAGTAGTCAGTGTAGATCCTGTGGGGCTGGCAGCAGCTACATCTGGCTACTGGGTCTCTGCTGGCGGCCATGTTAGTCAGGATACATAATGAGGACATTAAAGGATACTGTATTATTGCATTATATTTTGCAGCTTGTTACATTTAATGTAATGTACTGTGTCTAATATTTTTAGAAATATTTGGAATTCCTTTCTAACAAGATAAACGTTTTATATGTTTCTGTGTGTAGTTCACAGCCTCTTTGGGATCTTTTCAGCCACAGAGCTTTTAAGATTTCAAAGAAATGGCTCGAATGCCCACCTACTGCGAAGAAAAAAAAGCCCTCGGCAGAGTTAATCCTAGACTGCACGGGTAGTTTGGATGACAGCAGGAATTTTATGTGAAATAAAAATGTTTTTTGAGATTCTGGGTGAGTTCTGGACCTGGCATACAGTGTAGGATTCTGTGTGTGTCAGTCTACAGCTACATTGTCTGCTGGGTTTCAGGCCTGCACTCACACACATCGATCTCTATGATCTGTATCGTATATATTTTTGTATCATTCCAGATATTTACTGTAAATGACATGTCGAACGATTATATGGAAGTACTGTATGTTTGAAGAACCAGAAAGCATGGATAATTTGACAACTTTGTGTTTATTGACTCATCATAAAACATTCTTCAAACAATAAAACAATTTTAAATGTCCGTTTCTGTACAATGCTTGCTAAGCAATTTTATTTATATATAGAAAATGTAAGAGGAGTTGTGTTAAAATGACAAAACTCCTTCAAATTTAATGGCAGGTACTCTGGAAAAAATAACAGCATTCCATCAACAAATATTTTCAAGCAATAAATATGTATTTATAAATAGTGTAAATTTACATCAAGATTAGAAACATAACGAAACGAACAAAAAAAAAAAAATCACAAATTAAACTTTATTCCATAAGTCTATGTGCAACCCATTCTCTTTGTGACTTGGCTAGTAAGTTTTTTTTTTTTTTTACTTAATTTTTCCTTTTTTACCTAAGAAACAAAACATCATAGTTTTGAAAAGAACAAGACAAAGATAAAACGTAAAAGCTGTAAAAAAAGAAAAGAAAAAAAAAAATAAGGAAAAAAATCACCTAAACTCTTCACATTACAAATTTTTTTGGAGATTTTGCTGTCGAAAGAGTCTTAAAATTACTATCTACCATAGAAAAAGACCAGTTAGGCTAGTGCTCCTTAGAAGGAAAAAACAGAAGAAAAGTTTTGGGGGGAAATTCTATAAATCAAAGCAGACATTTCATCCTGTTACCAGAATAGAAAAAGAAATAAAGGGAGAGAGGGAGAGAGAAGGAGAGAGAGAGAAAGGTTGTCAAGTCAGTAGTCTTTTACGGGTGGTGTTGCCAGTTGTGACAGTTAACAAGTATCTACAAAACATTTTTATCACGCATTAAGAATCCCGCTCCTCCCCCTTGTCCCCCCCTGTTCCCAACCGTTTTTGATTAAGTCCTCCATTAAAACAGGGCGGAACCATTGTCACAAGAGGGGGCTGGGAGGGGGTGAGGGGGAGGGAGAGAAAGAAGTCCTGTTAGCGAGCTCGGTGGCGCCCCCCCCTCCCCTGGAAGGGCAAGGCTCCAGCACTTCAAAAAAACAGGTTGCATAGACAGACACACTCGGCCGCCTTAGCCTCCAGCCGTCGCTATGGAGACCAGCCATGTGGTGAAGGGGTGGGGAGACGGCCTTGGCTTTCCTGAATATCAGAAATGGTCCGCGTATGTAGATGTTTGTTTTGTTCTTTAGTTTTATCTTAATACAAGTTCCTGTAAATGGGCTTCATGGCTCCACAGCAGAAGAAGAAAGAGGCGTCACCTAATGTCAAGATGAAGATGAGTGAAGAGGAGGGGCCTGGGGAGGAAGATGATACGCGGAAATTAGTCAAGACATCAGCCAGAGGCTTTTTGCGGTCAACATGTTGATATCCAATACACAAGATAAGCAGTGTAAATTAGAAAAAGTATTCTATCACTGTTGTTAGCACTGTGTCTGACGTCTGCTCGCTGTTCTGAACCGCCACAGGCTTACAAACAAAGTGTTGCATGATAATTAGGCGCTATAAACATTTAGCTTTGAGCAAATGTCTGATGTAGAGTCAAGAGGAACCACACCCATCACCAGTCAACTTAGAAACTTTTATTTCATAACATCCCCGTCTCCTTGTGTGAGGTGTCTGTTCAATGGGAGGTGATTTTAAAAGCAGTTAGAATAAACCTGGTGGTGCAAAAAAATAAATAAAAATGTTTTTAACCTCTCAAAAAAAAAGAACACAAGTTGAATGAACGGATTCATTGGTTGACTGAAACTAGTCAATCACTAGTCTTTGTTTGGTTGGAATGAAAGCTTGCGGTCTCACACTCACACTCACACACTCACACACTCACACACGGTTGTATTTTTAAAACATCAAAAATTTTAATTAACATTTCAGATGAAACGATATTTGCTCGGTCGATTCACATAAATGTGCTGGAATTTTCTTTCAGTTTGAACGGTGAAACAAAGCGCCTCGAGTCCGCCTCGCCCTCCGTCCGGTGACTTACTAATGTGAACTGGTCGTAGACCTGCATCAGGTCGTCCATCCTGTGCTGCTCCAGCACCACAAAGTCGTCCAGCGTGGCGCTGCCTTTCCTGGCGCAGTCCTGGCAGTGGACCACGTACTGCTTCTTGGACAGGAGCTCGCGGCGCACGAACAGCAGGTTGAACACCTCCACCTGCAGGGTACACATTTGGTTTGAGTCTGAACGAAGCTGAGCAGCAGAGACTGCAGTGATGATGTCATCTAGTGACAAACCCTGGAGCTGCTCCGCAGACAGTGAATAACACGACGATTGCTTGGACACAATGACAGCAGACATTTAATGGGATATTCTGCTAAACAGCCCGAAAGCCATGCATTCAAATAAATCCATTAGCGTGCTCGTTAATTAGCTCAAACAAACACTGAGTCGGCCTTTAATTCAAGTCAATGGACCAACTGATCACAGGTCTTTATGTTGCCTAAACTCTCTCAGATGGAAAACTGCTGAATTGTAGCATAAATGAGTCAAATACTGACATCTATTATCCCCCTAACACATTTTCCAACAGCTTTAGACCAGCAGAGACACAACCAGGGGACACATACATGTAATCCAACATGTGCGGTCTAAGTACCATTCAGAACGGGAGCAGTTAAGGTGAGTCAATTATTTTTTTTAGACTACAAATAAGTGTGAGCTGCTTATCCAGAAATGTGAAATCTTGTTCCAATTTCACACCCCCTGATAACCGAAACGTTCCCGGCGAGCTGACTGACCTCACAGATGGTGCAGTAGTGGGCCGGCTCGTCCCTGGTCCTCGGCCGCAGCACCGTCTCCTTGCCGGCCGTCGCCAAGGCTTCCTTCACCCACTGGCACTGCTTCAAGGTCCGCAGCAAGCAGTACCTGTGACCAGAACACGCCGCGTCAGATTAAAAAACCCCGGCGTATAATACAAACAAACTGCTGAGGGCTGAAAGCGAAGGATTGCGTGACTCACTTGATCATCTCGAACAGCTTGTGGTCGGACACTTTGATGTTGCGTGCCATGTTCCAGGAGAGGTGCACCATGGGAACCATGGACTTGACGCTCTGGAGCTTATTCCACTCGTAGCGCTCCACCGCCAGCTTGTACTGGTGGGCTGGAGAGAGGCAGTGGAAACATACTGTACGTTACTCGCCGTGAACACAAGAAAGCAGGAGGTGCACTGAAGGATGTCGCCGTTGTATGTAAAAACTGACGTGTAGTGGGAGCTGTTATGTGTACAGCAAAGACAGGTTCACTGGTTAATATGGAAGCGTATTTGTGTCATACAGATGACTGGAAAGTGCACCTGTAGTGCATCTGTTGGAGACAGGAAATAAAATCCCGCTGTAATCAGCTCCCTTATCGGCTAAAAAGGTCACCAATCAGCGAGAAAGCATTTCAAACATCCCGCTAAAGGTCAGCATATCAGATATAATTCCTGTAACACAAAGCTGTGAATTGGGCCACTAAATCTACATACTTGTTGTATGCAGTATGTATATATTTTGTTGCCTTAAGTGGTCAAAGACAAAGAAAGAGGGAGATTCTAACGTGGTTTCTGCAGGTTTCAGTGGGTTCAACTGCATTATAAAGTGTAGGATAAATGCAATTTAAAGCCTATTTTACACCCCTACTGACAGAAGAGCACAAAGGACATATAGGAAAATTGGTATTGGTTCAATGTCAGTTTTGTTTTGCAGTTGTAACAGCGAGATCAATACCAAAGTTTCCCCAAAACACATTTAAAAGCAAGACTGAAACTACATAATCCAATCAATTTGTCAGACTTGCCAAAATCATTTAAAAAGACATTTTAAACTCTAAAATTCAGACTACTGAATTTGTCCTCTAGCTGCTTGACTGCCACTAACATTAACCCGTGTCCCACAATCCCCGGCGTACCGGTGAGAGGTCCTACGTTCCAGGCGATGTTGTTGCACCAGCCGATGGCCTGCACCCAGTGGACGGTGCCGGTGTTGAGCCACACCAGGTCTCCCGGACGCTGGATGAACCGATAGACGGGCACGTCGGCCTCGTACAGGTCCTCCAGGTTGGGCCACCACGAGCCCATCAGGAAGTTGATGTTGTTCCTGGGGGGTGAGACAGGCAGAGGGGTGATTAAGTTGGGAGTTGAGGGAAGGGGGTGAAGCATTTTATTTGCTTCAAGCAGCTTTATACACCCTCGTCTGGTCCAGCTTACTTTTCACAGAAGTTGCTCATCACTCCCCAGTACGGCTCTGGCACTGCAAACCACTCACAGTCCCCTGGCCCGATGTTGATGTTGACGGCACAGAAGTTATTGTGTTCCTGGTGACCTGCAGAGACAAACAAAACCTCTTCACTGCGCATATCACACCAAACATTGAACTGCAGGACTCATCTGTCCCAGAAAGAGAGCGTGACTTTGAGTGTGTGTGTGTATTCACCTGCTATCCTGCTCCCAGGGACCTTCATGTAGAGCTGAACGGTGTTCATTCCCAGGATGGTGTGACCCACGTGGCTGAGCAGGTTGCCGGCCGACACGACGCGAGCGAAGGCTGGCAGTTTGCTGAGCTCCTGGAGTTGCTGCTTCCACCTGGTAGAGAGCGAGTGAGACAACTGTAAGATCAGCTCTGAAAGACACGGCACATGAGGTGGCGAGAGGAGATCCCAACTCACTTCCTTTCGTCCGACACGTCGATGTTGGTTCCGAACTTGATGTGCTTTAAGGGGCCCCTTCTTTTGCGTGCAACACTGAAGACACACAGAGAGGATTTACATGAAAGCACATGCCAAAACTGAGACTTTTCTTATTTTTACAAAACGACATTAGGTACCTCTCTGCTGACGCTGGCTCTGTGTCCGAGGGCTCCTTTAATGACTTCTTCTCATTTTCCTCCTGAAAACACAGGGCACACATTAGGCCAGCAGCCACCAATTCAGATTTTCTGTATCCTTAAACCTTTCTGAAGAGCTGCAAAACTTGAATCCTGAATATGTTTTGTATAAATTGAATCCAAAAAGGACACAGATCAAGCTGAACTGACCCGTAGGGACTCCTGGAAGGAAGCGGCCTGATACTGGGCGTATTTGGCGATGGTGGTGTGGGCGCGGGCGCTCTCGCAGCGCCACATTTTCTTGCTGCCGCTCGGGTCCCAGTTCTCATCGGCGGGCTGAGAGAGCTGAGTCCAGACCTCCACCAGGTGCTCCGGGTTGGCCTCTACCAAGGTCTTTGTGGAGAACAGACCCAAGTCTGCAGAGCAACCAGAGCGGGAAATGAACACACTCACGTCTTTGTGATTGATAATGCTGAGGAAAAATACACACAATGCATTTAGTAAACAAAGCATTTACCCAGTTTGAGAGCTCCAGCCAGTCCTCTGATGACAGTGACGGGGTTGGAGGGGTTTGTGCAGAACTGGTGCAGTGGGGGGAAGAAAGCATCCCTCTTGTTCTCCAGCTGGAGACAGGAAACAGGAAGTTAAAGCATCTACTTTTATGTAGATCAGGCAAAAAAATAAATAAAAAGGTAGTCATATATGCACATGGATATTTAAAAAACGCGGCGGCCCTCTGGGTAATACTCACGTAGATGCTGGGCGTGGGAGGGTTGAGCTTGTCTTTGGGCAGGGCTGGTGACGGTGGAGGGGGCAGCCGGGGCGGGGGGCACTTATCGAGGAGGATGCTGCTGTTGGAGAGACCGTTCCTCCCCAGGTTCCTGCACATACAAAAAATGAGTTTTTTTAGTGCGAGCGGCAGAAGAGATAGAACACACGGAATATAAATCAGCCAGGGCGCAGAGGAATACCACAGCAGTGAAACACAGTAATGCTGGGTAGACCCGCTGTTCTGCCTCAGACTGAGGAGTGACTTACACATTGCAAAATGGTCAAAATGGAGAAGATATATGTTAATATAAGAAGTGAGTCATCACTGCAGTCAAAATGTTATTTGCCTTCCTTTTGCTGTATACTCTACCAAACTTAAATACAAAATGTGTAGTGCTATATAAACCCCCCTTTGTCTATAATCCTGAATATATATGATATATGTGGCTGTTATAAAGCTGTCCGGCAGCGATTTACGATGTCGATGTGCTCTTGCTTTTTGTTTTCTGTCAGAAAGATCCAACTGAATGATCTGCGCTGGATAATATCTGCACGGCAACAACACTGCCCAGTAGCCTTCGGTGTTGTTTACAGTTACATAACTGTTTGCCTCCGGTTCTGCAGTTACTCTGCAATTCCACTGGGAGGAGACATCTTCAAAACAAAGCCTTCAACACGGACCAGCCAATCCATTTAATACAGAGCGAAAGCCTTTTAACTTTCTCACAGATAGTCTTTGGGATTGAAGCGATGATAAAAATGACTATAGAAACCAGGCTAACATGGACATTTCCATAACTTGGAATACACAAAATAAAGTAACAAGTAAGTATCAAACTCAACTCACACCTGGAACGTTTTGGAGAATTTGGAGATTTCTATTATTTCAAAAAACTTTGCTTGGAATTAAAGTTTTACAGCATTTAGTGTTTGAGATGATGCCACCCAGTTCCACCAATCAAAACCATTTCTATGTGTACCTCGCACACGTTTTTAAACTCCCCGCCAGAACTGACCAACGCCTACATTTCAACTC
>NW_023340206.1:3474369-3476094 GCF_004916995.1 Morone saxatilis
TCTTGCTATGTGTGATCTTGCTTTCTGTAATTTCCCTGGCAAGACCGCCCTTCCTGCCAGGTGGAGTTAACCTGCAGAGAAAAGAAAACGTCTCACCTGCAGGCCTTCAGCACGTCTGTGGAGCTTGGGTAGATGGATATTGAAGATGACGACGATGAGGAAGAGGAGCTGTGTCCATGCGGAGGCGTAGCTTTGAGACTGATGACGGCGGGCGGCTCAGCCTTCAGTGGGCTTTGAGAGTCCTCGGAGATACCTCCTTTGCCGTTGCCGTTCACGGCAGGTGCAGCAGACGTGGTTGTGGTGGCGGTGGCGGCGGTGGTTGTGGTGGTGGCGGCGGGACTGTGGGCGCCTGTTTGGGTGTGCTCTGAGGATTTGGGTGAGGGTGTGGCGGTGGACATGGCAGAGATGGGCGAAGAGGCGGCAGAGCTGCCTTGCGCGTGGGGGGTGGAGGGCAGGACGGCCGGGTGGATGTTGTTGATTTTCTTGTGGGACTCGGGCGTGGTGGATCCTGTGGATGCTGTCCCTTCTGACGGTCCCTCACCCTCCTCGGGGCCCTTCCCCCCTGCCAGCAGGGCAGATAGTCTAGGATTGTCTGCGCTAAGGCTCGGCTTCTCGTCGCCTTCTGCCACCTTGCCACCATCCCCCGAGTGAACGTGATTGGCCAGGCCATCTGCCTGCGGCGTTTTGCCATCGGCTGATGGCAGCGGCGATGGCGTCTTGCCCTCTGAGCCCCCGTTGCCGAGGGATGTGGCTGCCGTGACGAGCGCGGCTGCGGTGTTGCTATCTTTGGTAGCGGACGCACCGGGTGCTGCTCCACCTGAGGTAGGCAGGGAGGGAGGGGATGGGAGGTGGTTGTGAGCCTGCTGCCGTGGCGATGGGGCGTTAGTGGAATGTCCAACCTGATTGTTGGGGTGCGCAGGGGCGGTGGAGTTGGGGGTCTGGGGGTGAGAGAGGGTCCCCTCACTACTGGAGCCCGTCGCATGTGGAACAGACCCTTTCTGAAGCCCCTGGAGGATGAAGAGAGCAACGGTTATACAGTAGAAGAAGAAAGTGAAGGCAACATTTCGCCAGGTTTATACCTAATGACGATGGAACACAATAAACAGGAGCATTAAACGAGTTGTGAGCCCAACCCTTTTCTATTTTTATACATGTTACGTACATCTTTTGGCTCAGCTTCAGGCGTTGCTGATGTGTGTAAAAAATTCTTGCATACTTTAATTTACACCAGTCTGACGGGAGGGATCTCGCAGCTTCTTTCATGAAACCAGTTGAAGGATTTTCTTAATGGTTTTTGACAGTTTTTTACAACAGAGCCAAGTGGGTCAGTAGGATAAAACAGAATTATATCCATTTCTTAGCTGAGCTAGGAGTATTTGCCAGAGGGAGTTTTAATTTCTAGAAAGAGAGAGGATGTCTGTCCCTGAAGAGAGATGAACAGTGAGTGACGTCTAACCTGAGAGGAGTTTAGGTGCAGGGCCTGGCGCGGCGTGGCGTCCTGTGTTTGCGTGCTTGTGCAGGTGTGAGGTAGCAGTGCTGCGTCGCCGCTGCCGGCAGCTTGCAGGTAAGGCACGTCTCCGTTGGGTCCTGTGGCCGTGGGCCCTGACTGATTATTACTACTACTGTTACTACCCACAGGGAGGGAGTCTGAGTGTCCATGTGTCCCAGGGCCCATGGGCCCGTTGGACAGCGGCTGAGGCGGGCACAGGGGCCGGTGGGGTCCCA
>NW_023340206.1:3476194-3483816 GCF_004916995.1 Morone saxatilis
CTCCTGAGGCATTCTGTCTCATCTATGAAAGGAAAAAGATGACAACACGGCAGTTTGAAAGTGAAT
Source organism: Morone saxatilis (assembly GCF_004916995.1). Classification (NCBI taxonomy): domain Eukaryota; kingdom Metazoa; phylum Chordata; class Actinopteri; family Moronidae; genus Morone; species Morone saxatilis. Next base: position 3,476,261 of record NW_023340206.1, read on the forward strand.
TATAGCTTGAAAGTTTGTATCTGCAAATCATTTAGCGTTTGTTTAAACCTGCTTGGAGAACCAGGTGGGTGAGTCACACAGACAAACACACAAGAACACAACTGGCATTCACATTCTTACCCGTCAATGATGAAACTTGTGTTGGGTGCCAAACCACAACGGTCTAAGACCCACACATGCCACAACACACCATGAAAGGAGTGGCTTAATTCAGGTCTGAATACTACTCTAGTGTTTACTCTGGATTAGTGAGTTTATTTACTCTAACATCATGAGTTAATCCTACAACTACCCAGTACACATCAGTGGGTGCCGCTATGTTTCCACACAATGTATACATGTAAATATTCATTTTCTGTACGGTACCATAAATTGACTGTAAATTATTCACAGTTTTGACTGTTTAGACAGAATTTTGTCATGCAAGCATCCATGGGTAATATGTACCTCAGATGGAGATGGCATTAGAAACTTCTGAGGATAAATACAAGCTTACAGGACCAATACAGTGAATGCTAAAGACCAGGAAGTACGGGACATGGAGTACCTTTTAGAGCACACCTGACCAGTGCATGGTGAAATGACATGTGTTAATGTGTGATCCAAGCCTGGTGTGTGTGTGTGTGTGAGAGAGAGTGAGAGTGAGAGAGAGAGAGAGAGATTTACCTGGTGCTGGTGCTGCTGCTGCTGCTGCATCATGGCGAGCTGAGCCTCCAGCTGCCCCAGCATCTGAAGCTGCGGGGGCTTCAGACTGGCCCGGTTACTCCGCAACTGTTCCAGCAGCTGGAGACAGCAAGACAGCAGTAAAACCCAGAGTTCACGTAAAAGCGGAGATCACAAGTAAAGTAAAACATGAGATAAGGGATATTACTGACCTGTAATTTCTGCGGGGAGAGGTACCAGTTGGGAACTGGCTGCTGTGCTGAGTTACTGGCCCATGAATCACCCTGAAAACCACATTAGGAAGATGAAAATTACACGTAACATGTAAGGTGTAGAGAGGAAACCGTAAAGATTCAGATGTAACCCTACTCGCAGTTAAATGACGCCATCACTGCTGTATTTACCTTGGAAGGGCTGGAGGCTCTCCTCCTCTTGGCCGGGCAGGACTGGTCCTCTGCTTGGCCCAGCGGGCCCATGTGAGGTGGCAGAGACTGACCCGAGCCCCCACCCTCTGCACTGTGATTGGGCTTACAAGCCTGGAGGGGAAGGGGGTGGCGGGGAGCGCAGGCAAAGGGAAGCAAAAAGAAACGAAAGGAGGAAATGGCGTAAATGGGAGGAGGTAACAAAAGGTCACGGAAGCAAGAATGGAGAGTAAAATGGAGGGAAGGAAGCAATCAAGCATGTTTTTATTCAAAAGGGAAAAATGGGAGAAATACGGGAAGGGGCAGAGGTCAAAGTGCAAAGCAAGGGATTGGAGAATAAGGAAAAGAGAGAAAAAGAGAGCAAAACTGTGAATCTGTGTTGGCGCGTAAACAAACAAGCACGACACGTAAAGCAAAACATTCCTGTTTATCTGAAGGGGTTACTTCATAGGGCAACCACGGCCCTGGGGCACTTTCTCCTGTTCAGAGCAATGCTGGTGGAAACTCATCGCTAACTGCAGCACTCAAAGAGGTCATAATGACGTCTTCGCAGCAATTCGGCGTATTCCTTATTGCACTTTTAAGACGATACAAAGCAGCTGTTTACGCGACCTTTAAAGCGAAAGGTCACAACACATGCTGGCGGCCTTACCGTGACCTCCGGGGGAGATCTATGAGCCAGATGTGACTGTCCGGAAATGGAGTTTCGACAAAACCTCGCTGTTGTTTTTAAACAGGAGGAGCTTGCCTTGTCCTGTAATAGCGGCCTTATCGTCTACTACAGTTCTCAAGTCCTTTGAAGTCTTTTTTTAATTCAGTTGCAGCGTGTTTCATGAGAGGGTGGAAAAAAAACTCAATCTTAGAATTTCAAGCCAATATTTTCAATTTCGCAACTTGCACAAAAAGTTTGCGAACAAACTTATTAAGTGTAACTTGAATCATATTGTATCAGGTTGAAGACATGAAGTCACATCTGACCCATTGAAAATGATCCATCCAAAAAGGCCCCCAGTCCAAACACATCCACACAGGTCTTACAGTGAATTGACTCTCACCAAGTCAAAGCCGATAAAAAAAAAAAATTCAACATTTTCCAGTGCTAGAAAGTCAATCACACGACAATGCTCACTCACACACGCACACACACACACAAACATGGACACAACGGAACTACGCGCATCTACTGTGTGATGGGCATGAATGAGTGAGGTGGTGATGGAAACACTAGGGGGCGTTGCTGGGGCTTTTGTGAGCAGCTGCGGGACATCTAAGGTCAACTACTGAAAGGGGGAGGAAGATGGACGGAGCCAATGGGAAGTCTGGGTAATGCTCTACTGGCAGCACGACCTCACCGATCACGCCGGGGCGCGGGGTCAAAAGCCAAAAACATCAATGGAGTGTGAGAATTATAAACACAGCCAACTTTGATTTTTTTTTTTTTTTAAGAATTAGAGCGCTTTAATCTGTTCAGAAAAGGCAATCTCTCACAGTCTGAAGCAAAGCAGATTAAGAGCAAACAGCGGTGTGGTGCAGGTTCGATAAAGTTTGCCACCTAAAACTGGATTTGTAAATTAACTGTAGAGAGGGGAGGGGGGTAAAATCCTGAATACCACAATAGATTAAAACCAGGATTAATGGAAGGAGAAATTGAATGGGAAAGAATTAACAAAAGCCTGCACGAGGTGCTTTGTTGATTTTGGTTTACTTGAACGGAGCATGATGGGTGAAGCCGAGTGACTACTGGAGAAGAAAAAAGGGGGTGCAGGGACTGGGTAACACTTGGCTGGACCCTTCCTCATTCAGAAAAAAAAAAAACAGATGCCATAAAGCAGCCAGGTTATATATGAAATAGAGCATGATGCATGACTTGTTATTCAACTGGTTGTTACTGTGAAGCAGGAAGAGCACGCTTACAATGAAGTCTCCAATCTGAGTGTAACAGCATTCATGTTGCAGAGGAGTATGTTTTGTTTTTTTTTTGGTGCATGTTGTTGGCTTCTTTAGACATCTGCATTTACACACACACACACACAGACGTTGCAGAAAGCGGAGTTGAGCTCAAGTGTTACCCATCAGTATGTGTGCAACAGTGCATGCGCATGGTGTTGGCCTGTCTGTGCGTACAGTACGTGTCTGAGTGTGCACTCTGTGTCAGGGGGAGAGGGAGGGAGGGGAGGGGAGGTAGGGAGGAGGGGAGGGAGGCGGGAGGTGTAAGTTGCTCTATCTGGTCTCTCACCTGCTGTGGTGCACTGCTCAGGCCTCCCTGCCTGGAGGTTAGCTCAGCTGGGATTGGTAGACTCCATGCCTCCTCAATAAGAGGGAGCATTTTACTTTTACCCTGTAGGCTACTGAGCTGGGGGTTACTCAACTGAGCCTAGGGGAATGGAAAACGACGTGAAAAAACAAAAAAAATAAAATAAAACACAAGTTTGGTTTTAAATATATATAGTATATAATTATTAAAAAACGATGACCGCAAAACAAAAAATGATCAGCAATGGTAAATAGGTAGAGTTATAACAAGTGAAAGCCAAGCTGGAAACTGATATGCAAACTTGTGTCTTGGCTGGCTAATACACCTAAGTTCATGTACAGTTAACAACCACACAAGGAGGTATTACTACTACTATGCAACAGTAATCCCAAACACAGTCACAATTCCATTAAAACAAGCCGCTGAGCTTGTCTTAATGCCATGGGTTTATGCTAACACAACTGGTGGAAATGTAACATTCCTTCATGCATGTGTAAAGGAAAATGACATTGCTTGGACAAAAATAGAGATGATTAAATTAACACATGAGATATGGGGATTGTTAGAACCCCAGTTGTTAAATCTGTGGAGCCGGCTAGCGTTAGCTTGAGCATGAACCAACCGGTCTCAAAAAAGGATAAATAATCCCTAAATTAGGAAAATGAGTGTGAGGGTGCTACCATTCATATTTGTCCTCTTTCCCTTATATTACGCTGCACAGCAAAAAAAGAGTTAAGCTGGAGAAAAGGTTCCAGAGGGGGGGGACCAACTACCCATCAGCCAGGCATGAGTTAAGGTCTCGCCAACAGAGATCCTTGGATTTGATTCTATTCTGGACACTGGATTCAATTTCTCAGGGTTTCTTCCCCTGTAGGGTTCCAGGACTTGTGAAAGTTCCCTTTGTGCCTAATAGGATAATCACATCCCTGTGGAATAAGATATAGACTTATTCAATGCATTTGTGGCCGCACAGGGATGCTGACAAAGAACAGCAAAAAAAAAAAAAAAAGCAGGAGAGGGCCCATGTGCTGTGGGTTAGTGCAGAGAGATAACCGTGAGAAACCCCCCATCCTCTGGGAAAGGGAATTTTCCCCGATGGAGGTTTACTCCGTCGGGAAAATTCAGCTGAGTTGTGTTAACGTCGTCTACATCGTGTGGCGCTCACTGCATGCCCGCAGTACACGGAAGATGCACTAAACGGCTTTTGGTGAAACTGGTTCAAGTGAGTGAACCCCAGAGCAGCAGTTTCAATTAGGGATGTCCCAAACCAGGCTTTTATTTTTTGATGGGTCTGCTGTATGAATTCTGATACATTTCTGAAACCTCTGTTTGTTTGTCTGCCAGCCTTCGAGTACACCCAATTTGACTTTTCAGCAGTTTCAATTAATGATATGACAGCGTGTCAGATCCAAGCAGGGCAGCGTTGAGAACCACTGATGTCCTCTCAACACTTTTATACAAAATATAACTGGACGCTATCAGAAATACTAAAGGAAAGCTGTGATGCAGGCTAAATTTTGCAGATGCACCACACCTGTTATGTGCCGTTTTTGAACCTTTATATACTGTTACATTTTCTGAATACCGGTATTTTGGATTATCAAACTGAAGCCGCATCCAAGCAGCCTGTGTCGGCTTCCTCTCTCCACCCACCTGCAGGCATTTGATGCGGTGGGTTAGCGCGGTGGTGTTGGTGCAGCCCTTGCTGCGTGTGGCGTTGATGTAGCACTTGATGGCGTCGTGCGGCTGGTTGCAGGACTCGTACAGCGTGCCCAGGTCCATCCAGGCGGCGGCGTGGCTGTGGTCCAGTTGCACGGCGCAGATGTAGGCCTGCAGAGCGTCCATGGGCTGGTTCTGCTGCTGGTACAACACCCTGAGGGAGGGTTGGGAGGTGAGGAGAGGAGGACAAAAAGGAACCATTAAAAAAAAAGTAAGCGGTGCAGAGAGAGGGAGCGATGAGGAGGGACTGACCCTTACCCTATAGAGCACCAGGTATCTGCGCTGGCCTCTGATTTGTCTATGGATTGCCGATAGGAGATGAAGGCGTCCTGGACCTTCCCAATACTAGAGTAGCACCTGTAGGAGAACACAGGCTGTCAGGGTGGCGCTACACACATGGAAAACATTTAAACAAATAAAATATGTAAAATAGCTAACACACTGAGCTTCTGTCTACCCATTTTCTTGAGACTTGTCAAGACTGCATGCAATACAAATATTTAAGATGGCATTAAACATTAGAACTAACTTGACATTGTGCCTATAATAAAATGGCAAACTGAAATAAAAGGCAAGAAAGACGTTTTTTTTTTTTATCAATTGCAGCCACACATTTTCTCACTATATTGTGTGTTAAGAAACAGTGCCAGGATGGTCAATTGATCAATTAAAATTCATTGATTGCTGATTTTTCTAAAAAAATATGAGAAAAGATATAAAACTTTTCAATTCCTAAGAATATCTCAATTTATTTTCCACACCTTTAAACAATTTCAACACCTGACCAAGACCATGTAAACAAAAACAAAAAAAAGCTTTCCCAAATTACTCCATGACACAGTTGGAATTCCAGGATAAATATATGGATTTCATAACCACAACTTCCCTGTTTATGTTTCACAAGCAATGCAAATGTGCCATGGTGGACTTCCCAGCATTGCCAAACCTGTATTCCAACAGTCAAATACTTCTTTGTATGAGACGTACCTGCCAAGGAAGTACCAGGACTGTCCAGAGTTGGGGTCGGCCTCCAGAGATTTCTGCAGACACTGGATGGCATAACTGTCCCTGCTGGCTCTGTCCCCGAGCTGTTCCACTGTGTGATGCATCCAGCCTGGAAAATGTCACATTCGTGAACACCAATACAACTACATGCAGCAAATTACTTTATATGACAACTGTTTTAGGCCCAATTTCCCCAATCCTCTTTTTATTCTTGCTCTACCCGCCATACTAAACTTGACCCAACCAGGTGTGTGCACACTCTTACCTAGCTGCTGCAGGGTAGTGGCCTTCACCTGTGCAGGAAGATCCTCCGTCTGCAGGAGGCTCTCGTAGGCCTCCTTGGCAGCCCGGTATCTCTTCTGCATGTGACGAGGAGTGGAGGGGCAGTGGGGGGGAAAAAGAGGGGGTTTAAAGGGAGAAATGGGGGAGGATGTGTATGATGGGGAGGATAATGAATGAGAGGGTGGCGAGAGGAGAGAAAAAAATTACAAAAGGGTCCATAACTTTTGCCAGGTCATCCCTCTCTCTATTTCTCCAATGTGCAGCATAATAAAACAGGAAGAAAAAAACAAAACCCTCCCCACTCCGCCAAATTTAGTCGCACTTTTGCATCCAAAGATCTCACTGGCAGCGCGCACCCTAAAGCCTGAGCCTTCCACTGCAGCGTTGTGTTCTGACACAGCACAAAAAAAACCAGACCCCTCACATTAGTCGTGAAGTGTCGCTACACCCGGAGCTGGCGAGCGCTACTGTACTTCTCTACTGAAACCGACATAAAGAGAGAGAGAGAGAGAGACCACCAGCATACAAAAGAGGGGGTAGACAGACTTTCTTGTTTCCGTGGCAACCCCGTCGATCGGCTGAGAGTAATCTCCTATCCCCTCCCGCATGCCACCCACTCACGCACCCCGCTCCCTTCTCAATTTGTCAGCACCTGGTTCAAAATATAGAAGAAGAAAAAAAAAAAAAAAACAGGGCTATCCCTGGCATTCAGACGCACTGTGATTACACAATGGCAGCGGAGTTAGGAGCTATCGCTTTAATACTGGACATTTAATCAACATGCGGCACTTATTTTCACAATTACAAATGACAGAAACCAAACAAATGTCTGGTGTCCTTCACAACTGAAGCGTGGGTTGAAGAAAGGAGCCGGCACTTACCTGAATCTCATACAAATGAGCAATGTGGAACTGAACTGTGAAAGAGAGAGAAGAGGAAACATGTTAAGTAGAGGTTATTTAGCATTTGAGAAAGGTTTCCCACCCCCCTCTGAGAGTTAGTCCACCCTATACTCTTTTTAAGTCTTTGAAAAGTAGTGCTGCGTTGTCAATAAATAGGTGTCAGAAACACAAGGTTGCCTGTCGACATTAAGTGTAACAGACCGGATAGGTAGCTGTGCTCCTGGCGGCACCTTCCTTTGTCTGGAGCGCTGCAGTGTCTGATCTAAGCTGCCTGAGTGACTCTCAGCAGATGGAGAGAGAGAGGGAGAG
>NW_023340206.1:3483832-3517493 GCF_004916995.1 Morone saxatilis
GAGAGAGAGAGAGGAGGGAGGGAGAGACAGAGAGAGAGAGATAGAGATAGAGAGAGAGGGGAAGAAAGACGGGGGCTGCCCTTGCTATGTGTGTGTGTGTGAGTGAGTGAGTGAGAACAGGAATGAGGGGGGACACAATGAGGGAAAGGCAAACAGCGAGGCGCTGGGCAAAAATGGATATTGCTGTCGCCAAGGTAACAGGTACCGGGGCGGGAGAGATGAGATGGCAGCGGCATATCAAATAATACCAGTACTCTACCCAGACTGAACCCCAGCCGCTGAACATAATCTAACACTGTACGGAAGGCTCGAAGATGCAGACCAGGATCAAATGTGGGGCAGTCTACAGAAATTAATGTAATGCATATAGAAAAGGGAAAAATACATTAGAACTAAAACTCTCTATAAAAAAAAAATGTCCAACAATGTCACGCTGCATATTTTTTCAATGATAAGTAAGCGTCTGTAGGGCATCCTTACAAACTGCTTTACAGACATTTCATTTTTTATTAATGCTTCTATTATCTATTATTAAAAAATGTAAATTGCAGACACCAATCCAGAAAGCATGTAATTAACAAATCCCTTCAATAATCTTTTTTTAATGATTAAATACATACATTAAAATGTGAGAATAAAGAAAGGAGGGTGCTTACTTTCAGCTTTGGACAAAGTGCAGGGGTTGGAGTCAATCAAAGCCAGCTGAAAATGCTGTGAGAGAGCACACAAACTCCACAGTCAATTTCCACAGCAGATGACAGCGCAGCCTGGTATTGAGAGAGCCAGTAGAAATCTGGAATGGTTTGGGGTGGACCTACCTTTAGGCTTGACTCATAGTCTGTGTTGACCTTGAACATGAGACCCAGGCGTAGGTGGATCTCCTTTGCCCGGGAGAACCCTGGGTCAATGTACAGCACCTCCTGGAATGCTTTGATTGCCCTGTGGGACGAACCAGAGTATGGTGATGAGGAGGAGAGAAGGCCGCGTTAAAACCAGACAAGAATGTAAAGTGGCGCGTTACTACAGTGTGGTTGAATGAAGCGGTGTCAGGCTTCACCGGGACCGAAAACAGTGAAAACAGCGAAAAGATAAACGGCAGCAAAGTGAAATAATAAGAGAACGACCAGAAGTTCGAAAGTGTGGGATTATTTTTAAATTAAAAATAGGGACAACATGGTGGTGTGTGTACATTGCAAGATTGGGCTGGCTACATAGTTGAAGTATTTTATTATTTTATTGGAATTTTGACTGAAAACGGTTCTACTTTGCTAATATGTATATAATAAATGCCAGTTTTCTTAAAAGGAAACAAATTGGTTGTTATTATTAAGGTGATCTGTCTTGTTCTATTGTATATTATAATTGGCTTAATTAAGCAGTAAAGTATGTTTTATCCGATTACTCGATTAATCGATGGAATATTCGATAGAATACTCGATTACCAAAATATTCGATAGCTGCAGCCCTCGTGAACACCTAAGCCTAAGACGCAGAACTCTCTGTTGGTCGGATAGTCCGTGCTCATTCAAGTCACGCTGCGTGTGAGCTAACTGAATACTAAAGATGTTCCCTCCACAGAACCGGAGAAAGTACCACATTTGTTAGTTTTCCTGCGCTTGCCTGACAACTGAGACGGCAGCAGAAAGTTAACCGATACACGCTTTATTTGCTTGTACCTCTCACTGTGGTGGGTGAAATGTTGAGGTGCAGCACTTGCTGTGAGAAACAGGCACACGAGATGTCCCTTGGCCTTTAAAAAACACTGGATTTGCGTGTTCCTTTAGAAAACTGACTGTAGTTCTCCTGCAGCCATCGAGAACCGGAGCTGCGTTTGCTGATACTCGCATCTTGACGCTGTTCATGTATCCAGAGGTTTAAGCCGGCTGATTCATTTTGGTAATTCAGTCGGAACAGATTTCTCTCTGGTTGTGGGGTTACCATGGAAACAACATGGGATAGCTTCACTCGCTGGCATTTTATTTATTTCTTTTTTTTAGCTGGCAGCAACAAACAAGATAAACATATACAGACTACAACTGAGCTGTGTACTCCTGGTCTCGCATTCACAGACGATCCTTCTCTGCTGAATGGAGCCGCCTTTCTTCTGGAGTTCATTATTCGCCTTGTTTAGAGTGTGTTCAGCTGAATTACAAACAGGATTGCAGTACCCTTTGCAATAAACTCAACAGAATGAGTGATTTGAGGAAAGAGATATTACATGGTGTGGGTTTACAAGGGGTTATGGGCCTGACTATTTCTCGCAGGGTTCCTGCAGGTTTCAACAGGTTCAATTTAAGGCTTGATAAGTCCATAATGAATATAATAGTGGCAAAAAAAGTACTGACAGGATATGAAGGGAAATCAGTATTGGTTCCATGTCAGTTTTGTTTTGTAGCATGATCAATACAAAATAAAAGTAAGACTGAAAAATGCAACTTTATACAAGCAACGTTAACTTAATTCATCTAATCAAGTTTTAAGACCTGTCAGAATTAATGTGTGTATACATAATTCAGATTGTTGGATGACTTTTTGGGGGGCATTTATTGTATAGTTTTGAAAACAGACAGGAAAGAGGGTTGCCACTGCAGCAAGGACTCAGCCTCAGTACTTTCACCCTGCGGACACCCTGATCAATCAGCGTCGACTAGAGGAAGTCACTGCTCCCAGCCAAGACATAGTCAGGCCCGTAACCCAACCACGTCCCCCAAAATACAAGCTAATTGTTGTTTTCTTGCTGTTTTTTTTTAAATTTTTTTACACCGATTAAAGTGAGCTTTAAAAGGTGCTGGTGGGTTTGCTTTTGTTACCTTTAGAAATGCTAACTGTTTCCAGTCTGTATGCTAAGCTAAGCTAGGTTGAGCATTAACTGACTCCAGCTACATATTTACTGCACAGGCTTAAGAGTGGGATTAAACTTTCAGCAATAAAGAGAAGACAATGTAACACCAGAGCCACCTTTTTGTACTGTGCAGTTTTTAAAATAAACACACACACACACTATTGTGAAATTGTCGCAGTGCTTCTGTGAAGATTTTCCATCGTTAATTACAACCGACTCATTAGTGTGTTCTGTTTTAAGGCAAATGAAACAAAGACAGAGGGTACTCACCACTGAAAGGCATTATAATGGAAGTAGACCATTCCCAGGCCATACAGAAAGGCAGCATTCTGGGTGGGATGGAGAGGTGAAAGGTCATTACAACAAATAGTTGAAATAAAAAAAAAAACAACAACAACAGAACAGACAAAACTAACTGAATCAACCCAGCTAGCAGTGTAATCAAATATCTCTGACACTGAATGAGCCCTGGTAAACAAAAGCCTTACATATTTACATAACCCTGCAGCCACAGTTCAGTAATCAGTAACACCAATAACTAGAAACCAGTCTCACCGCAAAGGTTCAACGTTACGTGAAAAAAATCACAAAGTGACTCGAAACCTGAAACCGCATCTCACACCTGCTATCTAACCGAACTGAGGTCATACGTGCATCCTGTGTAATAGTGAGTGAACGCGTGGGAAAGAAAGCAAGACAGAGTGTGTGTGTGTGTGTGTGTGTAAATGACAGGCCATGAGAGAAAGTGAGCATGTAGGCACGTGTGTGTGTGTGTTTGCATGCCTCACCTTCCAGTAGTCTGACTGTAAACTGTAGTACCTCTGGTATGCCGATAATGCTGTAATTAAAAGGAGAGGAGAGTTTATCTTTCACTGCAATACCATTGAGGCAAAGAACCTGAGCAGTCAGCATTTGTGTCGAGCTGGAAAGGAGCCAGTCGCAATTCATTTCTGCAGTTCGCTGTGGTCGGCGAACAAAAGACGTGAGGAAAGTGAGGATTCCACAAAAGCACTTGAGGGCTTGGGAGGAGGAGAGGTTACTCACCTTTCGGGTAATCCTCCAAGAGGAGGTTGAAGTGGCCTAGCTGGCAGAACAACTCGGGCTCCACTTTGCCCTCGGCCTTAAGGATGAGCGAATCGTAGCAGCGGACAGCCTGGGGGGAGAACACAAAAATACTAATTGGTGCATTGCTGTGTTATGCAAGGGGCAGAGACATGGGGGGGGGGCAAGAGAGAGAGACAATCACAGAGAGTAAAGTCACACAGAACTTTTGAAAGTCACAGCATGGCTTACGTCAGCTCCCTGATTCTGGCCAAGTCGATTCGCATTCTTTTGCGCAGATAAATATCAGCCCTATACTAACTTACTGGAATGAAGTTTGCTGTAGATAAGGACGTCTGCTTAAGGCTTCTCTCTTCTGGACTTCCATTACAAATCTTCCTGTCCTGATAAAAAGAGATACAAAAGTAGCTGCTGCCTGCACACTGCACTATCAAAGGGGTTAAAGGGCCATATTAGTGTTCATTAAATGTGTGGAGTATTCCCAGCTTATATGTTATGCAGTGATTTTTCACCCACACCCACACAACCACATTTTCTGTCAATCCTAGCGCACTCACCGGGCTGTGGCGCAGGCATGCAAAGTTAAGTTGACCAATTGCACCTGTTTAAAAAGGGAAGTTACAGCATCTGCAGGAATTTCTTTTGTCTTGTACACTGCAACGGGTTTTCAACTGGTTTTCAAAGTCTCAATTTAATAGCGATGCCTCTATGTGACCAACATAAACAAACAGGAGAAGAGCGAGAGGACTATTTCTATGTAGTTATTCTCAATGTCTGCCAGGTTCAGTCGGATTTCCCCTTGAAATCAGTGAAACAAAGGCTCGAAATGAACATGTCCCCCTTTTTGTCCCAAATTCTACTTTCACCTGCCCCTGACTGTACTTTTTGTTTCATTCTACATAATAAATAGAGTTAAATAACTTTGTTTCAGCAACTTGCATCACTTCATTGACTTACTCTGCTCCACCAGGGAAGTTCTGCTTGCTGTTCCCTGTTCTTATATCTGAATAAAACATTGTTAATCATCCTGGATGCTTGTCCGCAATCCATTTATCATTCTTTGAGTCAATGGTTGAGTTACTGTTTTCTTGTTTATTCATAAATGCTGAATTAATAAATGCACCACAGCAAATTGTAGAGCAAATGCAAACCTGTTTCTGACTGGTATACAGCGATGAACATTTGTACACACACGCTTTGAATTTCATTATTATTTAGCTAAATAATCACAAAGTCACTATAGGGACATTGTATATTTGAAGTAAAACTGTTTAAATATCTACAAGCTCAAAGTAACTATTTACATATAAACTATAGGAACACCCTAATCCAGAGATCAGGAGAGAAAGAATGTGAGAGAGGTCAAACGTGCCCCATGCGCCACACCTACTGACTGAAGAGGAGAGGGAGAGACCCCAGGGGGATGAATTACAATATAATCTATTGGAATATAGTTCCCATATTTTCCCTGATGGTCTGAAAAGCTGCTAAATCTAGCGAGAAAGCCACTAAATTGGGAACACTTGTCTCTCTCTATTCGTATCACAAACTGGGTGCCTGCTCATGCAAACCCAACATTTCCTACTGCTGCAGCTTCACATTAAAACCGTTTAACTGTTGAGGCACAGGTTGACTTTTATCGCGAAGTAATCACAGGAAATGCAAGTGTTTATCAGTGAGATTAGCCCTGACTGCGATTGTTTCAAAACGCTCATTATGGGGCTTTTTTTTTTTTTGATAGCGGATCAGCAACCCGCCACACACCTCCAGCTTCTCAGCGAGGTAACCAACTCCTTTCACTGTACCCAGACTCATGCCGCGTGCAGCAGAAAACCAAATCACGGCTGCTTAAAGAATGATGATATTTCCTCTCATATCTTGCAGATTTGATGGAGATAACTGTTTATTATTTGAAATTTAAGGCCTATTTATCACATTCAACCTCCAAAACACACAGAAGACCTGCTATTTGCCCTTGGTGGGTAGCGCTTACATAATCAGATACATTTATTATGTTATCAGCCGACTGTAAAGTGAAACTTTTGCCAAGACAACGTGCAGCAGATCTGAATACCGTGAAAGAAAGAGGGACAAACTGACAAAAGCTGAATGTGTTTACGCTCTGGAAATGTACTTTTGTCTCGAAGATCTCAGGAATAAAAAAATTTTAAAAAGCGTTTCTCACATTATCGATGCTAAAGGTGAGGTCTTAAAACAGAAAGATTTATAAATTATACTCAGCAGCCAGAGCGTAACACTCTAACACTCACCACTGTCAGACTTCATTATCACACAGGATTTAAGGTCACTTCAACCGCTGCACATACACATGCACACATTCTCAGTTCATACACTATAGAACTACGCAAAAGATGGAGTAAGAAAACAGAAAGATGGATGTTTTATGTCAAGGTTGAGCAATGTTGACATTTTCACATCATAATTTTGCCTTTACAAATAATTAGAAACCACAATAGCAACACTAACTATGCACGTGATCAGGCTGCGTCGGGCTTTCATTATATTCTTCAGTGTTTACAGTCTTTCATTTACTTTGTGATACGTGTGCCGGCTCATTACTGAGCTGCTCCCACCAACAGCTGCATTTACGTTCCTACGTCCGGTGACTTGAGGTGGGTTTTGTTAGATGCGTTTAAATGTTTTTAACGAAAAACTTTTCTCCATCTTCCTTAATGATGATTTCTTCCCTATCAACAATCTCCACCAACATTGGAAACGTGTAGGAGAAAACGCAGACAGCCCAAGCTGACTGATCATAAAGCAGTTTTCAAATTAACAAAACATTCACCATTTCACTTACACATCAGAGTTAATACAATTTCTGTTGACTTTCTACACAAAGCTAAGCAGAAATACTTGAATATACTTATAATGAATCTCAGTTCAGTAGTTCTAAGCTTCGTTCTATTCATTTATTAACTGATTTATTGGTAAATGGACTGTACTTGTATAGCGCCTTTCTAGTCTTCCGACCACTCAAAGCACTTACACACTACATGCCACATTCATACACTGATAACGGAAGATAACTCAGTTGTACACAGTCACACATCGGGAGCAACTGGGGTTCAGCATCATGCTCGAGGACATACAGCACGAGGAGCATAACCTTCATTCTACAGTAGCATGTATGCAAAAGGTCCATCAGTACCCTTGTATATTCAGTGAAAATGTATGTTCAAATTAGAGGAAGGAGACCATACGATCGATGAAAACCATCAAATCACAATCCATCATAATCCTAAGCTTTAAAAGCCTACAGGTCAAACTGCAACCTCAGTGAAATACTCAACGGCCAAAATGTGATTCAATGATTTGAAGTATTTATGATGAAACGGACCAAATCTGATATGTTCAACAATGTCACGCGGTTACGCTAATCGAAATGAATTATTTCTGCCTGAATGACTGTCTGGTCGAAGAGGGCCGTGCTGACACAGCACTTTTAGTCAGGGCTGTTTATGCCAGTTTTTTTCTCACTGACAGTTAACTGCAAGTGGTCATTTTGTGTCAACCTGTGCACTTTTTGCCACAAAATAAAAAGATTTGCAGAGAAAGTCCCAAAGGAATCTTGAACTCCTCTGAGCAGCATTCAAAAATTCATTCTACAGTCGTCTAATGATGTCACCCAGGAGGAAATATTGATTATTTAATTGGGGAAGGGGGGAGGGTACAATTCTTGTTCATTTTTTCAGCTGAGCTAAAAATAAATGATGAACTGGATTTGGTAACCCTGCATTAACTACCGAGTTTCAGTTAAAAATTCCCACCAGTCAAAGAAAAGACGAGCATCCTTCGACACCGTCACAGTGTTTCCCCGCCAGCTCTGCGTGATTTAACATTATATTATCAACCGTGGCGTGAGAAAAAAATCTTTTTCTCCTCTCTGACTGACATAATTGCCGAGCCATCACTGTGTCACACTGTTCTCCTGACGCATCGCGGCAAGATCTGAAAGAATATGTAGGTTAACTTTTAACCTTTACAGACACCGACTAAAATAAATGAGATAAAGCCATTATCAGCAATTACGTACACTTCCTAATATGAGCTGAGAACAGACAAACATTCTAGTTGGTTGTTTTAGCCATGATAGAGGATATCTAGATTGCCCACCTTACACACACACACACACAGGCGTCACTCAACAGTCCCTGATGGGGCTGAATTGTTACGTAATGCAATACAGGTATACAGGAATGCACTGACGTTTTCACAACTGGCCCGCTGTTCAACTTACAAACCAAGCCCCGAAGTCATCGTCAGCGTCAATGGTACACGCCTCTCTATGCTGCGTGCATGCTGGTGAGTTAAACAGTATGTGAAATGGCTGTACGCGACTAGTATTATTTCAGTTATACTTCAGTAATCCCTGTGGGAAAAACTGTCCTCTCGGAACTGTTTTGCAGCAGAGGTCAGCCACCGCTCGGCCAGTCAAGGGCAACGCGAGAGCAGTATACGATACCGGGCACGCATGTCCTTTGCATGACCTGGAGGAGACATGCAAACTTCACCCAAAGTGGCACCTGTCAGCCCATCGCGAGGACTCAACCCAAACGGCTTTCTTGTAGCAAGAAGTGCCACTAAAAACGGATGACGCGACAATAACCCCCAATACAGATATTGTCACGCGTACAAAATAAAAATTAGGCCCTTCACGTTCGAAGATTACCTTTAGTCTAGTAATTCCAAGTTTACATCATTCCCACCTACTTACTGGTGGTGATACAGTGACCTAGTTCTGTCACAAATGTTGAACCCACGCTTATCTGCGTGTAGATAGAGGAACAGTGCAGCGAGGCGGCCATTGTAAAGTACCAGACAGGGTAGTCACTCAAAACTAATAAGCTACGAGCACAAAATCGAGTCATAAAACTCATCTAACCTTACAAACCCCCGAGGGTGAGTGTTCTTCATAATTCTCAGCAGACTACCTGCCATTGGACTCAGACGTATGAGGTTAATTGTTTGCGAGGACACATTCTGGTTCCTTTGCCAGTCGTTTTCACGAGCCATTCTCAGGTGACAGCGCAGGGAAACGATTAAGAGTCAATGTGTCTTTACACAAGCACAAAGCCAAGTTACTGCAGCCAAGTAAAGCCCATAGTGTGCTTTGTTTCTAAAAAGACACCAACAACTAATGGTTGCTTTGCCTCTGGGGGAAAATAGAAATCACATATGACATGCTAATATAGTTGACCTAAGCTATAAATCTAGCAATGAGCAATTCCCATAGTGTCTCATACTGCGCTCTGAATCATCCGATGGTCTAGGATCAGAATTACAGCTATGCTATTTTCTATCATGTCTGCTGCTCGCAATGGATCCTACACATTCAATACCAGCCCTATCTTTTCTTCATCAATTTAAAACCTGTTCTTTCTTGGTGCCTGGAGCTGGATCAAGACATAACTCCTCTTTTTCTTTTGTCAACATTCATTTAAGTCTTGTGCACATTGAAATAATACTGCTATATATATCAGATCTGTGCATTGCCAATTTTATTAACTAGACGTAAAGGATTGGTATTCAGTGTTGTATGTATGTAGACATGTTTTGACTGATATAATGATGGAGAAAGACAGACACATGCTTTGTGTACTCCCATCAAGGTTTTGTAGGCGGTTAATGGATCGGAAAATCTCGATCTTTTTTTCCCCATTCGCCTGACATATCAGCCGTGTTCGCTAGCTTCCTGACACATGCATGTGTCACGCTGCAATATCCTAACACACGAGGCGAGAGCCCATAGCACCTGTGGGTGTTTTTGTACAGGCCGGCCGCACAAGAGCAGGGCTGCAACAAGAAAAGTCTGGCAGCCACCGCCGACCATGCAGCAAGATCAATGTCAGACGTTACCACCACAACCATCAGCGACAAATCCATCACGAAAGGCACCAAGATACCCGTGTACACTAAGAGTGAATGTCCTATTATATGCACAACTGACACCACACCAACATCCACAGGGTACGTGACAAAACAGACCGTGTTTCATGTGATGGAGTGGGATGTTTCCAGAGCGCAGGTGAGCACATTACCAAAATAAAGCATACGGAAAACAACAAATCATGTTAAAGCACTGCATCAGTAAAACACATGTTTAGGTGCTGGCTCTGCAACGGTTTGATTCAAGCCTAACACACTGATGGCAATAGCACACTGTCCCTATTCTCTAGCAAGTATGGCACACCAATGCTTTTCTGCTGCTCCTGTGCAGCTAACGCTAGACACACTTCCTAGGTATCCCACACCACCTAGCGAGCGGATTCGTGGATGGCCCCTCCAAACCACGAGCTGTCAACAGCACCATCTCCTCCACACCGTCCACGGTCCAAGATAAAGGCACAATAGAGCAGTGTGTTGTGCCCAGGTAGACTGTGCCTGTTTTAACACGCAGCTTTCCAGTCCGAGAGCACATGCAGAGCCAAACAGGGGGGGCGATGCAAACTGTAAACAAAGGACCCTGACACCACCTAGGTCGGCAGGAGGAACACGTCTTTACAAAGAGCCCAGACCCGGGAGGAAACTTGAGGTGCACTTTAGCAGCACACAAACGAATCGCAGCTTGATGTTCATATCAAATTGGTTATATAGCTATCGGTGTCACTCCGCCATGTCCCGCCATCTTGGACAGGCAGCCAGCCATTAGCGTTACTTGTAACGTTAGTCAAGTCGCTCACAGCGAATAAACGTCCTGAACTGCGCTCCGTGGAGCAATGCAGGGTCACAATAACAACACAGCAGAGTGTGGTGAAGACGCTAGATCAATGCAAATGCTGTGGGCACTGGCTAACCTCGCTAAATAACGTAACCGGGTGAGCTGTGTTTGGTGCACCCTGAAGGCTACAGCGTCAAAACGTTACTTCCACCAACGTTATAGCCGCCAGATGAGGATACTTGTGTGTTTAAGGTTAGATGTTAAGACACCTAACCACCTCACAACGACATAAACTTCCCCCATTAAAGTGCAGTAATCAATGTGCTACACTTAAATAAAAAAATAAATAAATAAAAAAACCGTGACGACGTTGTGTTGTTTTGTGGCACAAATGCAAGTTACACAAGGATACGCGGTGTGGGATAAGGTTAGCTGTGCAGCTAACAGAGAAAAGGGCGGCTGCCTCACAAACATTAACGATAGCTGGTTAAACCGAGAGAGCCGTGGCTACTTGGCTAACAATCATCGTAGCCGCAGGTGCAGGGTCGCTGCTCGTCGGATGAGAGGTGCTAACTAGCGAGCTAGCTGACAGGCTAAAAAAAAAAAAAAGAGGGGCTGCGGCTAGCTGGCCTTGGTCTCCTCAGCGAGGGGGCCACTTGCTTTCTCACTGGGTTGCGACTTTGAGAGCGAATTCACCGCCGTGCATTGTAGTTAAGAGGGTTTGGGAGTGAGTCCTGTGGGTCAGAGGGCTGCTTGGTTGTGAAATACATCCAGTTAGATTTGCTACCTTCATCAACAGGGCCTTCGTTCTGGCGCCATCTTCATGAAGCTTCTGAAATCCAAACAGTGAGCTGCAAGCAAGAAGACAACATAGGCGGCTCAGAATCAGTTGCAGAGCGGCTCGGAAAACATTTTCGACACGAAAGGGAAAGAAAACAATTAAATTTCAAAGACTGTGCGTCTGTGTGAGTGCACGGGGCTACTATTCCGACCTGTCGATCCCGACCAAACTGTCCCTCTCCTGGGCTGTCAGTGTCGGAAAGTCCTCATCTGTTTCAGTAGCTTTTCCCGCCGCCATTTTCTTTCCCTCATCACCACCAGAAGAAGCCGAGCCGAGACTCCGAGCAGCAGCGCAGGCAGCGACGGCGACAGACACACCGCACGATTGCATGGAAAATCGCGACGCGGGGACAAACGGTTTGCTCCGCCGAATCAAAAGAGAAAAACTGAAGAAAACAAAATGATCAAAAACTTTTTTTCCAGGATGAAAAGATGCGATTCGATGTAGTAAATCCTTTCGGGGGGACAGAAGCGCTCTCCGGGTAGCTCCTCAAACGTCACATTTTTCATCACAAAGTGATATCGCGCCGCTGTTTGAGTGCGAATAACTGAATACAATATCCAAGATGTGAGTATTTGACAATAAAAACGCGTTTCGGACGCGAAGATAAAGTTGTTATAATTGTGTCACCCAAGCGAACCCACGCGCCGCTCTAGCCACGCCCTCTCCCCGCTCTCCAACCAATGGGAGCGCCCGCTTCCCACCATATGACTTCCCTGCTATATCATTCTTTTATCTCACATTTTCATATTCTCCCTGCAAAAAAAACTCTCATATTTCATACCGCGATTATTCTGGAAGCGTATTCTGAAATATTCATTCTCTGAGCGTGTCTGACACCCACGCACGTTAAAGTGAGGGAGCTTTGTTTCTCCTGGCCAGCGTTTTAATTTCCACACAGTAGGATATAATCTCGTATTATGTGTATTGACACTCAGTTGTCGCCTTACAGACTGGTTCAACGAGGACTGCAATGCATCATCAGTTCCGAGCCTTCCACATAACATAACCTCTATCTCCACTTTCCAAAGTCCCGTCCTGATTCAGAGACATCCTCCTTTTAATGCGAAGAAAAAGTTGCAGCCTTTTAGTAAAAAAAAAAAAAGCGTTGCTAAATTGCTGAGCCTAATCAAGAGAGATCAACTGACGTGGCAAAGCATCATCGTGTGGGCGTGGCTTAGTATTGTCAACATCCTGGTGACATAACCAGTTTCTCCAAAATGGCGACGGTGGAGCCCAGGGAAGGTTAGTGGTTTTTGTTTGTCAGAAATACGACTTTATTGGCCGGATTAATATCGGAATTTATTACTTTTTTTCCTCCGACGATAATCAAACTGGGACGCGGTGTTGAGCTCGGTGTTAATAAGAGTCCGGAGAGGAAACCTGCAGGGTGTAACACTGTATTGAACCGGTAGCCATTTGGCGCTAGCCAGCTAATATTAGCTTCCCAAGTCAATAAACAGGCAGCCTTTAGAGCCTGTGGTCGCTGAGCTGCCCTTAAAGTCAGCGCAATAGACACTTTAAACACGTTTTGGGTTTAAACAGCCACACATATGACTCTGTCAGTAACTGAGTCATTTGAAACATGTCCATAATGTAAGTGTTTGTGTGTGCTCATCAGAGTTTGGGATGGAGACGAGAGGTCAACTGAGGTTTAGTGTCATTAACTGCGCATGTAACGTTACATCCCTTTGTTCTCCGTTCTTCTGGAAGGCCGGTGGCGCAGTATTTTAAACTTGATCTCTTTATGCTTGTGTCATAGCAGGTCAGGACGACCCAGAGAGCGAGGATGAGGTCTACGAGGTCGTGGACCTGACAGAATATGCCCGCAGGCACCAGTGGTGGAGCAGGGTGTTCGGGAACAACTCCGGCCCGATTGCTGAGAAGTATTCCGTGGCCACCCAGCTCATGATGGGAGGGGTGACCGGATGGTAAGGATCTGTCTGTACCAACAGATATTCAAAAGAATATTTGAAAAGATCTGCAAAGCAAAAAACACGACCGGGTGCAAGTGTGTAATGAACACTCCTCTTAACACATCCAGGTGTGCTGGTTACCTCTTCCAGAGAGTTGGGAAGATAGCGGCTACAGCTGTTGGAGGAGGGTTCCTTCTTTTACAGGCAAGAGTACCATAACATTGTGTTAATGCCCCCTCAGTAAAAAGGTATTTACCACATCTGCATTGTCTCTAAGTGCCTCCAATTGAAGATGCCGGCTGTACAGCACGAAGCTCAGCTGGTCTCCTCTTCACTGCAGAAAGACTGGCATTGTGTTGACGCCGGCCATCTGGATGCTTATTGGGTGCTGCAGTGCTATCAGTGTGTTATTTAGTCTGTCAGAAAAACATCCTTGTAACAGTTTAGACAAGTAGATCACACCAGAAACCTGATTCACAGGCAGAACGCATAAAACAGATAGATTTTGTTTGTCGGTAATGCTTTTTCACTTGCATCTCTCCGCGTTTTAATTATTTTACCAAGATTTCACGTGTCTAACAAAGATGTATGTCTGCGCCCAGAAAAAAAACAAACTTTAAATTTACCCTTTTGTTTTGCAGACCGGTCTAGATGGTCTCAATAAAGCACAGATAACGTCTCACTACAACACCTCCATAAACCGCCAGACAGTAATGCAATAAAGCCCCGAAAAAATCAGATAAGACCAGACAAAGAATCAGTAGCCCGGTAGAGTGGAACAAAAGGTTACTTATTAGATTACAGACTATTTCCAAAAAGATCTATTGTTCTTGCGAAGCAGAAATTCAGTACAAAATAAAGCGTAATTAAAGGTCTCCTGATTATCTACGCTGAATCAGTTTTGAATATGAGGTTTTGTTCACCCCCCCCCACAGATTGCCAATCACAGTGGCTACGTGCAGGTGGACTGGAAGAAGGTGGAGAAGGACGTGAACAAAGCGAAGAAGCACCTGAAGAAGAAAGCAAACAAAGCAGCCCCTGAAATAAGCACATTCATTGAGGAGGTAAAGGTACCTGTAACCAAGCTTGCTCTTTCTTTCACGCTTTTGCTTACTTTTAATCCTACAGTAATTATTCAAATGAACAAACTTGGTCAAACTGGATCAACCATTTCCACCAAGAATTGTATTTTAACGCGTGCTGTAACACAATTCTGACATTAATTAGAACTAAATGCACGTCTTTTTCCTCCATGTCCTGGTTTCGGTGGGGAGGTTTATTTCTTTATCTGCAAACCAGCAGTGCCCTCTAGTGTACTGTCAGCGATACTACACCCACAAGCTGTGACACAGCAGGCTTGAGAGAGAGATGGTAGAGAAATACATTTTGGTGCCAGCGTGCATGTTTTGTGGCGTATCCATTCTCGGTGGATATAAATGTTTTAGTGATGGTCTTAATTTACTCATCAGGAGTAATTTTACATTTTCAAATCCAGACTTTTCTCACCTGCTTTATACCTCGTATCGACTCATTCTCCGTCTTTTCTCTCCCGTCCTACGCAGGCCACAGACTTTATAAAAAGGAACATCGTCTTGTCCAGCGGCTTCGTCGGCGGCTTCTTTCTGGGTTTGGCCTCTTAAAAGCTGCCGCACACGCCCGCGGCCTCCGCTTACTGTGAATCACATCACTACATAGGTCACTCTCCTCTCCATTTGTTTACCTCTCAGCCCCATGCGTGCGTTGATTCCCCCTTTTACCGAACTGAACGGGTGGTGGAATGGGGGTTTATGTTAAAACATTAAAAGCATGATCTGTTGTGACAGCGGTATTAACTGTAACTACGCCCTCATGTTTTAAATCAATCCTAGCTAATGAATTACTTTTTGGGAGGACTGAGTGCACATTCTAAAGCAAGTGTGTGTGGTGGCTCAGTCGGGAATTTGGGTGCTTGGATTATTATACTGTGAAGACTGTCTTCTGTGGGGACCCTTAATGGATCTTTGCCAGACTGCTGAATATGTCAAGCTGCCACAAACTAGCACAGATTCCTCATTGCTTTTTTTTTCCCATCACCGATCTGAGTCTAGATTGTCCGTCCCCTCATGTATTTGCCAGGCGGATGCTGATCTCAGATTGTTAAAAATCGGCATGTGTGGGCGCCATTGTGAGTATATAGCCAACCCCCTTTTTCCGAGCTGTATATTATATAAACGACATTGGAAGGCAGCAGAGTGGGAAGTTAACACCATCCCCCAGTCTACTGCTCGGAGGTATTTTTTTATGTAGCTGTGAAGTTTGGCGAGTTTATGTGCCATCTAAGCATGTAAGCAAACAGTTTTTAAAAAAAAAAAAAAAGTTTGTCACACTGTCTGGGGGGGTTAAACAAAGTTAGTTTCCCACTCTGAGCAGGAGTTATTAATATACAACACATATCATGAGCATAAATTGCAACTACATTTTGTCTACTTCACAAAATGACAACCAAGAATATTAAACACAGATCCTTTTATTCCCATAATCCTCTAGCTCCACAATGTCCTTTAATGACCGGATGAGCATCTGCTGCACCCTAATTACCACCATCCACCAGCTAGACACCAAAAGAGACACCGGTCCCGTCATTAAAAGAGCATAATGGAGCAGCGATTGTGACTCCTACGCCCTCGCTATTGTCATTGTGCATTTAGTGGTGTCAGTGTAGCAATAACACAACGGCGACGCTGCCCTCGCTTTAATTATGTAGATAGGACATATACACACAGGAGTCCACTTAAGTTGATCACAAGTTGCTTTGATTTGCCTTTTTTCTTCCAGTGCAATATACTGTAATGTTTCTGATGTACTTTGTTTTTTTAGTTTTCTTTGAAGAGCTTGTTACAACTGGCGTTTTGTATTCTCATATTCCATCATTGTTTCTATTTAATGTTATTTTGTTACCTGAGCTGTATGAATTTGGCTGGGTGTCTGTTTTAAAATAAAGTTGCCTGATTTTGTTTTGAATAACAGTAAAAAAAAAAGTGTTTTTTCTTGGGTGAGAGAGTGGGAAAACCTCAAGCTACCTCTGTAAGTTATGTATTTCTACTCTATGCAGTTGGTGCTAGGGGAGGGTTGCACCATCTGGCCATTTCAACAGTAATTGAATTAATTATAATATATAATAAATAACTGCAACATCTAGTCAATTAACTGGTGTTGAATTGCAGAAAATCTTTACTTTAGTAAGCAAAATTAACTGAATAACATTTGATTTTCAGACAAAGCAATTTGAAGACGTATTTATTTGCAGTCATTTGACAGAACAGTCAATTGATCATAAAAATAATCATTCATTTGAGCCCTAAATGCGTGCAAAGGTTATCTGGGACAATAACTTCAAAATAATCCTGAAAATATATTTCATACTATTTAAATGGCACTAAAACATACTGGAATCACTCTACCTTACCTTTTGTTAAACATATTTATTGCGTCACAGATAGGACCCTCATCTCCCTGTGCTGTATTTTGGAGTCTATACTGCACACATCCGGTTTCACTCATTTGTAGGGGATACAACAGGCAAGCCGAGCCCTCAGCCAGGGCGACGGGATTAGGAAAGCTTTGGGCTCCCCCTTTATTTAAAATAAATCTTTTTTCAAGTCATATTCATGATCATCATGAAAATGGAAATTTTATCGCGATAATATTGTGTGTCTTTATCAGTCATCAACTAATCAGAAGGTTGGCAGTTCAACCCCAGCTTCTCCTCCTTGGGCAAGATGCTGAACCCAGAACTGTGTGTGTGTGTGTGTGTGTGAAAACAGGGTTTCTGATGAGCAGCAGCGCTTTGGGTTGTCAGAAGACAATAAGGCCCTATATAAGTGCAGTTTATTTTCCATTGAATCACAACACCGCCTCCTTTTTTACTTTTATTTACAACTATAAATGACAAAAAAATATATAAACGGCTGGACAAGAATATATACAGTATAGTATTTACATTAGAGGGAAATGATGGAGAGATGTTTGACCTGGTCTATTAAAAAAAAAGTTTAAAAAAAGCAATCTGCCACACAAAGCTGCGTGTCTGGTCTTTTTTCAAATGAAGGCTGCTATTGGGATATTGCATTTCTTTAAAAAGTCTTTAGTCCGTCACTCAGATTGGCATTTTGAGGAGGGCACATTCTGTCAGTAGCGTCAGGGTTGTGATCATGTATCTGCTGTTGGAGATCTGAAACAAAAGCAAACATTAGCAGTTATATTTTCCTGGGTGAATCTTGTGACGAAACTCGTGAGAACAGCACTATCTGTCGGACGGTACCTTGATTCTGCCGCTGTACTTGGCTGAGCCCAGTGCTGTGGACACCTGGTTCAGGCTCCCCGCTGACAGATCCAGCCTGAAGTGTCTGTAGAAGTGACTCCTCAGCCCTTGGATGAACCTCTTCACTTCCTCAATATCGATACTATCATCCGCTTCCTCCTCCCTTCCTTTATTCTCCCCCTGTTGGTCCTTTCTCACACTGCTCCACAGCTCCCAGGCGTCCTGCGGGTTAACCGTGTAGGTCACCTGCAGCGGCGGCGCAACGGGAAGGGTCCAAATCATTTTGAGGTGCTGGATGCTGGACTCGGTGTGGCAGTTAGTCCATAAGGCCACCAGCCACTGTAGGCTCGTATGGCTGATTTCCAGGGGGCCGAAGCAGCAGTCGAAGGTCCGCTGGAACCAGGATTTGACCACGGTGGTGATACCCTCGGGCCCAGTGCTGCAGAAGAGCGGCAGGCAGGTGAAGTCCTGTGGAAGTGAGCGCAGGTACTCGGGGTTGCCGTTGATGCAGGTGAGCCAGCCGCTCCACACTGACCTCGGAGGCTCATCCTGCCTGGCAAACAACGGCTTGGAATGGATCTGTAGGCGGAAAGGGAAGCGTTAGAAAGTCTCACACAGATACTCTAGACACAAAATCCATATAGAAAGTGGACATACCCCTTTTCTTTTCATGTGTTTTAGCTATTTGTTGCTGTCTGTGGTGGTGTAAAAATTCAACTGCCTTTACACAAGTTTACCTGTATGAGGACAGTCTCTGCATCATCATCCGCCTCAACCATCCCCTGCACCACAGAGAAGGAGACCTTGAAGCTGCTGTGTGGCCCCTCCACCTCCACTGCCATCCCTTGCTGCTTCTCTGCCGCAATGAACGCAGACAGCTGCCTGGAGTAGCTCTTCAGCTGGGTGTGTCTGAACTGATAGAGGGGGGTAACGTAGGACAGATGCCACTCCGTCTTCAAGAGCAAAGCCAGCTGCTCCGGATTCACCTTCTCCTTTGAGAGGTGCAGGAGAGAATAGAGAAGATGACCGTTCTGTGTCTCTCACTGCATGTGTTAATTGGAATAAAAACAGGTAAAAACATGGAGGACAATGGCCTGGGTTGACTTACGGTGATGTTGTGTGACTTTGGAGCTCTCCTGCTGGTGTTGAGCCTCCGTGCTGTCAGCGCTGGAGTCAAGGCGAGCCGTGAAGCAGCACCTAAGCAGCTGCGGTACGACTGCCGGTAGCTCTTGTTTTTACTCCTCCTCTGAACTACAACACTGTTGAGGGGAGTCCTTGTGACACTGGAAATCACACACAGATCATCACATCAGCCTCCTCTGCTGCTGTTCCAGTCAGTAATACAGTCACTGCACTGCTCTTTGTAGAACCAAACTGTGGTACAAATGGTCAAGACTTGGTTTAAAGTACCCTGCCGATATATACTATATATCAATCAAAGGGGGTGAGTATATGATTATCAAAAGACATTTTTTTTTCATAATTTTTTTTTTTTAAGACAAAGCATACACAAACCAAAGCTAGCAGATATAAAGAAACAACTGTCCTGGTACTGTATGTGAAACTCTGTCATGTTTAAAAATAATATAACGTGAAATTTAAAACTAAACATTAGCTAAAGCCACACTTTGTCAATAGAACTGAATTAAAAAAAACGTTCGCTTTGCATTCACTTCTGTTTTTCTTTTATTTTGGAGGAACACTGCGAGCATAAGAACAAAACTATTATAAATGGGGGTTTTATACGTTGTACAGTGCTTTCTTATGTATAGAATATTTGCCGAATTAAACAGTGGAAGCAAACGACTCGTAAAGTGTCTTGTAAATCATTGTATCACTTTGGTTAATTTCAAGAAAAGCAAAGCAACATTAAAACACTCGATTATTGAATGTTGTTCGGCATGAGATTCTCCTCCTAGGGACGAGGACGGCTAGTATCGGGGCTAGAGGAGCCGTAATACACTTTTGACCAAATGATGCCGTTTTTCTTGTCGCGAAGGCAAATATACTGCAGAAAATAGTCTTTT
This sequence comes from Morone saxatilis, assembly GCF_004916995.1. Classification (NCBI taxonomy): domain Eukaryota; kingdom Metazoa; phylum Chordata; class Actinopteri; family Moronidae; genus Morone; species Morone saxatilis. The sequence continues at coordinate 3,503,503 of NW_023340206.1, forward strand.
TAGTAGGAAATAAACAACGTAATACCTGGTGTGATGTCGCTCCATGTCTGGCGTACCGACCGAAGTAGAACAAAACCGGAAACAAATTTGAACATCGCGCTTTCCCAGGAGTCTGCGCGGTAAGAATGAGCCAATCACAGCGACCCAAACAGGAAGTGAGAGGGAAGAGACGGCGAGAGGAGAGAGAGAAGGGAAGAGATAAACACAAATAATAATACAATAAAACCAACTATTAAACTGTTAATCATAAACAGGACAATATAAGGTTTTACTAAATAAAAGTATCGTTATTTTTAATGTATACAGCGTTCATTAAACCAACAAGACACCTTAATAAATTTAAATACTATTGGTTCTGTTGCATTTCATACATCATCAACAATATCTTATCTGACACATGTTTGTCTCTAAACCAAGTCAAGAAAAATTCAATTACTGATATTTACATTACCGTAAAAAATAAATAAATAAGACGTTGTTGAATGTTTGGAATATAAAAGCCATGTGACCCAGGCACCATCTTGGGATGTTGGATTTTGATGCTTCAGGGAGAAAGTCAAGCTTGAAACGCATTGCAACCTGAGTAGCTGCCAGTCCAAGCCTTGTTTTTCCTTTTTGCATCTTCGTGGCTGCAATTTTGCACATAGTTCAGATTATCAACGAAGAATGAGTGAATTTATAGTATTGATCAGCAGATTTATTGTTAATAAACACAAAAAGACAAGTGTTTTATGGCAGAACAGCTGATCCCCACAAGACAGACGTTATATTTTAGAATTAAGACTTGGTTTTGGGTTGGGTAAGGATGAGGTTTATGTTAGGGCTCAGGTAAGTGTGGTTAGGTGCCTCGTGGTTATGGTTAAGGTCTGGGTAAGCCACCGGAGAATGAATGGAAAGTCAATGCAACGTCCTCCTTAGTGACAAAAAGAAGCGTGTGTATTTGTATTGGTGTGTGTGTGTGCACGGCTCACTAGCTGCCAGTTTCACAAGCATCCACCAAAACCGTTCCCCTCCCTGTTACCATGGAAACTGTGCCCTTTCCTTTTTTTCTCCCCATGTGCAGTGATTTCCATTTGTCTTTTCTTTCTCTTCTTTTTTTGTGTGCATACCTTTCCTCCATATTTACCAGTTCCAGCCTCCCACCTGCCCTCACCTTTGCACCTGTGTGTGCATGTGCTCGTGCATATTATGCACAGGTATGTTTTGTCAGTACCTGTGTACTGAATGGAGGACTGCTCAATAGCACATACACTGCCTCGCATACAGTATGATGACCACATCAACAGCCAATGGGATCTACGGTAGCTGCTGGTGGGCTCCGACCAATGGGAGAAACTCGCAGATGATGTGTGAGCAGAAGGGATGCAGCGCCATGGAAACTGCAGAGGGGGCCATAAGAGTACAGCGCACTCTAGTGGCACCAGATGTCTTTGTTTATCCCCGTCTGCATGGTTGAGTTCACCTTTCTGCTCCAAAGAACTTCTACTGCCTTTAGGTACTTCTTTACTTTGTCTCCCAGCTCAGATTTTTTTAATGTTTTCTTTTTTTTTTTGGATGGCCACTAAGGTCTGGCTGACTTTCCCTCGACATTCAATACTATTTCATTAAAGTGGTAGCTTGTTTTAACCTGGGATATTGAATAGGTAAGAGTTTTTATGAAATTATCCCCTTAAAACTGCCACATAGTGACATAGTGGTATTGGAAAAGTGGGATTCCTCCAACAAACTGGCAGTTTTTGGCCACTTTATGAAATAATATTGAATGGTAATTGTACATTTTGTGAATTCTGCTGACAAAAACTTGAACATATATAACCAGATTTAGTTAATTACATGTATAATTAACGGCAAAGAGGGTAAAAGTGGATTAAGTTAGAACATCGCTCCATTATAAAGTGTCCTATTCCTGTTTTCTGCATTGATTTCTTACAGTTCTCCTGATTATGTCTTAAAATGTACTGCACTTCATTAGAGGATCTCCCAAAATGGAGCAGAGGGAGGTGTATGCTTCCTTTCATCACCTCCAGGGGGCGTCACCGACACATCTCATTGTCAGGGCTTGGTCTTACCACACCTGAGAAAAATTCCACCTGCGTCCCCTGCACCTGCCACCTGCACCAGAGGAACTTATGCACCTGCAGGAAGATTACGTGAAAGTAAATCGACTTAATCCTGACATTATTACACACTAATCGTCTCTCCAGAGCTTTTTTTTTTGTGCCAAAATGTTACCCATTAACCCATAAGAGAAAAGACTTAAGAGAAGATAATCATACAAATACCAGTGGGTATCTGAGGATTATAATACCATAATCACCTGTGTCACTCTCCCACTGTCAGCGTCAAATTTATACAGTCCCCTCATTCTGCTGAGGAACCTCCCTAAGGACCCATGGGAATTTGGGAATCACTGGAAATTGTAATCTTCCCTTTATATATTCTATGTGAGGGAAAATACATCAGTTTAATCGCGCAGCTGACACTCAATGTGTGGGAAATACGTTATTACTGTCAGAGGACACAATTTACTGGGTGATAAACTGCTAAATGTTAAAAGGATGGAGATAAGAAGGGGAAAGGCTGACGTAAGGTGATGGGGTTTTGATGGTCGACGCTTGCGCGGGACACACTGACTGGATGCAACCGTTGGAGGAGATTAGGAAACTGCACCTAAATCGGACCCCCCACCGCACGCCATCTTGGCTCTAGCGCGACTCTAACGCACGAATCTGGGCCCGCTTTTCCCGGGCCATTTCGGCTCCAGTCGGACCAGTTTCCTGGACCATAGAGGGAGGAGCCTGGCATTTCTGGAAGTCGGAGGAACAGCCAGTCAAAGCCAGCCAGCATCTGAGCCAGCGTAGGAACTGGAGCAACGGTGGACGGAGGGTCTGCTGTGGTGGAGTACGGTTTTAATCCCAATATTAACGAGCGCAGACGGCGTATGCCACCGAGTTAAGTCGTCGACATGCACCCGAAGGTCTCCCGTCCGGGCTCGGGAAGCTGAAGCATACTGCAGCCCGGTCACATTACGTGTTCGGTGGGATAAGCCATCTGTGATACACTGGGTGTGCACGGCGCAATAACGGCGAGAGCCAACCGGTTATTCCGTCGACAGCTAGCCAACCATTTTCCAGAGCCCCGTTAGCTTGCGGTGAAGGGAGCCTCTTTGGTCGGTGCGGGGAGTCTCCGTGGATGCTGTCGAGGGAGTCCTGTATCTGGCAGTACCCAACAGTAAGATTCAAACCCGAGGCATGCAAAAGAGGGGTGTTTTTCTGCAAACGAGCGAGGAAATCTCCACGCCCCGGGGTCTGGTCTGTGGTTACTGTTTAGCTAGCTCACCCTACCGGGGAGAGGAGCTCCAGTGAAGGTGGGGCCGCGGAGTCACAGCCTCGGACGCCAGCTAATGTGGCTAGCCGGCTAACTTGGACTCTCGAGTGGCCACTGGTTTTTTTTTCTCCCGTCACTGACATTAAGGAGGGGGGGGTGGGGGGTTTAAATCACCAGGAGTGCGCTGTCTGGCACGATAGGAAAACCACATTCAGCGAGAAAACACGTTATCATTGATCCCTCCGAAACCCGTGTGGGTGGGATATCTTGAGGAGAGCATCCTCGTTTACCTGCATGACCATGGCGGACGACGACGTGCTGTTCGAGGATGTCTACGAGCTGTGCGAGGTGATTGGCAAGTAAGTGCCGTCTTTAACCACCTTCTTCCCCTGTGTGTTTGTCTTTGACTGTTGTGGCTGCTTTCCAGCATCCTCTCCCTTTGCCACACACACACACACACACACAGTGCAGCTGCAAGAGACGTGTTTAATGTGGTTGGGTTACTGTTCATATGTGCAGGCCCATAGGTGGGGGTTTTCAAGGGGAAAGTTCACTGGGTGGGTGAGGTGAGGACGCTCCCCCATTTGACTTTACATGGCGTTCAATAGCAAGCAGTGATGAAGCGAGTCATTTACGAATAAATGAAGAGTCGCAGGCTGTAACCTGACATCATGACCTCCATGCAGGACTGAATTTACATTGCAGTGTAGTGTCACACAGTATCTTTGATGACAGGTCGTAAAGGTGGAGTGGTGCAGGTCTTGGTTTTCCCCTGCCTTGTTTAAACGTAATACAAAATCTGCACTAATGCTGGTCGGTGAAGAACTAAATCCTCATTCTTAGCTGACAGACTGGGAGTTTAAAACACAGGACATGTGGAAGAGTCACCTGGCTGCACATCTCGAGTGCCCGCAGACAGGATTTTCCTTCTCCTAATCCCCCTGTTTTACAGTAGGCAGACTGGCGAGCTGGTTAAACACTCTGAAGGTGTCAGAGGAGGCCTCGCGTTTCTTTTGATGTAACAATGAGGCGGTTTTGTCCTCGTACAAACCAGGAGAGGCACGTTCAAACCGCCAACTGTAAAGATTGAAGGTGCCGTGGAAATTGTAAAATTGCCCCAGAAGGCGTGTTCCTTCTGTGTGCTCAGAGATAGGCTCCTCCAACTCCTGCTGAAGTGGAGGCCCCCTCCCCCCTGCAAGCTCCACTCACTGGAGGTCTGAGGGTCCATTAAGTTTGTTCTCGGGGAAAGAGGCCTGCTCTCTTCAGACCCTCAGGCCCCATCCTTTATCCGGAGACTTCCTGTTGCCTTGGTTACTAATTGATGGTTGGTCCAGGACCACTACCTTGGAGTCCCGTTAACCGACACGAGGAGCCACTGGTGAGATTTGGCGCGGAAGCAGTGCAAACCATGCCCACGTTCGTATGGTTTAATAATTTGACAAATCAACTCGGGTCGTAAATACAGGGAAGTAGAAAGATTGCTTTGAATCCCCGGGCTCGTGCGGTTCCTCGTTTGAATCTGCTTTACCTCCAGCAGAGTTTATGATACATAATGTCTACTGTTATCCATACTGATACTGCTTATCACTGCTCTCATTGATACTACTCACTATAATGGGGTGCAAACACAAAGACGAGATGTTTATTACCTTTTTTTTTTGCTTAAATACCAAGTTTAGTACCGGTTCTAAATACCTATCCTTAATTAGAGATGAATTATATAGCACTCTCCACCAGTTTTGGTTCTCCCTGCAGCCATGTGCTGAGCAGTTGTGCAGGGCATGGTCACACAGTCCAGGCAGGTCAGTGGAAGAGTAATACAGAAGCGAACAATTGTCTGGAGCATATCTTAAGCTCCAGCAAAGAAGCGAGATGCCACATTTATGTCCCAGAAAAGAGCAGAAAATCCCTCTTATCCTGCCAGTCCTTTTGTGAAGCTGCAGTTGATGGATCAAGCGGGTTGAGTCCCGGTGTCTCGGGATGCGTTGCAGGAAGAAGGGGAGGATCATTTTTCCTCAGCCCCCGAGGTGGGAGGGGAAGGGAGGCAGAGGCAGATCAATGGAGACAAGTGGAGTTGGGAATGGGATGGCCCCGAGGCTATGGATATAAATAATGCCAGCAGACACTGACTGCAGCACTCCGCCATCTCCCACTTCGTTTTTTTAACCTCGTGTTTTACTGTCAGCACTACTGTAGGTAGTGGACAACATGGCAGACAGCTGCAACCTGAGAACGCTAATTAATTAAAATCTGAAATGGAAATGCATTACAGCCACAGGAAACCATCATAAAGACCTTATTCCATGTTATCCTCTCTGGGTCGAGGCTATTCCTGCTCCTGCTGTTTAGCCTAAGTATATTTGTAACAGACGCAAGGCCATTTTGGCACAGAAGGGGAAAGACAGATTTGTTTCCACACAAAATGGATTGGAGGCAGGATGACAATTTGGCCATTCATTTGGTTAAATGGATTGGCATTACAGTGTCCATGAAGACTTCCTCCAGGCTTTCCTTACTTTGTTTTTCATGTTTTTCCACCTTAAATTGAAGTTGTTGTTGTTTTTTTTCAGCTGACTTATTCTGAGTAAACCTGAGACTTGTCTGTTAGTAGTTTGAACCGACATGAAAACAGTCCCTGATCAGGACAATTGAAAAGTACTGTAATTGAGTGTGGAACTAATCCCTAATAAGTTCATCGTAGTTTGTTTATCCATTACTTCCTGCCATGTAACGTAAGCATTGCCACGGTGATTGTCTCATAGTGTTGGATGGTCTCGGTGCTGTCGTATACTCATGAATCTCTTGCTGACCTTTGACCTCGGCTCCTTTCAAACTTAACATAAACCCTATTATCCAGTCGGTCCCTCCTTCAGACTTCTGTTGTTACTCAGAGAAGTGGTCTATTATTGTCCCTGATCGGCTTGTGTCGGAGACGAGCAGCCGAGCTGGGTGGGACGGAGAGCTGTTGCTGTCCACTCCTCATCTTCTCTAAACTGGGGTTGTAAAGAGAGCATGTTCAGGGTGACGTTTGTTTTTTTTTTTGTATGAATTTATGGACTTTATATTGACAGTTTCCCTTATGGCGTCATCTTGATGAGCTTTTTTCTCTGTGGTAGTATAAAACATATTGTGTTTAAGGTACTGTATGTACACAGACGGCTCATTGTCCACTGGGACCCTCTCCTTTCACTGCTGCCTTTTTCTCATTAAATTCGCCGGAAATATGTGCTATGTGTTGCTGGCTTCACTGAGAGCTTAGCAAGGTTTCAGAACTGCGAGCCAAAGAACAAAAAGTCCAAAATATTTGAACTTTTAGCAAGTCGGACCCCTGATTCACCAGGGCTTATAGTTGCATGGCAACAGCGAGAGCTGCACATGTCTGTGTAGCATTGCTATGAAGAAACACATGGACTGTCTGATTCTACAGCCCATCATGAATGTAAATGTTCATTTCACCCTCACGTGGTTACACTAGCCTTGTTTCAGTAGAGGAGATCAGACAGGTCAGGTGTCAGCTGGACTTCGACTGGATTAACTCTGGTGAAAGATGACACACACATTCAGTGCAGGCCCTGCTCATTATGTGCTCATTGTTTGTAGTTTACATAGTAAATATGTGATGATGATGATATGAGGTGAATATAATTCACTAACCACAGGCCTGTTTGTGAGATTTCAGCTCTAGTTGAAGTGTTGGCAAAGCGCTAAAGCAATTGAATCCGTTTGTGTGTGTAATGATTGTGTTTGAATAGGACTTAGGTTGTTGAGAAGCACTATCGCAGTCACAGTGCTCTTTATTTCAGCCCTGGGGTGCTCATTAGAGCCACGAATATTAGGATGTGCAACTCACTCCAAACCAATGAAGTGATCAGTCCTCTGGCTTATTCTGGGTTGGATAATTAAATTGCTTGGACATTTAAATCTGCAGTGCATTTAAATCTTACATCTTCAGTGATTGTTTCATAGTTTTTAGCGGTTTAATGAAAGTTTCTCCCCAAACAGATGCAATCTTGAGCATACAAATCTTACACAGAGTGCTTTGCTGCAAGAAGGCCTTTTTTTAATCTGTAACTGTGCCTGAGTAAACCAGCAAATTAGATCAGGCACAGTTATTGAGGAAATATGAAATATTAGCCCTTCAGCTTGATGCAGTCCTCAACATGTTCATTTGTCAGATGTGTGTCAACTTGTGACAAGAAGAGAATATTTATGAACTTATTTCAAGTCTGATTTAATTTGCAGGATACAGTGTGAAGAGAACTGGTTTGATTTTTATCAGTACATTTGAGAGCTGCTAATGAGAACTAATGATTTAAAGCACACACACTCTGAGTAATCAGTGGGTCCTTTAGTCCGTACAGTATCAGCATTCAATCTCACATTCCCTTTGTTGTTCAACCAACAAAACTCAAATACATTACAGTAAAGACAAACAGAGACAAGCTGCAAGTCCTCACATTCAGGGACCATTGAGCCTATTGATCACTAAACATTTGTATTGATTGTGTTTTAAATAATCATTTACTTGACGTAGCTCTAATACATTTAACCAATCCCAACCCATGGGAATGATTGTGCACTGTGAGCTGATAGTGAGGCACACCTGTATACTCGTGTATATTTAAGGCAGTCCCTCTACAGCAGCAGGCTTGGTGAGGCATTGTTATGTGGACTGTTTGCTGACATTGTGTAGAGTTGTATTCTGCAGTGATTTGGCCACAGTTGGCGTTTGTGCTATTTCAGCCGCATATAAAGATATCTCTGTAATATCCTTTATGTAAATGGCACCGGGGAGACTGTCATTGAGCAGGAGTATCCGGGGTTCAAGCCCCCAGCTTGGCAGTCTTCCACTCAGCTAAAGTGTCCTGAAGCAAGACACTGCGCTCCTGCTGGGATCAATAAAGTGACACATTATTGGATGTGTCATCTTCCCATCTGTTGTGGAGAGGAAGATGTCAGAAGAGACTAATGTTTGTGTCATTATAAAGTAATGTTGTCAGGTTGTCTTTGGCTTGAACAGTAAAATATGTTTACTGTAATGTGCCAGGTGTACATATTTTTGAAACCGTGCCTACCCTATAGAGTACAGTCATCTGAATTACAATAAATAACCTTCACTAGAGCCCTTTCTTTCAGGCTGTACAGAACAGGCTCCTTTTGAGCTGCCCACACGCAGCCGATCAATAGTTGTGAATGGATGGTGTGAAGTTGAAGCAGCTCACACTAGGTTGGACTCTACAGGCTGCTTTAAACAAACCTGGATCCTCTGCTGGCTCATGTGGGGGAAAGGGTTTTCTTCCAGAGCTTCAGAACCTCCGGAGGGCATCGCTGCTCTAAATTTCAGCTCGCGACTGGAATACTAATTTCCCCGCTAATATTCAAAAGGCTGTTCCTCTGGTTTGCATGAGGAAGCGCTCTGGATTGTTGTTGCTCAGAGATTTACAGACTACAGCTTAACAGCACTGGACTTTGTTGAACTTGTTAAATGAGCAGCTTTGTGCTTGAGCTCAGTTTGGGCAGTAGGGCAAACGCCACTTAGCCTAGGAGCCTTCTGCTGAAATCGCTTTTTATGTCATCGATTACTCTTTGGAAGCACACGCCTCTACACATTTCTGAATAGATGAATTGGCAGCTCTGTGTGTCCATAGGCATCACCACTAACTCCGTTGTTTTTATTGTTTTACACATGAACTGATCAGACTACATTTATCTTCCCTCCCCTGTGCAGCCACTGGATACCTGTATTTCTTCTCCACATCGCTGTTGGTTTCAGTGCGTTGTTAACCATTACGCCGTTGCGTGTCAGTCGTGAGGTTTGCTGAATGCAGAAAATACCGAAAACGATGGCGTGGAGAAAATCACCGGCGTAAGCTTCCCTTCACGTCACTGAATGCCACTGATGATAATGTGCACAACGACAGACCCGATAAGATGTCATTCACTTCTCGGCTCGAGATTAGAACCCGCCATGGGAACAGCACCCAATAGTTTGCCTACCTGAGAAAACTCCTCCAAATTGTGTTTCTGTATCTCGCAGCTGTACAAACATTTCCCCACCCCAGTTCAGACCAGCGTGTGAATTATGCTAGCTGCTTGCGACAGCTCAAGAGCAAACTGCTGCTTTAAGCAAAGATGGGTTTCTCTCAGGAGAGCAGTGCTGGTGATGGTGAGTCTGCAGCTACAGATGTGTCCCGTCCCTGTTTGGGAGAGAGAGAACCCGAGAGGACATCTGGCTCGTCGCCAGCGTGGATGTTAAAGATGCACCTAACATCCAGTCTTTGATTCACAGAGCAGAGAGTTGAAATGAGCCAAGCAGCAGTCTGTAAAGATTGCCACTTTGGACTAATGTTTGATGACTGCCGCTGTCGGATGTGAGCCATGTGTGGGCGTTTTGTATGAGCCCACTCAGCACAGCTGCGGTGATGTCAGTATGGCATGCGGCCTCTCCACTTCCCCACACTGAGGGACACACACACACACACACACACACACACACTCTCTCACTCTCCCTCACTCTGACTTGCTCTTTCATAATGCCTCTATAAAGCTACTGTACAATGGCTGAATGGTCATTATTTTTTTTTTTAATTCAGATGATGAGATGGAATTGCCATTCTAATTTATGAATTAATGGCGCCCCAACCTCCGTTTCACTTGCGACACACAACCTGTAGAAAAACAGCCCCGTTGGGAATGGATTTCTCCGTGCCGCTCCTGGAATCGACAGCCAAAATTACAAATGGGGCTTGATCGCATCAAAAATCCATGCAGGTTCACGCAGTCCACCTCATTGCTTAATGGAGGTAATGGGTTTTATTGACACACTTAGATCAGCTGCCAGATGGCCTTACCTCGCTGCCTTCATTTTGTATCCCTGTGTAGCAGCACTCCCCCAAAACTTCACCATTCAGACATGAATTCTGTATTGAGGTTGGAACACGGGGACATTCACGAGCTCATTTCATGCACTACGAAGCACCACCCAAACCTCTGAGGGCTAACAGGAAACCACAGGCTGTTACAGCAATCAAGCCAGGAGGGCAAAGGTCGGTCGGAGGCTTGTCAGATCATCAGCAGGACTCCTGTGGGACTCTGAAGGAGAAGAGTGTGTGTTTTACGGTCCTCTCGGGCCAGAGCACGCACGCTGTGCTGCCTGCATTTGTTTGTCGGGTTAATCATTACAGCAGAATGGTGAGAGGCAATTTCAGAGCAAATCCACGCTGGAGCTCCCATACTCTGAACACGCACTGACGCTCTTAAAGTGGACCAGCTTCTACTGTGGGTTTTGACACCGAATGGTCAGGGCAACTTTACATTTGCTAATTTTCAGTTTAAAACAACGCTGTTAATGGCCACACTTTGGCTTCACCAAATGGGTGTTATATGGTGTGTGTGTGTGTGTCTCCAGTAGCATTGGTTTCGCCCCTGAGGATTTGCAGCTTTTGGAGATGTGGAGACAGCTTGTAAACACGGCAGGGGTGTGTGTGTGTGTGTGTGTGTGTGTGTGTGTGTGTGTGTGTGTGTGTGTGTGTGTGTGTGTGTTTGTGTGTGTGTGTGTGTGTGTGTGTGTGGGTGTGTGTGTGTGTGTGTGTGTGTGTGTTGATGTCTCATGGAGCTAGGAGACTTTTAGTGCCTGTTCCCGCCACTTTGTTACTGACTTTATCTCATTCTTGGTGCTTTTTGCATCACTGAGACGATACAATGACTGGCTTTACTCAGTGGATATCAATTATTTGATCAATTTCTTATCTTCAACCAAGAAATTGAAACTACACTTCTGGCACTTTGCCATAGTCTGTGCTATAGAAAATCCAATCCATTGTTTATTAATGACCACCAGATTGAGGTACAGCACGGCAGGTAAGATCAATACAACAGTATCAGTGACATCAGACGTAGATATCAACATCACATAAGAAAAACACATTGGGCCTCAAGGCGAGAAGCTAATATAATGAACAAAATGTTCTTATCTTTTGATAGTACCCATTGATTTCTGGGATTCACCAGTGTTTTCTTATGTTTGCTCTTCTTTATGTAAGAGAATGTTTTAGAGAGCACTCTTACCAAGATAAGGGAAAAAAACATCTCGTTTTCACAGTCCATAAATTGTTTGTCCAGTGCGAGGGAACATTTAAAAATAAGGAAAATAAAAAAGTCATGAATATTATATAATCAGATTAGACTATATGTTTTATTAGAGTGATTGCATTATTAAATGTATGGGCTAAAGAAATACTGTTGCTCCATTGATCCCTATTAAAACTATAAAAACCTGAGATGATATTGCTTTTTATCATATAAATCATCAATATAACAATAGCTTACAGATATCTTATGTTTGCGTAAACTCTGTATTGAGTTTTTTAAATTCTTTTGTTATTTGTGTTTATTTTTTTATTCTTTAGTGTATTCTATTGATCGATCCATCTGTTGTGGCATCACTCTGATTCTTGGCTATGAGCCGCAGTATGCACACAGCCTTATATAGTGTTTAGGGGGCGTTGCCTATGCAAACAGCAGCCACCCGCCTCCAATTTAAAATCAAGTGGGATTCATCATTCAGCACACCTGGGTAAGAGCAGATTTGGCTGGTTAGGAATGTTTGGTGCACCTAGAATTGATTTCATGAGGCCCACCGACTACCACATACATGCATTACCACAGGACAAGAACGTAGAGACAATATTTACAGGATTTTTACAGAAGTTTTAAGTTTAGGTGCATCTGTCAGAGTTCTAATTTTAGTGGGGGGAAACCTGGTTTAAAACTGGATGCCTTGGTGGTCAGGGACCAATAGTGCCTCCTGGAGGGCATCAGCTGCTGGTTGAGAGGGGCTAGAGAAATGTAAGTCCTATAAATGATAAATCATAATAAGACTTAAAAGAAGAAGTAAACTGAAGCAATGCATCACTGTTTATATTTATTTGTCTTTACCCAGAGTGTTTTCAGAAAAAAACAGAAAGAAAATCATGTGGCATTTGTTTCACATAATCCCAAAACATGTTTACATTTGGTTTTATGGGATTACATCTGCTAATATCTCTAGTGTTAGTTTCTCTATGGGGTTTAAAGTGTGGTCATTCCTGGAAATACTCTGATTGAGAGAAATGTGTTGATATGAGTTTTCCTTTGCTACAGAGCTGATTTTCTTATTAAAAACCACAATTATTATGAAAAACCTTCAGCAGAGCTGACGTCTAGTTTATGTCACGACTCGACTTCTTTCTGCACCTTTTGATTGAATATCTTGAGAATTCCTCGCATCCCATTGGACACAGAACAGGAAAACATGCCTTTATAGCTTCCATATGTCTGCCCCATTGCAGTTATATCAGGCAACACAACCTTACAATATCTGCCATACCTCATTTTCCCAGAAATAAACCCTGTAGGGTAGGTCTCCCTCGCTCAGGTCTCTATAATAAAGCTTCTATTTTAGCTTTTACAGCTGTGTTGCACACCACTGCTCTATAATTCCCACTGGCACGAGCACAGAGGCTACGATGCGTAGCTCGCCACGCACTGTAAATCCAGAGTACTCACAAAAATGCCACTGTCTGCCCATCGCACTAGGTTGGTGTGTGTGTGTGTTGTGTAGATGTGATTATGTGTACATGTGTTTCTGGTAAGTGCGAGCTGAATGTTGAACTATTCAGTTCAGTTACCTTTATTACGAGTACAGACAAAAACAAAAAATACCAAAAACACAAAAATTGTTCCCTCATCTATAATATACAGTCGAACCATAAGAGGAGCAACAATGCTAAAGAGATGGATAATTTCATGTGCAAGGTGCTAAAATAGGATTTTTAAAATGACATGTACACATTAAGCAGGGATATTGGAATATGGCGTCTTTACTCTCGTTGTTGTTTGGTTCAGTGTTTGAATCTGAGAAATCATGTTTCAGATTTGCCTTTGTGTCTTTCTGTAGGTGTCTGTGACTAACTCAGCTTGTGTGTGTGTGTGTGTGTGTGTGTGTGTGTGTGTTGCAGGGGTCCTTTCAGCGTGGTGAGGCGATGCATCAACAGGGACACGGGCCAGCAGTTTGCTGTGAAGATCGTGGATGTGGCCAGCTTCACCTCCAGCCCCGGCCTCAGCACAGAAGGTGAGAAATACAGCAGACCTGGTTTGAACTGGGGCTGCAATTAGGTCTTAGTGTTTGTTGTTGTCCACTTGAAGCACCAGATGGATGGAGTTAACAGAATCAGGACAAGAGAGGATAGTTGTCAAGGATGTTGTCAATCAATCACAGAGAATTACAACAGACTTACTTACATCTTTGAGAAGTTTAACTAACTTGTGGATGGTTTCCTGTGCTCTTATGCGCACCCACTTTGTGTTCTCTTTGTGGGTTAAAACAAATGTTGGGAATAATCTGCAAATACTGTTTGTTTCTGATATCAAACAGCGAGGCACACACAGAGTGTATAATGGCAGTCTCACACACATCACAAGTGAGGCATAATGTCACACATGCTGCAACCAGATGAATAATGTGTTGGAACGCCATTTGTTTGTGTGTCTGTGTGTATAGATCTTTGTGTGTGTGTCTCTGTCGGTTATGTTGTGGTGGGTATGCGTGAAATATTGAAGCATGACATGTCTCACCATGTGGTTTTGTGCTTTGTCATGCTGAGGCCTGTGTGTGTATGTGTGAG
>NW_023340206.1:3517623-3530420 GCF_004916995.1 Morone saxatilis
TGTGTGTGTGTGTGTTAATGTTGGCGTTCACCATGTGCCATCTGTGATGGCCTAGTCAGAGATTAGCCTGGTAGCCAATAACAGCAAGACAAGGAAATGACCCAAGGGAGGAGAAACAGTGGAATAGAGATTTACACCAGTGTTTCCCAAAATAAAGACTATGTCCCACATCATTTGGATGCTAGTATATTATTATCCCCAGACTAAAGTAGTTCTCCTGAAAGGCTGGAGAAACCTCAATAATTTGTCTCACCTTGGACATTTAGAACCACAACCTGCTTCACCCTGTGGTTAGTTGTGCTTGTCCACAGTATATGTGTTGAGAATAAGAAGATGGGCTGAGAGATTCTGGAAATATCAAATACCATGATGTAGTGGGAACAACGACACCGGGAGTAATGTAACGTTAGCTATGTTGTGGGTTACTGAACTGTTGCTACAGCTGCACACACACAGACACGCAGCGCAATTATCAGAAAGTTAGCGGACCGTGAGGAAATATTCACTGAATTGGGAAAAAGTGTATTGGTTTAGAACCACATTACCTAGAATCATTAACCCCACCTTTAAAGGGTTTAGTGGCGATTTGTAACGAGCACTGTTATGACTTATTCTATTTTATCGACAATAATAAATTAGTAAAACAAAAAGTCAACAATAATGATTTAATAACCGTTTCAAAAGTTCTAACAAGTTGTAGCCGATTCAGAAGAGGCTGTGTGGTATACACAACTTGAAATAAGCCGCATATATAACCTCTTCTATCTGCTGCGTCTGTGTACAGAAATAAATATGTATTTTTTCTGCCTGTGGTGTAGCTATGAAAATAGGACTGATGAGAGATGCTCATCACAGCTGCACACTTTGTGACATTATTTGCCCTTCATAACAACGACTTAGAGCTGCAACTAATTATTGTCCATGATGTGTGAAAACCAGATAATAATTATATCAGGTTTCCCATAGCCAGTATATGGGATATTGTAGAAACAGAATTGCCTATCCTAAATATTAAGTGAACTTTTGACACCCACATCTCTGACATTTTAAAAAATTGCAGGAGAGGAAATAAGCAAGGGGCCACTGAAAGCGTCCTGGTGGAGAACTGGAACGCAGCCAGATTTAGAGAGTGGTTTCCTCAGACCACATACCCTGGCTTATTAAGAAAGAATGTGCGTCAGCATAAATGTGAGTGAAAAGGAAAAAGAGGCTGACCTGCTACAAGCCGAGTAACAAACATTCATAGTTATGTATGAATATATCAGTGTGAGGGAGTTGGCCGAACAAATGATTAATGGTGTAATTAAGAGTTTGGGAGTGTTGCACAAAAGCGGCGTGAGTGAGTGTCTGGATTTGTAGAATTTAATAAAGATGAATATAGAGCGTGAACTAGTGAGCACTCTCAATCAACAATAAAGCTTTATGTGTATTGGATTCCTGAGAAAAATACAGTAGTTCAATTTGCAGTTTTATTAGTTAGAAGAGAATTTTAAGTTTTAGGTAATGAACATATTGGAAATGTAATTCATCAGTACTGCAGACAAACTAACACCAGTGCATGACCAAGCATTTTTGACTTCTCAGAGTGATGTCTATGAGCTGGTTTTCCCACAGCCATCTTTTTCTTCAAAACCCACCTATGACAAACCTGAGTGAAATGACCTAAAGATCCCCTCCAGACAAGTATTAAGATGTATATTCAAATAGTCTGCTTGGAACAATGTGTGTCTCATATGTTTCTATCCACTAAAAAAATGTATAATTTTAAGGTAATTTCTACTCTTCCACCTCATTAATGATTCCAGAATCTATCATTATGCAAATTTAGTTTAGTTTTCTAAAAGATGATCCTACTGTACTGTAAAGTCAATTCTCTGTGTTTGTGCACTGGGGGCTTCAAGTTTCTACATAACACTTGTAAGTGTATAAGTTGCAGATTGGACCAAGCTTGACATCCAAACTGTGTGATGTCACAAATCATGCTCGTAGGCTTTCTACTTTCAGCAGACGAATGTGAAAACATCCTTCTACTGTCAAACTATAAAAACATAACTTTGAGTGGATGGGGACTTTAACACTGCCTCACAAAGCCTAGTCTAGCCTGGACCTTGCATACGGGAATTGATTTGGAATAGGCCCAGCGGATGGCATTGGCTTCATTCACACTGTTCCAGGCCCCTCTACTCCCTCCCTCTGTTTGAGTGGTTTCCTCGTTACCGTGCGGACACTGGGCAGCATTGTTGGGTTAAAGAATAGATACTCGATGAGACGGGCCATGGACGAGCCTAAAGAGCAGAGGGGAGAAATAATGAAAGCAAAGGAACAGTAGAATGGGGGCTCTGTAGTGGGGACACAGCGTTATTTCTCTCTGTTGCATAATGATACTGGTCTGTCACGACACAATGAGCACACGCACACACACACACACACACACAAAGATCAGTAGACTTGCAGATGGGGAGTGGAGTGTGTAAATTAGGTTTTTATGGAGTGAGGAGCTCAACAACAGCACATTATGTCTGTCAGCCTTCCTCAGCAGGCTGCGTCTCTGTCTTGCACAATATTGAATAGAATGACCAACAACTGGGGAGACGTGGCATTTCCTTTTCTTTAAAGAAAGAGGACGGTCCACTCGTCTTAGCAGTCTTTTCTCATCAGTATTCTATTCTTTAATGAGGCAGTCAAAAGACGAGTAATGCCAGAGTCATGTTGTACTTGTATTTGTGGTGTGGATCTGGATGTGGCGATAACGAGAGCGAGTGATGTTGATGAGCGCAAGCCATATGTGCATTTAAATGCGCAATTAAACCGGTATTCACATGTGAAACGGGAAAATTCACCTTGTTTTGCTATGTGTAACAGAGGAATCCCTGTGTCTGTAAATCAGATGCTCTGTAACTCCCTCTGGTGGTGAAGTTGAGGTGTGAAAAGAGGAGGGTGCTGGGCACGTCCTCCTCGCTTTTAATCTCCTCCACTCGTCACCAAGGGACATCAAACGACGTAACAAAACACCATCCGACCACAAAAGAGCATCTCAGCAGAGTCTGTCTTTGTCAAATGAACACCGGGGAACTTTCTCACTTAAAGGTCATCTGATGATTTCTAGATTTATGTTTTTTGGTGCTTTCTCTTCATGGTACTTCCAGTAAACATAATAATGAACATAAAGATAAATATAAACAAGGCAGGTGCTAAAGTCCCTCGCCCCCCCAAAAAACTGTATACTGTACTTGTTATGGGTGTGGTTGGTGTGTTTTTTTTTTTTTTTACAAATGTGTTCATAGCTCTGCATGTTTTGTTTGGAGGAAATAGGGCTGCAACCAGTGATTATTTTCATTATTGATTGCTCTGTCAATCATTTTCTCCATTTATTGATTAGTTATTTAATCCAGAAAATGGGAGAAAATGCAGATCACTGCTTCCTCAAAT
Source organism: Morone saxatilis (assembly GCF_004916995.1). Classification (NCBI taxonomy): domain Eukaryota; kingdom Metazoa; phylum Chordata; class Actinopteri; family Moronidae; genus Morone; species Morone saxatilis. Next base: position 3,521,053 of record NW_023340206.1, read on the forward strand.
GTGTTGTTTTGTCAAATATATTCAGTGTACTGTCATTGAGGATTAAGGAAAAAGATGGGAAATAAACTGAATTTTATAAAAAAATCAGATAAAATTGATGTTCCCTCACAAGCTGTAGCTGAACTATAATTACACTGGAACGCTAATTGTTGGATGTGAACAATATCTCACTGTACTTCCTGTCTAATTTCCACCTGCCAGATCTGAAGCGGGAGGCCAGCATCTGCCACATGCTGAAACACCCCCACATCGTGGAGCTGCTGGAGACCTATAGCTCCGATGGCATGCTCTACATGGTCTTTGAATTGTAAGTCCACGCTCTGCACTCTGTCAGGCCACAACACATCATGTAACCAGGAAACACCCGTCCCATCAACCGCAGCTGCTGGTCAGGTTGCCTGCATGCATTTAGTCTTTCAAGAAGAAAACTATACTATACTCTAAATAGCGTGTGGAAGTTAAACAGCCACACGCTAAAATTACCAGCATTTGGCAGATGGTTGCTGGTAATGTCACACTTCTTTCACACGTCTTCACACTACCAGCCCCCTCATTTTAGTGCTAACAGACTTAAAAGAGGAAGACAATGTTTTGTGTCTAAGGTGCTTAGTAGACATTTTTGTACTTTTGGTGTATTGTTCTGAAGATCTCTGCCAGGGTAAAATATTAAGCAATAATGGTATATTTGAATATCTAATAAAGGGTTAGGGTAAAGTGGTATATATTACACAACTGCCAGAAATATGAGAAGTGCTAAAATGCCTTTTATATGGCAAGTAGCAACAAAAATCATATGGAATATTACAGACCTTGTAAGATTGCTGCCTAATTGCACAGTAAAGATCAAAATAACATTATGTAATCTAGAGACATTGGAGAAACGTCTCTCTGCTTCTCCCCCCGGCCATTGTTGTAAATATAATTTTCTTAATCAACTTGCCCTGTTAATTTGTTCCTCTGTGTGGATTTTATGTGGTAAATCTGTATCTTATATCCTCCAGAAAGCTTCCCCAGGGATTGTACTGGCTAAAAAGTGCTTTAATGAAAATCTCTGTGCCGGTGACAGCAGGTCATAAAATTGCTCCCTGATGGGTGCAGATTTATGCACTCCGTTTTAAACACCATTTTGAGAGTTGCTTGCTCATCTGCTCTTGTGTAAATCGTTATCTTGATAGCTTCTTTCTCTTTCTTTCACCTTTCTCAGCATGGACGGGGCGGATCTGTGTTTTGAAATTGTGAAGAGAGCCGATGCTGGCTTTGTGTACAGCGAAGCAGTTGCCAGGTAGGACACACAGTCTGGGAACTGTGGGAAGAACATTTTACATATTGATAAAGCTTGAAATAAACAACAATTTGTGGAAGCCCTAAATGATCTCCCCCTTGTCTGTTTCTGCTTTCTGTCCATCCAGCCACTATATGAGGCAGATTTTGGAGGCACTTCGGTACTGCCACGACAACAATGTGATTCATCGTGATGTAAAGGTGAGCTCTCTCCAAGGTTTCCAAAACTGAAACACTGAAACCACATCTGTCACTTAACTGACAACCTTTTCACATTAATGTGCTTTATAACATCACCGTTTTCAGCTCTATGAAGATGATTATCTATATTCAGTAGATGTCTGTGGGGAGATAGGTCAAAGGCACTAGACTGTGACAGGAAATATACTTACATCCGCTTTTTACAGTAAGTTCTACTTACAGTGAGCTGTTTCTCAGTCTAACCTCCTGGAATCCCCTCTGGTTTGCAAACCAGTGTGTCATGCTGAGTTGTATGAAATGTCAAATGCTAGGCCAGTCCTTTTAAGAGTTCAAGATTAGCCATCTAACACAAGCGGCAAACAACACAAAACCAGATGGAGCAGTCCCAAACCAGGTCCTTGATCCAGGCACACACTGTCCCCAAAGGGATCAACACAGCCTTGTGTTCAGAGTAATACTAATAGCTGTGTGTGCTGTTTAGTTGACCTGGGTGAAGTGGTGGTTGCACATTACTGATGATGTTTGTTCTAGTTTGTTCATCTTGTTCTCGATAGGTGGTTTTTAACTAGGGCTGCAACTAATGATTATTTCATTATTGATTAATCTTTCAATCATTTTCTCACTGAATTCATTACTTGTTGGGTCCAAATGGTAAAAAAAGAAATCACCGTTTCCCAAAGCCCAAGGTGTTGTTTTGTCCACAACCCAAAGATATTTAGTTTCAGACTAAACAAACCAAAAAACATTTGACAAGCTGAAACAACAGAATTTGGTTCTCAAAGTGATTTAATTAATAATAATTATGTTATGATTATTAAATATTAATATAGTTGCTGATTAATATTGTAGTTAACAGATAATTGATTAACTTACTGTTGTAGCTCTACTGTTAACACAATCAGGACAAATTGGTAGGTTTTCAGTCCAAAGTAAATTGAAAGAAACAGCATAGTTTCAAGTTTTTCTTTCTTCTTCTCTTTTCTTCCAAATAGACAAGATCATATTATTACTACAACAAAAGAGAGAAAAATTGAGGACATTTGTTTTAACAATATTTCTCAGATACGCTCAATTTATTTTAACTAATATACACATTTACCTCTATGATGGGAAACGCACATGCTATTTACAGAAAAGTAACTGTCACATAAGTCACTGGAGCGTATCTCCACACATCACTGTTTTAAGTTTTTCAGTCAGGCATTAAAATACCACACTCTTTTTCTTCTTTTTTTTTTTAACAGAAGTAGTAGAAATGCTTTGCTCAGTTTTAAAGAGAATTGGCCAATCAGTTTGGCCTTGTTAGAAATGTCAGATATTTATTTCTCTGGTGTTGCATTATTTGTAATCACTGTTTGGAGAGTAGGTTGAAGCGTATTCAGTCCTGTGCGGCGGAGGGTGGAGTTGATGACACAGATGCTTGATCTGGGGGTGGCTGAGGGGGTGATGGGTAAAGCCGAAGGTCGTCTGAACTCAGAGCTGTTAGATGTTGCGTCGTTCAGGAAGAGAAGCCGGTTGCCAAATCGGTGTCCAAGTGTTTGGAGGGCAGTTTTGCGCACTGAGCCAGACAACAGAAAGTACATGACCGGATCCAAACAGCTATTGAAGGCGGAGAATAACAGCATCACCTCATTGGTACGGTCCACCAGTTGCATGTAGTCGCAAGATGCGTCCGTGCTGAGCTGGGAGGCGATGTAGACAGGGCGGAAGACGTGGTAGGGCCCGAAGCAGACGGTGAACAAGAACAGGACAAAGAAGGACTTCTTGGCGGTCCGTCCGTATCTCTGTGCGTTGGGAAGGTCTGGCTTGTCCCGTGACACCTTCAGCAATTGGCATGCAATCTTCGCGTAGGAGACCACCATCATGATGAAGATGAGCCAGAACAACAACACCAGTATGCCGTTGAAGTAGGCTTTCCCTTTGCCTTTGCTGCTACGCGGCTTGTACTGGAAGCATTTGTCAGTGAAGTCTTTGTCCTCAGCCGTGAAGATCATGGGCACCAGCCCCACCAGGGACAGAGCCCACAGAGCCCCGCACGCCACCCAGCTCCACGGCCAGCTGTGCCCAGATAGTGTGAACCTCATGCCTCGCCGTGATCTTCCTTTCCCTTTTAACCTCAAGTATCTGTCCAAACTGATGAGCCCCAGCAATGTAATACTGATGTACATGTTCATGTAAAAAAGATTCCCCACCATCTTGCAGGCCACAGATCCCAGCACCCAATTGTTTCCATTAACATGGTAGAAAACCCTGAAGGGCAGGCACGCCAGGAGGACCAGATCAGCCACAGCGCAGTTGATGAGGAAGACCCGCACAGAGTTGCGGCTTGAAGGCAGGAAAAGGAACACCCACAGGGCGAAGAGGTTGCCTATGAGCCCAAAGATGAAGAACACGGAGTATAGGACTGCCAGCGGTATACGGAGGGCCTCATCATCAAAGGAACAGGTCTGGTTCGGGGAGACCACTGAAGAGTAGGAGATGGAGAAAGGAGAAGTGGCAGAAAAGGAGGATGACATTGAAGCGGGTAGGGATGTAGCAGAGATAGGGAGAGAGGAGTTAGATAAAGCTAAGGAGAGAGGAGAGGCAGAGGAGAAGGTGGTCATTGTGTCCGTGGGTTGTTAATCATTCGGCTCTGAGAAAGGGAAAAAAACAACAACAAACACAATTGGTGAATTTGTTGTTTGTCACTGAAATAAAAACAAAACAAGCTGATTTTGAGTTAAAGGGTGGAACAAAAGCAGTGCCCTTAGTGTGGAACTGCAATGACGTAGTTTCTGAGTAGTGCACAGTCAGGTGAATAATATGTGGGTTGTAGTGTTAAAGGTCACACATTTAATTGTTGGTGGAAAATGAAAATTATAGTAATTTATGCAACAGCATGAAAAAGGTACAGCACCTTTACAAAAGCTCCAGAACGTACAAATGTCCCTCTAAGCAACAGTTCTGTTTTCTGTACCTAGATTTTTATGGGTCATGACTAATTGAAACTTTCATGCCTATTTAACGCATAAATTCCTGTCCCATGGTTTTACAATAAAGACGAGGAGCGTAGATTCACGCGCATGCACACTCATACATGAACACAACACAAGTGCAGAGTGACTGCTACACACAGATGTTTGGATTAATGCGGAACACTCACCATCAATTTTCCTTCGGCACAGCTGCAGTTTAAATGTGTGGGAACGCGCAGAGAGGTGTGAGAGCACAGCAGTCCAGTGTGGTTTTTTTTTCCTCCATCAAATTGTAATTTGTTTAAAAGCTTGAGTTGCATGTAAAATATTATACAGCCACGGTCCTCGTCACTTCTTTTGTTATCTTTACCTTTCTTCTCAGTCACTGAATGAGTCAGAAATCTTGCAGACTCCTCTTTTTTTCACATCCTTGTGACGGTGTCTGCCCCACTCTGTGCTCCTCTCAGCTCTCAGTGCGCTGCTTGCCTTGAGTCTTTTTCTGTTTCTGTCCTTGTCCTCTCTTTCTCTGTCCCGCTGCCTTGCGCTCACAGATCTGACCGTTTTGTGTGAAGGTCTTCTTGTCTCTGCCTCTAGTTTTTCACTGCCTCAGTCAACCTCTTCCACGCCTCTCACCTCCCCCGTTACGAGAAGTGAAAAAGAATGTGAAGGCAGGAAATGAGCCCACCACCGGCGCTCGCACTCTCACCCTATTCCTGAGTTTGAGTTTGTCATGCAGATCTATTCAGTACTGCGCTGCACTGTTCTTTTTCTAAAATAAAATGACGTCAATTTGCATGAATACTACAGATTTATCTACGGGGTGTTTTAAATATTTCTTGCACAGATCGGACAATAATCTTGTCTGGTGTTTATATAATATTTATGAACCACACACACACACACACCACACACACACACACACACACACACACACACAACACACAAACACACCTTAAGTATTTATTACAGTCACAAAAGTTTGTTTTTCAGCACATCCAGTGGTCCTCCTAGAACTGAATTTGTCCCGAGAGAGGTTTTTTTTAAACTGCATCTCTGAGGTTTTGAATGCAAAATGCTGAAACTGTTTTTTTTTTTTTCCTAACATGACAGATGGGGTTTTTTTTAACACCAGTTAAGAGTTCTTGTTCTTGTCTTTGTGAGTCATCACATTTGAGTATTTGCAACTATCTATGTTCGAATAAACTGATGTTAAATACACTTTAAAAATGATATCAAGTAAGTTGTTTTATAAGGCTGCTGGAGAAGAACGCTCGCATGGTTATCCGTGTTAATGTGTTTTGCAAACCACATGCTATAATTTAAACTTACTTTAAACTTACATAAAACTTTAAACCCTGAGCACAGCATATATTTTGTTAACCTGCCTCCCTCTGCAATATTAATCCTATACAAATAGGATTAAATGTGCAGATGTATTCTTATCTAAGTGCAAAAACATACTGAAACGGAAAATGGATGACGGGGACATAATTACGATATAGTACAGGACATATTGGACTATAGCCTACATATCTGCTGCTTGGCCTCCAACACTTCTCTCTTTCACCTTCCTCTCTCTGTCAGTAATTCTTTAGACTTTTATTTCTCTTGCGCCAAGGTTGTTAGGTTGCTATCTTTCTTTCCATCCAGTACATCTTTGTAAGGTTCCATCTTACAGTATGCAAGGGCTTGTAATTTGCAGAACAAAATCTACTCTCTCCTATGTTGTAATAAAACAGTTATTCCTCATCAGTACAATGCCATTTAACACCTTGCACTACAGGTTTCTGAAAGCCCCATCTTTCTCACCCTAAAAAATCATGCATCTCACTCGATGCTTAGCATCCCTTGTGTACGGACTAAATCCTTGGGCAGGAACCGTTTCCTGTCAGCATCATAATAAAATTGTGGTTATTGTTGAGCGAGTCATTCTGTCATTGTGAAACCGAGGTTTGCTAACCAGAAATTGAACATATGGGATGGTGCACTTTTGCACAGAAAGAGCAAAGCAATGCTCTGCACTGTTACTTTAGATTGCAAAGTAAGTCAAAAGAATAAGTCATTACGTTAGTTTGTAGATTTTGTGCAGAGCCTCTTACAGTTTATTGAGGGAATATCATTTGAGTCCTACTAGGATGGTCTCTCATTGAACCTGCTGAAATATAGTCTTAGTCTTAAATACGTCTTTTTCATTTATTGACCCATCTTTCTTTATTCCTCTGTAGCCCCACTGTGTGCTGTTGGCCTCAAAGGAGAACTCTGCTCCAGTGAAGCTCGGAGGATTTGGAGTGGCAATACAGCTGGGAGAGTCTGGTTTAGTAGCTGGAGGTACAGTACGACGGACCCTCTTTTCCTCTACACCTACAAAAGACTGAGAAAACACTCATGCCTTCCCACTATACATGTTAACTCGACGGAAACAAATAAAACTCACCAAAACCATCTTGCTTAATCTTCCCACTGGTACAGTCACTACACTCTACATGCAGTTTTTCCCTGCAGCCTCTCTGTGCTGTTACGAGAGTCTGTCACCGAGGAGCGGCTCTCACTCGTTCCTCTGAGGCCATTAAATTAGCAAAATAAAATGACAAAAATTATCCCCCAAAAAATTAGCTTAGACACATACTGAAATATTTTAGTATTAGTCAAAGAATGGAAAATTATTGGTTTGAATTGTAATATGTTATTAATCATTATAATTCATTAAAGATCAGCTTGCTTATTTAAATGTCCATGTTATTATAAAATGGCGTTTATTGGCTGTGGATCAGACTAAAAAGAAATGTTCAGAGAAAACTTGTGGTAACAAGATGAACAATACATTGTGTGGGTTTCTTCCAGCAGCTCCGGAGACATGCAGATTAGGCCAATTAGAAAATGTGTATGTAATTGTGAATTAGACATGGATGTGGTTGTGTATTAGCCCTGGGGTGTGCAGGGTGTACCCTGCCTTTCTTCCAGTGGATAGTGGGATATGCTCCAGGCCTTTGCAGCCTTAAGTAGGACAAGCTGGTTTAGATAGATTTTCTACAGTGAATGATTAAGTTATTTATTTATTATTTACTTTCAATTTTAATTCTGAGATTGATGTTATAGAAATGTAATTTGATGATTTAGGTCCTTTTATCAAGCAAAAATGCCAAACAGTTGTTGGTTTCAGTTTCTCAGATATAAGAATTTGATACTTTTCTTCTTAACTGTAACTTATAACAATGAATGAATGAATCCAAAACAATCTGTTACAGTCATGCATATCCTTGTAACACAAGTTATGTCTTCAGATTTCCACCTCGCTGCAATTTTTTATTAACACTTATAACTCCCAGCAGCTAATCACTCTTAAAATTGTCTGTCTGTTCAGGTCGAGTCGGTACTCCCCACTTCATGGCCCCGGAGGTAGTCAAGAGGGAGCCATACGGCAAACCGGTGGATGTGTGGGGATGTGGAGTCATCCTCTTCATCCTTCTGTCTGGCTGCCTTCCTTTCTACGGCACCAAGGAGCGTTTGTTTGAGGCTATCATTAAGGGGAAATACAAGGTAGGAGCTGAGTTACCAAAGACCATCATTGTCTGTCAGTGTACAAACTGAATATGTTCATCACTGCACCAGAGCTGCTCCCTGTAGCTGCAGCCAAGCACAATAGTAAGCTCCTCTTTGTCACTGTGCTGCAATGTGCGTCAAGGTTAAGCTCCAGGGTTACTGAGAACTGAACAGTGTGGGTGCTACATCACTGCAGAAGAGTGTGGTATCAAGTGTTCATATTTTTTTTTCATTCTTTCAAATTTAAGATTTATTTTTGTAAAGGTAACATCTGAGGCTGAATGACTGGTCAGATGTATTATGTTTCTTGTTTCCTTCTGTCTTTGTTCCTCTTTCCAACCAGACGTGATTTGATACAGCCCTATTTAATTCAATTACATTTTATTTGTATAGCACCAATTCATAACAAAAGTTATCTCAGGACACTTCAAATAGAGTAGACGGTACTCTTTTTTTAAATTAAATTATTTACAGAGAACAGTTCACAATTAATGAATGAATGCCTGTTCTGAGCGATTTTTACTCTTAACTCATGATAGTTGAGTGCAATAAAAAGGGTAATTGTTACATACTTCTCACCTTTACTAACACCAGTGAGAGGAGACAAATGAACTGACAGTGTCAGCAGAAGATAATATAAATGGGATACAGGTCTGTAAAATGTTGTGCTTTTTCCTGCTTGGTGCACTAATCTGTGGCAGATGCAGTCACGGCAGGCAGCTTGATGGACGACGCCACAGTGTCGGCCATCAAGCTGCTGCTAAACAGCTGTTGCTAAATTTATTATTTTGAAAAAACTAAAGTCTATAAATAATGAGTTCTACCAACACTGCAACAGTGATATTCTAAACATTTATAATAAAAATGATCTTGGTTGCAGATATTCTCCATGCCTCTGAAATTTTCTTTGTCTTTGTGTGTGTGTGTGTGTGTGCGTGTGTGCGTGTGCGCGTGTGCATGCTTGTCCAGATGAACCCGCGCCAGTGGGCCCATATCTCAGAGAGCGCCAAGGATCTGGTGAGACGTATGCTGATGCTGGACCCTGCTGAGAGAATCACTGTCTACGAGGCCCTCAACCACCCTTGGCTGAAGGCAAGATCTCACACACAGATCCGCTAGTAATGAATTCACTACAAATTAGGAGCGCTCAGTGTACATGTTGCTAACTTTAGCAGGGTATTACAGTTCCACTGTTGTGATCAGGTGTAAAAGAAAGAGACATTTGGTGGCTGTTTGTGGTGTTTCATGAAATAAGCTTTGGTGAACTAAAGGCCCCTTTAAACACTGGCCCTACTGATTCTTACTCAAAAACACTTCCTTCTGCTCAAAACCACAACTCTGCTTTCACATCCGTTATGTGACTCCTCTGATGTTTGTTTGTGTGTGTGTGTG
>NW_023340206.1:3530549-3559577 GCF_004916995.1 Morone saxatilis
GTATGCCTACAAGATCCACCTGCCTGAAACAGTGGAGCAGCTGAGGAAGTTCAACGCCAGGAGGAAGCTGAAGGTCAGCACAGCATTGACAGAAGCATTTACAGTTTTGATTAACTCTTGAGATGAGAGGAAATGCCACCGCTCCCACAGTTTGCAGCTGCTGCTGATGACCCAGATTAATTTCTTGTCAAATTGTTTGTCCTCATATACCATATAACATGTACACACCCCCCACAACATGGGGCATTGTAGAGGCTTTATGTAATAGCTGTGTTATCCATACTCTGTATCCCAGGGTGCAGTGCTTGCTGCTGTTTCCAGCCACAAGTTTAATTCCTACTATGGCGACCCCCCAGAGGAGCTACATGACTTCTCAGATGACCCCACCTCCTCAGGTAACTCACACAGCAGAGCACTATCCTGGTGTAGGTAGGTTTGGTTATTTCCAAATGTACTTATAACAGAGAGATCTAGTTGCTAGTTTTTGCAGGTAGGATAAGCAACCTAAAGAAGTTAAGACACACACTAAATCGGCCCTTTCGAAGTCCTGAGCCTTTTTGCTCTGTGCTCAATCACAGTTCAGCAAAATCGGCCAACATCTCCTTTGTGTCCATCAATAACAATCTATGTGAAAGCAACCACCATTTATATATAACTATATTAATACTATACTATATACTATATAATATATATATATATATATATATGATAAAGCTGACATAGTTACATCTTAAGTTAGCTAATGTTAGTTTAAATATAACCTAAAGGATAATAAAATGTCATTCAAATTCAAATGGTGTTATTGTAAAGTCATGTTGTAGTTAAGGTATAAATTGATATCTATTTAAAGATTTAGCTCTCCCTTTGTGTGAATGTTCACTGATGTGTTACGTAAGGTCAAAGATGAAGCCTCCTAACATGTATACATGCACCAAAGATCACGTTCACTTTCTTGCCCAGTTTCCATTCTTGTGGTTTCTATTCTAGTGCTCTAATGCGATCTCCAGCTGTCTGTAGAACTTCCTCTGTGTGGATGAAGACAGATGTTGCCCAACAGCCTCACTTCCCTGTCTCATTCACCGACTTTCAGTTCCTTTGAAAGAAAAACTGTATCTTCTACAAGTTATCAGCATATTGAAACCACTCGTGTTGCTGTTATAAACCGTAGAAAATGAGCAGCGCTGTTACATCATCGCCTAATGAATCAGTAAAATGAGCTGAGCTCCTCACGTTTTCTGCTCGGGTGTACATGTAGCCGCTGCAGCCAGATACACTTACACCACCACTTGTGTGTCCTTTCTGCTGAGGCTGGCAGTCTGTTGCAGTCATGCTTCCTGGTGACTTGAGGTCTATCATGGCAAAAATAAACCAGACGTGTTGCCCATCATAGAGTTGTGTAGTAGAGTAGATGCTTGCAGCAACTTGGCAGATTATTCACAGACTTGGCTGCTTCTGCTGATTTTTCTCTCTGTTGCCACTCTTTCCTCTATTCATCCTTTTATTCCCTACCTGCGCTCATGCTTCCTTACACTGCTGGCTACCTGAGTCTTTGTTGTCTACTTTTCTCTCTCTCTCTTTCTGTCATTGTGAGTTGTAAAACTCTGGATCCATAGCTGCTGTAAACCTCTAATGTCAGCCTCTCTTTCTTTGGTGTTGTTTTTCCTTCTGCTGTGCTGTCTCTAGGACTGCTAGCTGCTGAAAGTACGTATCCCCCTCCCCACCCATAGAATCTTGATGTGTGATATCATCATGGCATCATCATCATCATCATGTGCATTTCTTTCTTCATGGCATATAGCATTGGATAAAGTTGGTCCTAATCGTTCAAAATGGCTCCCTCTGTGTTCTCTCCTGTCTCTCTTTAAGAAAAAACAATATGAGTGCGCTTTTAAACTAAATGCTTCCTCTTGACCTGTTAAGATGATATTCTGTTTACACGCATCTTCATTATTCCAATCACAGAGTATTCTGATTGTTACCTACCAAAACAAAGGTGAAGAGGATAAGATGCTTACATGCGTCCTAACGAACAAAGGGATTTTCTATCATTATCAGGTTTTACACAGAGCATATTGTATTCCAGGTGTTAGTTCAAAAGCGCCTCTTTGAGTGACACCATAAGCTTTTAGTGATTAACCAATCAATGATCTGTACATGGCTGAAAATCAAGTAAGGAAACTGTTCAGAATGTGATCCCCTAAATGGAGTAGTATGATGTATGTAAACAGACCTATCAGAAGGTTTTTTTCTTCTAAAGTTTTAAACAACTTAAATAGCATGTTGTCTCCTCTGCTGTATCTCTTTCATGCCTCACAGTAATGACTGAAAAGCCCATTATTATCCCAGAATTATACATGTTGGTGATTGGGTTTATTTTCTCCATATCCATCTTTCATCTGTTATTCCAGGGCTTCTTTCTAGTGCTTGTCGTCCTACTCAGGACCATGTTAAAACTCTGCGTAGGATTAAAAAGTGTCAAGGATGGAGTGTCTAAATTGAACACGAGATATTTATTAAATCATTCGTAAGCGGTAGAGGTCGTTCCCTGGTTTGGCTGCAGAGGCCTTGGGAAACTCCGATCACAGTAATATCATCTCATCTACCACTAATAAATCTGTGGTCATTTAAGAATCAGCTTGTGGGTTCAAATGTAGCAGACAGTCGAAGTCTCTCTCTAGATTACTTCTACAGTAAACCTCCTCTTAGAGAGAAGAAACCATATTCTAACCACACTGCACTGTCCATCATCTAAACATGCCACTTCACTTCAATGTAAGCTACACTTTTAATGTTATTATGTACGGTACATGTGTAATGGAAGGCTAAACCTTTTTAAGAAATAATATATCAGATTTAAGTCTTTCTTTTTCCTCTGCATATTTTAGCATTTTAGATTTTTTTAATATTATATTTTTTGGGGTATACTGCTTCTAACCCATCATCCACACTGTGACTTTCTGAAGTAACTTCTTTCTGATGTTGTATTGATGCCATGTACCGCTGTTTCTCTGGTTTTGCTGCATGTGTGGGCGATGCAGCAGGTACTTGGGGTTAAAATAGTTCTGAGTGTTTGTGTGTGATTTATGTGTTTTCTGTTGTGACTTCTGTTGTTTGTCTTCGTTCTGTGTTATTTTTGGCCTTTGTCGTTTTTTGCCTGTTTGTGGATGTGTAACATGTAGCGTGTTTGTGTATAAGTCTGTCTGTCTTGTTCAGTGTTTGCATTTTGTGTAGTGCTGAATGTTTGCAGGGACTGCTTGGTGTACTTGTGAGTGTATCTGTGTGATTGGGATTCAGTTTGTATTTGTGTGTATAACTTTTATATGTGTGTGTGCACAGGGGCAGTATCACAGGTTTTGGACAGTCTAGAGGAGATTCATGCATTGACAGACTGCAGTGAGAAAGACATGGACTTCCTCCACAGTGTCTTCCAGGATCAGCACCTCCACACCCTGTTAGATGTAAGTCAACCACAATACCAGAACCTCTTCATGTGTAATACCAAAAGTGCCCAGTAGGTGTCATGACAAGTCAAGAGTCAGCTTCATAGAGTATTTGTACAATAAAAAAATATGTAGTTTGTACATTATTGTCTTTGATTGAGGTCAGATTGTGCTGTTGCATTGTATTTGGGGCCTAATTGTATGTTAATTATCGTTACCTTTCAGCTTTATGACAAAATCAACACCAGGTCATCCCCTCAGATCAGGAACCCTCCAAGTGATGGAGTGCAGAGAGCCAAAGAGGTGAGGAACTTGCTGCTCATGTTCACTCAGTAAAAGATGAGAACACGGTTTACAAACTGGGGTCTCCTTCCTGCTTCTATAAACTAACTAATACTAATCTGATGATAAATAATCTGAAAACGATAATTTTTCTAGTATTTAACAATTGACAGGTCAAGTCCAAATGATGAGTAATGTTAACTCAACAATGTTTCTAGGCAAAACAAGTAAATAATAGACAGATGATGACAGAAGCAGACACTGTGCTGTTACATATTCATACTCTTCTCCTCATCTTTGTTTTTCTTCAACCAGGTACTGGAAACTATCTCGTGTTACCCAGAGAACATGGAGGCCAAGGAGCTTAGGAGGATCCTCACACAGCCACATTTCATGGTGGGACATTGTATCACACACACACACAGATTTTTGGTCTGTGCACGTAGAGCATGCTTATTGGTGTGTGAGATTACAGCCTAATGTGTCAGAAGTAGGGCTCTTTTGACAATCCACATAAACTCCCTCGGCCACAAAGCTGCTTAGCACCTGAGCTTGGCGAGCCCTTGGGCAGAGACAGACACACGCAGGGGAAGGAGAACGGAGACGGAAGCATTGGAGCGGCAGGAACAGAAAACGTGCTGAGGGGCTTCAGTCTGGCTTCAGTGTGGATATACAGAAACGTTTGCAGTGAGCGTCAACGCCACCATGTTTGTCAGATACGTCTAGTGACTAAAACAGACCTGAGAGGAATGATTTAGGATATTATTGACAGATTGCATTACTTCAATGAGTGAATGACTTTGACTCTTTTGTAAGTTGCATTGTAGATGTATTCTTTAGATGTATTGTCAATTATAAAACTGCACAGCAGCTAAATGTAGGATGATATACTGACATGTATTCAGCTCAGTTAGAAGCCGAGCCCTGTGCTGATTCAGGCTGTGACACTTAGTGGAGCTGTCACCCTTTAGGTTTGGTTCAATCAAATTAGCCTGTCTTGCTCTCTGACCTGAGCTGCTGGGGTTTTCATCCTGAATGGGTGTGAAGGGCTTTTGCATGGTTGCTAATGGGAAGAAACATGTCTCACTGACAGATTCTTACACTTGAAACTTTTTTCCTGTGCAGTCTGTGGCTTTATTCATGAGCCTGTTAATTATGTTGTGGTTTTGTTGGTATTCAGTGTCAAACAGTGCTGATGCTTTTGTAAACATCTTTTTTTTTTTCCTTCAGCCACACTAATGTTCAGCATAAGTCAAAAGCCTCTAGTGCCAGCTGTTCCAGCTCTCCGTGAGTGTCATGTATCATCAGTGAACATGATGTTGCTCTGATGAGCAGATGTGATCATTTGGCAAATGCAGCTAGTAGATGTGTTTGTAAAAACCAACACAAACACTGTGTCAGTAACATGATTAGTGCCCAAAGAGGATTACTGTAAGCCACACTCTAACGTTGGAGCTATCCTCTCTCACACACAGTCATACTGTGTGTACAACCACATGTACCTTCCTCTTGACTCGGTTTTGGTAGTTTCATTTATTAGTTGTTCACACAGAAGTCTGACTCTCAATATTACAGCCACCCACACCAATTGTTTACATAGCTTATGGCTGCCAAACATTCTCTGTGTACAGCACACTTGTAGTGTTAATGGGCTTCATTCCCACTGGGTTCGCCTATAGAGAAAACAGGGATAGCTAAGATACTGAGCAGTTGGATCCATGAGTCTTAACATTGATGCCATGTCTGTGCACACGCCAGGCTCTGCTGCAGACCCACGATGTGGTGGCCCACGAGGTCTACAGCGACGAGGCGCTGAGGGTGACCCCTCCACCCACTTCACCTTACCTGAACGGAGACTCCCCTGACAGCACCAACGGAGACATGGACCTGGAGAACGTCACCAGGGTTCGCCTGGTCCAGTTTCAGAAGAACACTGATGAGCCCATGGTGGGTAGACAAATGGAGAGATGCACATATTGCAGATTGTTACACTACATTTTAAATATGGGTGAATTTACATGCTCACTTTATCTTTTGGTCTAACCAGTATGGAGACATGTTCTTTGACCAGATTTATAGATGTACAATGAGTAATTTGCTTCCCTCAACCACTTCACAGTAAAAGTGTTCTAGTGATTTGTTGTGAAGGCCGCTATGTTACAGAAAATGAACATGTAAAACCACTGCATATCTCAGTGACTATATATGAATATGTGACACCAAATATGTGATATGTAAATATAGCTAGCTGTGACATCTTTCTAGTCAACCCTTTTTTTTTCTTTCGATAGTAAATGTTGCTGATCCCTGCAATAGGTTGAGCCAACTGGTTCATCATTGATTGCCCTGCTCCCACAGCCATACCATAGTAATGCATCAGGGTGCAGTTGAAATGCATATGATCACAGCTCAGCATGCTAATGTTCTGTACTGGGACGATCCTGTAGATACTGTATGCAGTATAGGGACTGTCACTCACCACTGTTACTAATCTGTTATCTGTTATGCCCTTGAACATCTGTCTGTCTGTCTTTTAGGGCATTACTCTGAAAATGAACGAACTCAACCACTGTATCGTGGCCCGAATCATGCATGGTGGAATGATTCATCGACAAGGTATCCACCCATATAAAAATACTCTCTGCAACCATGCATGCATATTTAGTAGGCAAAGTCAGCCATTGATTTTGTCAGTCTGATGAGATTATGAATAATTTACAATGATTTCTATGTTCCACTGTTATTGGACTAACTTCTGGTAATTGAAATAACAATGAAATGTAACTCTTCCTTACAGTAGTTGGGCTCCCCCCCCCCGGGGCTTATCCTGGCCTCTGCTTTGCCAAGCACTGATGTTTGAACACCCAAGAGCCTCATTTGTAGCTTTCATTAATTCATTATTTCCCCGCTTCAGGGACTCTGCATGTAGGAGATGAGATCCGAGAGATTAATGGCATCAGTGTTGCCAATCAGACGGTAGAACAGCTCCAAAAGATGCTGGTAAGTCACAAAGATCAGACGTTCCATCATTTGGACTGTGCAGGCAGCTTTTCTGGTCGTTAGTTTCTTTTTCTCCTAACAAGTATTTCAGTTTGGCATGTGTTATAGAATGACACAAAGAACGATGTTGGACTAATGTAGTTCCAGTATGATTTTAACAGAGTAGACATCTTGCTATGTTTGAAATGTCACACATAGCAAGATGTCTCACTCTGGTAGCAAACAGAAATTTGGATTGAATAAACGTCAGCACCTGTAATACAGGGCCTATCAGTGTCTTTATGATCTATTATTGTTGTTTTGTTTCCATGAAAAACTCATATGTAACATGCATTTTATTTCTGTCCACACAGAGGGAGATGAGGGGTAGCATCACCTTCAAGATTGTACCCAGTTACAGGTCCCAGTCCATGTCCTGTGAGGTAAGGATTTAAAGGCACACAATTTTATACTTTTCTGCATATTCAAATGAGGAAAACTATTGATTTTGTATTTTCTGCTGCAGAAAGAGTCACCAGATTTGTCCCGACAGTCACCTGCAAATGGTCACGCTAGTGTCACTAGCTCCATCCTGGTATGTTTCTGTTCTTCCTTTCTGACTCTTTACACACAGCAGAAATAGCAGCAGGCGAGTAAAGGGGAAAAATGCCACACACTAGATATGTTTTTTATTGTTGTTTTTATTTGTCAATCAGCTGTAACACAATGACAGCATACAGATAAATGTTAGTCATTAGGGTAAGTTAGTTAAGGTTAATACCAGTCTATCAATCTGGACCGCAATCAGTGTCAGCTCCCCCCAAGTATCAAAGTAAAAGCATCTTTAGCTGTTTTTGTTCCTGTAAGACAAATATTTACACACAAACGTGTCACCCTAACAGGACCTGCCGTCGACGATCCAGCCCAAAGGCCGTCTGGTGAGATTTCCTAATTCTTTACTTCACAACCGCACACCTTCAATTAGATTGTGTTCTCCCTTTGCGCTACTGATATAACAAACTAACACTCAACCCAACAAGTCCTAAGCTGCATGTATGTACTGATGTGTATGTTCTCATGCATTCTTCAATTTCCGTATCATCCATTTTGTTTACATCGAGTATTACTCTCCAATGTCAGGCCCCAACTTAGTCTGCTTTGGCCTCCCTGGAACATTGGCAAGGATTCCTACACAGCTGTAAAACAAAACAATAGAGTGAATGTCGATTGTTTCCTGATCTGGAAAATATTCCATTGTAGTGTAACGTGGCCTTATCGACAGGCTCATTTCCTTGCCAGATGGCATTGAGAAGAAATTAAAAGTTTGTAATGAGCAACAAAATTTGAGATGGAAAATGTTAGGAACCCTGACTTGTCACAACTTCATCTTAAATGCATTCCTCATTTGTTGATTTCGGCCATTTTTGTCTGTTTCATGACAAGATCACACACACACACAAAATGCAGTACCAACATTGTAATATAGCATCCAATTGTGGGTCCCTCATCACACCTCCTTTGTTTATGCCCCCCCAACGTTTTCTACTGCATGATATATGTGTGTGTGTGATGCTCTCAACCCCATAGATCTCCAGACCTGCTATCAAGGACAAATTGTCCATCAAGGTAAGACGTCTCTAAGTGGACCCTTCGTAGAAGTAGATCCCAACCTCTCCCACCCCCCCCATCGCAAACTTCGGTTCCTCATCATAGTGGTGTCTAGATCCCATGCTAGCTGTCAAGGCTTAGTCTTCATACCTGGTTCGTCAGTGGACATGAAAGGCAACAAAAAAAAATGTGTATCTGTGCAAAAGCCGTCGATAAAATGGATACTCCCACAGGCAGAGATGTGCTTTGGTCGACCATTTTCGTCTTGCTGTTCATGTATCTAAATGTCTGTGCCCTTTCCTGCTTCGGCTTATACGCTACGCTCTTGATGTTCCCTCTGCTGTCTTTTTATCTTTTAATGACAAACGTCAGCGCCGCATTTCTAACTCCCTAACGATTGAGCAGCCAGTCTCCTTTCATATGGGCAGCTTGGCCCATCATATTCTTTCCCATATATTCTCCTATGATCACAACGCTATTGTTTACCACTGTGTCAGCACCTAAGAACTTTTGTCTCGCTGTCCTGCCCTTACAGATTTATGTACGTGCTCAGTTTGAGTATGACCCGGCGAAAGACGACCTCATCCCATGTAAGGAGGCAGGCATTCGCTTCCGGGTGGGTGACATCATTCAGATCATCTCCAAGGACGACCACAACTGGTGGCAGGGAAAGCTGGAGAACACCAAGAATGGCACCGCAGGCCTCATCCCCTCACCTGAGCTGCAGGAGTGGTGAGTAAAACACCTGAAAACAACAACAACAACACTTTTATCTGTACTCTGCTGTTAGGTACATTCACACTCAGGTTCCAGTTTATTAGGTAAACTAGCTAAAACTAATGCAGTCTAACCAACAGCCCTGCAACAAGTCCTGTCATGAAGGTTATACGGTTCAGTTTTTGAATTGTATTGTGTCAAACTGAATATTATAACTTTCATTAGTTAGGCCTTATTGCAGCATTCATTACCATTAAGCACCTTTTTTATAGATATATTTTATTTCCATTTTGACATGAAATAGCAGGGTAAACACAGGTGTTACCAATGATATTAATTAAGGTTCAGTTCCATTTATGGTAGCATAGTCTTACCAGTGATCCAACATGTGCTATAGCACCAAAACTTTAATTGGTAACGCCTGTGTTTATCCTACTATTTAAAAGGTCTATTAACAGTTTTTAGTGCAGAGATCAAAACACAAGTTAGTGGCTTAAAAGCTATGACTGGCTACTTGTATAACATGGGCTAAGAAAGCAAACATTTACTTCATGTTTGAGCATCTAGAATAATACATTTTGAATTACTGACAAGGACAAAGCCATTTAATTAAACAGCCTTTGTTCTTTTCAGGCGTGTGGCGTGTATAGCAATGGAGAAGACCAAACAGGAACAGCAGGCCAGTTGTACCTGGTTTGGTAAGAAGAAGAAACAGTACAAAGACAAGTACCTGGCCAAGCACAATGCAGGTAAGCCAACAAACGGTGCAACAGAGCTAAGCTAACCCACTACAAGCATTTCATTTGATAGCTCACTAAGGCAAAAGGGAAGTTTTCCATCTGACTGTGCAGTTGACCCCAATTACAAAGTGTAAGAAATCTGCTCTCAAATTACAACTGCAGGTAGCACTATGAAACTAACTTGCTAATTAAGTGTGATGCAACCCATAATTAAATTCTGAGCACAACCTCACTTGTTGGTGATTCTGTAGTATTTTTGTTTTAGCATTTAAAAATCTGATGGTTTTTATTGAAGTGTTTTAAAGGGCATGTGGGATAAATAATGACATTGTTGCACCTTTGTATTGTCCGGTCTGTGTAACTGCTGCACGCCTGTTCTCCCTCTGACAGACCTCTCCTACTGCTGTCTCAAGTCACTAACAGCGTTGCAATTAACAGCTTTTGATTTTTACAGTTTTTGTTATGGTGATTTTTTGTTCAATTTGTCTCCTTTTATGGTGTCTTTTTATTAACCCTTCCGCTCCCACCCTTTGTCCATATTTCATGCTGTCTCTTACCCAATGACATGGCTGCATGTAAGTAACTCCAGACAGCTGGCAACCAGCTTGTGTTTTTCTTCCCCCTCTTTGCTTTTAAACCTCGTCCTCTTCCTAATGTCTCATTGACTTTTCAATGACAGCTGCTTTGTTTGGTTTGTTATTATAAATTAGAAATGTAATTTAAATTGAAGAGATGCTAGTCAGCTCAGCTTGGTTATGTTTTTCTGTCTGACCAAGGTTAGTGCAAATAAGCACGTTTTAATGCTTTCTCAAGGTAGCTGACCTTCCTTAAGTCTGCTAGGTGCTTGTTTAATGTACATTATGGCATCATTTGAATAACTTGGCTTTAAATATTTAAAAAACATTGAAATGAATGTTAAAATCTCATTAGCAGTGGCATTGCTTGTGTCCCCTCTGATTCTCTATTAGGTTAGCATTTATTTATTGAGATACATTTGTGTTCGCATTATTGTGGAGTATGTTTATCACTGGGAACTGATGCCATTTGATACAACAGCCCTGCAATAATTCATACCTTCATGTCAAATGTTGAGTTTTTGTTGAAACTGCTTTTAGAGTGTCATTTACACAGGTTTAAAAAAAAAAAACTTTATTTTAATACAGGACTGTTGTATCACCTGTAGAGTTAGTTGAATTCATTTTCTATATTAACATGCTTTTAAATAGCTAACCCCTGAATTTAGTACAATCCATTATATACAGCTGCTAATCCTAATGTTTCTCCTCTGTTCTTCAGTGTTTGACCAACTAGACCTGGTGACTTATGAGGAAGTGGTCAAACTGCCATCGTTCAAGAGGAAAACACTGGTTTTGCTTGGTAAGTAAACACAGTAAAAGTAGTGTTAGTCTGCAGGTTCATTCTAACCAAACACTGATTACAGATGTTACTTTGGTGTCTGGTTGGATAGAAAACCCTCAGATTCTCAGCCTGTTCTTTACATTACAAACTTTAAAAGGAACAATAAATATAATCTGGATTCAAGGAGAGTGTTTGGGTGTGAATGCCCTCTTCTTCCATCCACTAACCCCTGGTTGACTGTGACTGGTTTTGGGCTGGTGTTTGTTTCCAGTGTTCAACCAGTCTCTTGTCCTTCCACCAATGTACTGTGTTCCCTATAGCTGTTGCATGTGATGTACCAAGAGAGTTTCAGGAGTTTAATGTTTTAAAGTGCTGTCTCTTTATGACTCTGGTAGTCCCTGCTGATACTCATTATCCACTCCTTGTACCCGTTGGCCTGAAGTGGCCCCCGGGGCAAGCTGCATCTCTCCCTCTATCCTTTACACTGACAAGGTGTTCACCTCTGATCTTTATGTTGTAAATGGAGATGTGGGCTATTTGGTCAAATAAATTGTGCCAAGGTGCAACTCTAGCAGTTGGATGATCAGATGCTTATAAAGCTCAGTCAATTCTCATCGACATGCAAGCTCAGAAGCTGTTATTTAATTCACCAAAACTTCTTTCAGGTCTCATATTCAGATGCATGTCCCTTTCTTGAACAGATGTTAATTTTATTAGCATCTTTACATTTAGTCTCCTTGAATGTTTTCTTTCAAGTCTGTGCTAGCTGATGAAACAACATGGTGTAAACATTGATGTTACTGTTGGAATTCTCTTCAAAATTGTGTCTGATGACATAAGCTATTTAATACATCTCATCTCAATGCTACAGTATAACAATGATTTTTAACTGTCTGTGGATCTTACATGTTAGTCCAACAGAAGAGGGAAGTTAAAAAAAAAGTGGTCAAAATTGAGCAGTAAAAGAACCACGTACAGTGACATGCATTGAAGAATAGGTTTATTTTCATACAATACTCAAATTCCCATATGTGCAATGAATCTTTATACTGATCATGAAGCAATACCCACACTTGAAGAAATGGTGTTTAAAATCCACAGTCTTTGTTCTGTGCAGAATTCATTTTAAAGATAGCTAAAGCTTGGTAAGCTACAGTGGCGGGACACATCCAGGACAAAAATACCCATTCAGTTTGGCTAACTGAGACTGTTGAAGCCTCAGTGGATGCATTTTTTGCAAGGACAAAGAACTGACTATTGTGACCACCATTTTAAACAGTGTGGTTGTTCTTCACATGCAATATGGCAACCAGTAACTATCCCAAAGTACATACAGCATGTGAGTATTATATCAAGATAACCCACAACATTGAGGAAGCAAGAAAAAAAATTTCTGGTAGTGCACTGTGTTCTTTAACTTTGTATCATTTGGAGGAAGAGAAAGTGAAACCCAACAAATTACAACACACCCAGGCTATGTTGTTGCATCACCTAGTGCAGTTATCACAATACATTCTGGGAGGCTAAGCAATAAATAGACAACTACAGAAAACAGAAACTGTCTAACTTAGTTTCTGAGAATCATTGACAATGTGAGCTGAAAAGTTGTGCAAGGGTATGAACTTCTGAGAAAGCTATGGTGAAATCATACCAGCAACTAAGCTTGCATGTCAACACATTAAAAACAAGAAGGATTTACAAAGTTATAGCTGGTACGAAAAAGAAGATTCCTGTTCCTACTGTTGGACAATGAGAAGATAACAGTTGAAATTCTTCTTTGTGAATAGCACATATGTTAAATTCAAGGCAGAGCCGTCGCGGGAAACCATACAGAATATTACATGCCAAAGTTGTACAGGCTACACACAACTTAATCTTAAAAATCGTACAGATTGTCGAAGATCAGTTAATCTGAAAATGCGTCACAGAAACTGGCACCCTTTCTGATATCAGTGCACCATTTACTAGAATTTCTATGAAGTGAATAAATAGCGTCTACCACAAGACCACAGCTGATGAGATAGAACCAACCTTGATCTCTTTGATCTGACCATCGAAATACTACATTAGTAGTGTGACACGGTTTATTTAATGCACATATTTTTAAAAGAGCTAGAAGAGTGTGGACAGCTGTGTTCATGTGAATGCTGACAGGAACACCAATATCTCAAGTTAAACTCCACAACAAACAACATAAAAGATCACTTGCAGAACATCTTATCAGAGACGATGAGGAGGATAGAGAGAGGAAAGTCAAAAGGTTTCAGAAGTGGATTATGAGAATTTCCTACTGCGACCAGAACAGACAACTCAATCAGTGGGGACTACTGGTGTTGGTACCAGATGTGCTCTGCCTGCCAGATTGGCCCCGGGTCCTGTGTTTACAGATGCCATAACACATGATTGGCTGTACTGTGCAGCTCTCAACAGACGTGCATAGAAAGCAAGATGGCTCACTCTTTACCTACTTCCATCATCAGCTCCAGCTGTGTTTCATTCACAATGTTAAGACTTTACAAACATTTTTTATCATCTTCTGGATGCAGTCTGATGAGGTATGAGTATATAGTTATGGTGACACATGCATGGACCATACGCTGCAGCTTTTAGATAACATATTAGCAAAAGCGGTGCTAAAGTTTTAAGTTATTAACATTATTTCAGCTAATACTGAGAAGTAGGGAACTTTCATACAAAAGAATAAAATAATGTATTGTAACACATTGTTTCAGAGCGGATTACGGAAGTAGCTAATGAGTGAGCCATCTCGTTTCCTTCTCATCTCTATTGAGAGTTGCCCTTTTTCCGACAGCAATTTGTAAATGTGTTACAGCATGTGTAAATGCAGGACCTCAAGCACATCTGGCAGGCAGAGCACATCTGGCACTGGAGGCATCCCTGGCAGCACAAACCAACTCAATTCTTTAAAGCACAGATTTGGATTTTTCAACTATATCTTAACACTCTCATGCATTATGTACATTGAATGAGTTATGGTTTGCTACTCTGATACTGGCTGTGAAACAACACCACTGTGGAGGGACTACTATAAGAAACAGAGGACAAAATCAACTATTCTTATGTCCAAAAATATATTCCAGAGTTCCCCTGAGCTGATGATAAGCTTCAGTACTGTGAGTTTGACAAATTGATTGTGTATTCCTACACCTATATGCAACTGCCACTCCCAGCAAGGAAACACACATACTAAAAAGGCTATCAGTTTGTAAGCTACCCATTGTACTTGGCTAATTTGGACTGCTGAAGCCTCATTTTAGCTTCAGATGAACTTTCTATGGTGGCATTACATGACAGGCGGTTACAGCAACCCTCGAGTCATTCATTGTACCTATGGCATGCCAAATCTCTCCTGCAAGATCTCTGCTGGTACATCCTAAAGACACAACCCCCCCAGGAGAGGAGATCTGGAGTGGTGTATGAGATGACATGCAATAGCTATGGGTAACACTACGTCCTGATACAATAGACTGAGTGAAGGGAAAGGCTGGAGAAATACGAAGACCCTTCATGTATTCTATCATTTTGTGGGGCCAAGAAAACCCCAAAAGTAATCCAATCCTTCAGTATATGCATGATCACATTAAAAGGTTTTATATTCTGTGTACTGACAGAATAAAACAGTATAATCCTACATAAAGGTCCAGTCATGTAAAAAATTAAATACTGTAAAAATGCCAGAATTTTAACAAATACAAAGACTACAAGCATGTCAAGCAATTAAGTCACAGTTTGGAACTGCCTATTACTGGATTGACCAACCTGTTGTCTCCTTTCATTCAGGTGCACATGGAGTTGGTAGGAGGCACATCAAGAACACGCTCATTACCAAACATCCTGACCGCTTTGCCTACCCCATCCCTCGTAAGGAGACACACACACACTCACTAATAACATCTGCACAGGGTGGTTACATGTCAGAGAAATCGTATCAGATCACTATCAGCTACTGAAGTAGTCCCTGTATTATTATTGTTAGATGTGAACAATCTATAGCAGCAAATCATAACAGGAACTACATTGTCTACTACGGGCTGCATAACTACAGCAGCCAACGAGTTAGCTTCCAGTTCACGCCTCGCATCCAGCTGGGAAAATAAGGTACATTTATTACATGTACCATTTATCATTAAAGGAGGCAGAGGGATAGCTAAAGTAGTGTAGCTAGCAGAACTGGGGGAGAGCTATGAGTGTTTGTCTGAACTAGTAGAAGTTATAATGTATAGTGGGGAATTATCCGCTGTAATGAAGAATATAACACATTTAACTGGGTTGAGCTAGAGCAGCAAAATGCACTACCAGCGACACAGAAGCTCTGATAATGGAAACAATACACTGACTGCAGCACGCCAGAGAGCCGGACACTGTTCAGTCTGTAGGCAGAATAGTTATGTTGTATTGGGTTATGGATATAATGCGAAATGAAAGAATAAACATCATCAACAGCACGAGCGCACACAGACTTCAATGTAATGTGGTTTTCATCTCTTTCTGCTCAGACACAACTCGGCCTCCTAAGAAAGACGAGGAGAACGGAAAGAACTACTACTTCGTGTCTCACGACCAGATGATGCAGGACATCAGCAACAACGACTACCTGGAGTACGGCAGCCATGAGGATGCCATGTATGGAACCAGGCTGGAGACTATCAGGCAGATCCATGCACAGGGCATGATCTCCATCCTGGATGTTGAACCACAGGTAACAACAGCTTTATGTATCTGAAAAGTCATTTTCAGACATGCACTTACTAAAAGGACCAGCAGTTTTACATGACAACTTCATGTTTAACAAAAAGTCCTAGAGTCACTTACGCATAAAAATCATGACAGCACGCTCATTTGTGAATACAATGCCATCACATCATTGGTCAGTCTACAGCAGCACAAGGACAACGACATCTGCAACAGCAACTGCAAATAAAGTTTTAAAATCAACTGACTGATGCCTTCATTAATATCAATTCTGTTCAAATGATCTGCTGTTTTCTAGCGTTACCACCACAGAAGAAGTAGGGCTTTTTCACTCACTACTATGCTAAATACCAAATAGCATACACGGCTCCTGTCATGTTGTCAAGTTATGCCATTACAGAACTTCAGTGTCTTTTTTAGGGCTGCACAATATGGTAAAAACACCATGTTGTGATTATTGTGACATATCACGTTAAGGTTGGGAATGATCATTTTTGCATCACAAATTACATTATTACTGAAAAAAAAGATTAAAATCATGTTAATCTAATGTTTGCTGGTGTTCGTACCGATATGTTTTTCTGTTGCATCTGGAGAACAGGATTTGTGCCGTTTGTCACACATTTTACATTCATCAAAAATATTCCACTTCGATAATGTTTCAATTAATTCTGCATCCTTGTTTTTTTCTTTTTATATACATGTTTACATACAGCTTAAAATGTTTGGAATTTAATGGGCTGACTGGAAGTTAAATTAAAACTACCCTGATGTTGAAACCTATTATTAGTGATTTGTAATTGTTTGTAGCCCTGGTAGCCAATACTGTTGTGCTTGTTGAAACTTTTGCTTGCATTTTGTTTGGCAGTTTGTTTGAAAGAACTACAGAATTCCCTTTCTGTCTCTCATCAGGCACTAAAGATCCTAAGGACAGCTGAGTTTGCGCCCTATGTTGTCTTCATCGCGGCTCCCAACATCACCCCTGGCATGACCGAGGTACAGTCACACACTTGCTTCCTCTCACACTCGTCCCCAAACTGTTCCAGTTTGCTTTATTTGCACGTACTAACTCCCATTCAGTCACACTGGCATTATAGTCTGAACTCAGAGACATTTCAGTCTAATTTGATATCAAATGATAATGGGACTTTTCTGGCCTACTTCAAAACAAGTGGTACTTTTGTGTACTGGCAGTGGTGGTATAAATAAACACTTTGTTGACAAAAGGAAAAGCAGACTAGCTGAATTAAAACAATCCAATCCAGTGTGAAAGACGCCTTCATTTTTTGTATCTGTCGTCCTTCTTGCTTCGCTCAGTGTTTCTCTCACTGCACGTGCTCTGTATGCTTTAAGCATGTTTGTGTTTTCTTTGGCATGCCTATTCTCATTTGCACCCAAGGTTCCAAAGTGGTGCAGGAAACTACCAGTAAGTAGTGGTTAAACGCTGTGAGTTGAGCTTGTTAGGAGATTGTAGAAAGGCATGTCTGGCCTCTGTGTTTGTGTAGCTCTAGAACTCGTCCAGCTTTGTCCACTCGTATTCCCCTTGATTTCCTCTAAATCCTCTAATCCCTCTAATAATCCTCTTTAATTGTGTGCTCTCTCAGTAGTGCATCTTCATTTTTGATGCAACGTTTTCTCCTTTGGCCCAACCCTGCCTGTCCATTTCATTTGTCCTTCCTCTACACTGGATGATGTGGGGGGATATCGAATTGCAATTTTCTGATCAGTATTGTGATTTAGACAAACTTCAGGCTTGAATTTGTGGTCTACATAATATGAAGCAATATTTAGATCGTACTGTTTGTTGTTTAAGAAGCATAGCTACTTTCATAACTAAACAATTTAGCTCACTTTTACAGGATGTCTGCTGAGTCATCAAAAGTCTTGAAAGCCATCATCTGAATTTCAGGCCTTAAATACGTTAAATGTATTGGATTACAGAAATTAATGTTACTGGTATGAAGTTACATTTTCTCAGTCTCACTTTTAAATATGTTTTTGGGAAATAATTAATAATTGATCATACTGTAACAACTATAGAATAAAACCGACATGGAACCAACATTGAATTTCCTTCATACTTTTTGCCAGTATGGATGTAAAATAGGTCTTAAAAAGCCTAAAATTGAACCCGTTGAAACCTGCTTTTAGTATGATATCATATTACTGGTTAACAGTCAAAATTTACAACATTTAAAAAATGCGTTATATTTACTGATGACAGCGACACATTTACAATAAAGTGGCTTATCTGGAGGAAGAATCATCGCTGTGTTGGTGTTATTTAATCTAAAATTTAATTTAATAAACAAAAGAACGAGAAAGTTCAATCTTGAAACAATCTTTGGCAAGAGGAGATTGACCAGACAACACCCGAGTTCTTGTGTTGTATTTTAGCCCATTTATGAAATTATTCAGCCAACTACAGCTCAATCGAATGTCGGCATTAACCTCTTCCATCATAAGATGTTGCAAATACTGCAAGTGACTACAAGTTTTGCCAGTCAAACATATAGAAGTGGACCACAAACAGCCTGAATGCGCCACAACCAGCCATTTACCCCTCTCTCTGTTTCTCCTCAATCACACTCAGGATGACTCTCTTCAGCGGCTTCAGAAGGAATCAGAGATGCTGCAGCGGACCTACGCTCACTACTTTGACCAGACCATCATCAACAACGAGATTGATGACACCATCCGACTGCTGGAGGAGGCTGTAGACCTGGTGTCCACCACTGCTCAGTGGGTCCCCGTCTCCTGGGTCTACTGACATACACTCAACGGCAATTCGCTCATCGCCCTGAACGATCCATCTCTGATCCAACGCGGATGCTAAACTTTGGTCAAATCCCCTTGAATCACGTCTCTCATCGGAATCATACATTTCTGTAGATACACTGTTGTTGAAAAAGAGGGAAATGAAGAAACTAATGACTCACGACAGAGACTTCATCCTGCCCCTACCCACTTTTTCTCAACAGCCTCAAAGGCATATTGTTGTGTACATATATACATATATATATATAAACGATAAAAAACTAAGTGAATATGGTTCTGTCCTTATATAGTGGAAGGGTGGGCAGTGGAGGGGCAGTGTGGTAGATATTTTGTACTTTTCTTTTGTAATTGATGGATGGGTGGTAATATTGGAAAGGCAATAGCGAGCATGACCATAAAGCAGTCTTATGTGGGTGCCAGTGTGTGTGTTGACCTTTAAAGGCACTTCTTGTGGTACTCTGTGTCCTCCCCTCCAACATCCCCCAATCTCCTCGGCCCCTGTGACAAACAAGCCGAACTCTGAAGCACATTAGAAGCTGCTATAGTGGCAACAAGTAACTCCCTCAGCTCCAAATGCAAGTTTGAGTGAAGCAAAAAGCACAGGAAACTTGGCAGTTTCTTTCTCCCTCACCCGCCCCCAGCCCTTTATTTATTTCACTGGCCCTCTGTGCCTGTCAGTCTGTTGAAGGAGCACACTGCATCCCTCTACGCTGTCTTTCCGTGTGTTGCTGTAGCCTCTTGTACCATGCTTCCCTTCTCAACCTCTGACGGTCTTTGTTTACATCTCAGTTTGCACAAAATGGACAATGAAGAAGACGTGCTGCATCCCGTCACCTCACAGTTTTCATTTGGTCTTGCCTACTCTCTTCTGGCTGTGTTTACCCCTCTCCCTCTACGTGAAATGCTAATCAGTGGTCAATGGATCTGGAATATCGTTCTTAGGGCATGACCAGCTATGAAAAAGCACTTACATCCACAACTAAACATGGCTCCTGAGCTGGAAGACAAAAAAAGAGAAAAAAAAATAAACTGAAAGGAGAAAATAAACTGCCTTATCAGAGCCTCGGGGAAGAAGTCGGTAACACCTATGCACACCCCTGGTTTCTGCCAGGCAGACCGCCACGACAACCATTTTCTTCTTTCCTCGCACTCAAACAGTGAGCCACACTTGTTAAAATGAAAAGTGTTCATAAGGAATGCCTGTGTGGAAGGGGAGGGCCTCATGTAGGTGGGATTAATCCAATCCTAGAGCCACCATTTTGGAACTGTTAACTGTTGTCTTTAAAAATATAAGGAGTATTCTTGTTTTGAGGGAGAGAAAAATAACTCTAAATTTTGTGTGTAAATGTTTCAATGGTGCGTACGTCATACGAGTGAATTACCAAGAGCCAGTGTATATTAATCCTTAAAAGAAGCTCAGTATGTGACATAACCTCTTCATGCTTTACCAGAAGTGGCACAGCGCCACCCCGCCTACAGTAACTCAGTATACAGACAGTTGAAGGGTCTTTAAAAAAAATTAAATACAATTTAAAAAAAGTCAATATTTTCAGCTGTGTGGTGTGGCTGCTGCTGTTCCACTTCAAGTAAAGTGTTTTCATTTCAAGTCCTGTGTAAATTACCTCTGCAAATGACAAAAGCAGCTCTTCTGTATGAAATGTTGTTCTTTTTTGTTATTTCATTTTTAAAAAAAATATATTTCCTTTTACGTGTTTAAAGTAAACTGCCTCGTCTTCCTTCTGCTTCTTTTCTGAAGTGTGTGTGTGCAACTTAATGTGTGCGAACAACTATATTGTTGTATTTTACGTACAGATTTAAAAAAGGGATTTAAATCAGTCGAACACACTATAGGGCTGCTTAAAAAGACTGTTTGCCAAACAAACTAAATTTCTGTTTCTCGCTGCTCTGCAACAAGTGGAGATTTATCTATTGGATTTCTCAATGATCCGGTTTTAATGAGAGACGCTTCCATAGACAACTATGTAAATCTACTCTACATTCAATGTCATGCCCACAAGGAAAGCGCAATGAAGGTCTATATAAAATCACATTCTCCTCATTAATAATACAGCATTGCATTGTTTGTTGTAGTCATAAACTCATTGATATCCTCATGCAAAAATAAAGCTCAGTTCAAACAGCTGCCAGGCCCTGGTTAAGTAACACAGGAACACCTAATAAACAGATTTCTTTCTGCCTGTATTGATTTGAAGCACAGTTTTCAAGGAGAGACAAGGGTCTGGTCATTAAAAGAGGATTGCAAAGCCTCAGCTGAATCTGTTCAGGGTTTACTGGTTGAATCCAAGGCCAATACTGCTATAGATTGATAAGTAATAATTAATTTGTACATGCACAAGTTGATTAAAGTGATTTTTGGGATATTTTTTGGTCATTCAGGAGATTGACCGTTAAAATGTATGCTGCTTAAATCTGGGCAATCATAAGAAACCTTTTGTTGTTGGTGTAGTGATAATGCAGCTTACAGCAGTACATTATATCAAGACATTTTCACTCACAAATGTCATGTCAAGTTCATTAAAAAAAAACTTTTAATACATTAAATTTTAATTCAGTTATTTTAACGACTGCATATGGCAAAAGAGCATTTAAGAAGTTGAATAGCTTATTTCACCTGCTGTCAAATTCATATTTGATGCCTCTGTTTTTCCCTCTCTGCCTGTCTGGCTGTTCAAATCAAACAGGAGCATATAAGGACTACAAATAAGTCTCTTTTTTAAAAACAAAACACAAACCGGTTGGTTGCCCCTACAAGCACAAACAATGAGTTCAGACTGAGTTCAGAATAATGAATATCAAAGCTGCAGACTGAGGTTCGGTCATCAAGGACATGTTGAGTGTCTGCCTGCAGGCTTCAATCCAATCAGTGATGTGCTGGAAGAAGCTGCACAATATGAGCCGTGTGGGACGTTTCCACAGTCTCTAGTTTAAAACAGGGCACCACAATCAGGAAGCAAGAACACAAGTCACACACTCTGCCACCCTACAAGCTGCTGGGCCTGAGGTGTAAAAAAATAAATCTAATTCAAGTTCAGTTCCTCCAAATGACAAGAAATTGTCAGACAAACTCTAAGTTACTTCTACTGGTATTTAGCCATGCTGGGGTTGCCCAGTGTTAGGGGTTTCTATCTTTCTCTAAGAAAAATCTCTTTTCATTTCCATTAAGCCAAAAAAATACACCATTCAATAAATTCTTCATCATGAAAAAAGTCTGGACAGACATGGATGTAAACTGCTACTTTCTACCAAAGAAATACTCTCTTTAAGAACTGTGCATGTGTTCTGTGGATTATCCAGAGTGACAGGAACACTGATTATGTTGAATATTTTAAATGTAATTATTTAATGCTGAGCAAAAACAATTCCACTGTATTCTGGTTAAGGCAGAAAATATATTCGAGAATATCTAAAAAATCTACAAATTACATAAAAAAAAGTGCAGTTTAGGTGAACTGAACTTTAAATGAGATGCACAGAAACACAATTTTGACAAAAAAGGCTCATGGACAGAGGTGGGAGGACAGTCAGATGACTGGGTTAGGCAAGGGACAACAGAGACCAGGAGGCCAGAGATGATTCACTCTTTAAGGAAGGACTGACTTGAAGCAAGTGTCATATATACAGATTAAACACATAACAGTAAATTATAATATACAGTATGGAGAAAGCAAATGGACAATGGCCAAATAGCAGACTGGAGGCTCGCTGACTCAGTCTGGTTGGAGGCTAGCCAACCCTGGAGTGCTACACTGCTGGGAAGCAAGCAGGCAGGCAGCCAACTGAAGACACAGCTGGAGACCAGGGGCAGGTGGTCAGAGCAGTGGAGAAACCACAACGCTGAGCAGCTTATGCAACCTACGACCCCCGGAACCGTCCACACAAGGCTTAGTTAGCTTAAGGTGTCCCGCTGTCAGGATGGTTCTACAGGTGTTGCACTGCTGGCTCAGC
The DNA here is from genome assembly GCF_004916995.1 of Morone saxatilis. Taxonomy (NCBI): domain Eukaryota; kingdom Metazoa; phylum Chordata; class Actinopteri; family Moronidae; genus Morone; species Morone saxatilis. The sequence continues at coordinate 3,553,132 of NW_023340206.1, forward strand.
AGGCTGAGTACATACAACCTGTGAGGCTGCAGGAACCTGTGGAGGCTGGAAGCTGGAAGCTAGACAACTCAAATCATTTATAGCCTCAAAGGGCTTCAAAATCTGTATGAAATGTGACCCTTTATTCTTAAAGCCTTGAATTGGATGAATTGGATAAAGGGATGAACCATAAGAATAGCAATACAGGAGGGATCGCTCTTACAGAGAGGACAGCCGTGCCAGTAAATGTCATACAGAGTAGACAAAACAACAATATTAAACTTGGAGGAACAGAACGACAATAGCTGAATAGCAGGTTGGAGGCTAACCGACTGGGAGACCAGCTACAGGGTAGACAAGGACAAGGACATACTAGGCTTCTGCTAGGAGACAGAATGAGCATCAGAAGCAGAGTGACACCTCTATCTGAAGAAAGCAAGCCTATCGGCAAACTCTGGGTCCTGTTTGCACACGAGAGCCAGGGGCCTCAGCGAAGCCTGGCTCTTCATTTAAGAAAAAGTCCTCAGTGATCCCCACATGATGCCAAGGGAATGGTAGCAAGGATTGGTGACGGCCTGCTGAGTCCACTCCTGTCCGGATCGTACTGTGATGTTTCATTTAGGTGTGGACTCCAAAGAAGAACTCGGATGCGAGTAAAGGATGTGAATGAGGTCGATGTCCAGAAAATGTCCAAGGGGGGAGCAGACAAACAGGAAAAATCCCCAAAACAAGCAGCATTTTTATCGACCACTAGATTTCCAAGGTTTTTGTACCTCAAGCTGTTTTAAATTGATATACAGATTCAGGGTTAACATGTTGAAGCGGAAAGCCTGAGAACATTCTGGCCCTGCTCAAGTCTGACCAAACTCGTCACTCGTAAAAGATGGTCAACGGTTAAAAGCAGCCCGTTTTTCTAGACTCCTGAAAAGCCGACAGTTTGGAGATAAAAGGTCTTCCCCTGACAGCAGTGATATGCTGCCTGTCCGTCCGCCTGCTGTCCTTTTGTCCAAGGTTGAATCTATCAGTCTTGTGAGGCGCGTAGAGCTGATAGGTGACTGATGTTGTCCCTCAAGAGACAGACGGACAGGCCTGATGGAATAACTCAGTGCTAAATGGAGCGGGGAGTTTGCTGGCTCATCTCGGGGCATCGCTTGGTGGCGGACTGTTGTTTTTCCTCCGCTGTGTGTTTGCAGAGATGGCTGTTTGACTGTGTACTCTGGCTCGGAAGCACAGATAAGTCACTGCTTGCTCCAACGGTTCTGAATTGGCTGCTTTGAGCTGAGAAAGCAGGAAATCCTGTGATATGATGAGAGTTCAGCAGCCACTTGTAAAGCATTGTCTGGTGGTTATCTGGTTTTGAGTTACTGGATATTGAAAGCATTTTCTTCACTCGGTTATTGTCTGAGCAACAGTAATAACACGTCTGCAAAGAGTGCGGCAGCTTAACATGTTTTTAGAGTAAATAGAAGCTGTTACCTGTTGGTTATTTACCAAAGGCCTCATTTCACACTACATTTCTGATGTTAAAGAGGTGGACAGTCTGATGAAATTGATTTTTCATTCATTTTAAAAGTAAATTACCAGGCTGATGACTAAAACTTGAGTCTACAGTTGAGTTATAGTATATATACTAAATTATACTTTATTATACTTTTGAGAGGCTTTGCAGCTGCCAAATCCAGGCATGTTTATGAGTTCAATGTTCTGCAAAATCATTTTAAGAAACAACAGAGATGGATACGAGTCGTCCTTAAACCATTTTTTTTTTAATTCAGAAAGTTAAAGTTCTTCACATTTAATGAAAGTTTAGAAGTTAACAGTGGAATAAGAAGGTGCACTGTTAAAGAGCCCTTTCTGTCAGACAGCAATGCCTCTAGAAGGATTTAGTTTTTGATTGCTTGAAAGAGACAGCCGATTGCCTACCGTACATTCTCGAGTCATTCTGAAACCTGTCTGGTAAACCGCAAGTGTTTCAGATGGACTGCATCATCGATTTCTCTCTCACTTTGAGCATTGCGTGTAACACGTTACGTCTTTTCTCATAAACTTGATATAAAGACCAAACTGTTACAAAAGGAGAGCTTTCTGTTATTTGACTCGAGGCTTTTCTCAGCATTGGAGTTGTTTAAGTGCAATGTGAAAAGGTGCAAAAGGCCCTGATGATAAATGAAACTCTTCATAAACAACCCTGAGAAATAGTCAGGGTCATTAGTAAAAACTTTGATGAAAAGCGCCTCAGTCCTTCAGAATTCTGCATTAAGTTGATCTCATTTATGTCCTAGAAAGATCTTTGTATAATTATCATGATTTATTCTTGGGTTGAATTCAGACGCATGTTTTCTGCCACACTTCGTTACTATAGAAACTGTTGCCTGCACAAGGAGAAACGTCTGGCCTTGTCAGGTAATTACACACCGAGGGCACCGTTGCTTTTATGCTCGTGTCACTCTGCTGCTTTGAAACCTGTTGCTCAGGAAATGGAATTAAACTCTAATGTCTACATGCCTCTGGAGAAAAAAAACTACTCATCAGTAGTGATGAGATTCAATGTCAGAAAACTTTACTATCCTTCAAGGTTGGACGAAAGTAGAGAATTCTGCTGCAAGACTTCTGACACCAACAATCTCACATTTCCTCTGCTCTGACCCCCACTCAAACATCTCTGGCTGTATATGGTCACAGTCCATAATGCATTTTTAAATCAGTGCTTGATCGTATCATGGATGTATTAAGAGAACTGGATACAGTATTGGAGGTGGCGCTCTGTTCTCAGTGGCACATAAAGCCAAAACAAGGTGATGCTCAAAGAATGTATCCATCGTATTACAGCAGCTTCTTTCACAATGTATGTGGGAATGATCCTTTTTACATCACAAATTGAATTTTCATATTATAAAAATCATAATTATGTGAAGGTTTTGGGGGTCTGTACCACACAAACATGTTCTCTTAAAAGATATTTGTAGACCAGGGCACCTCTGCAGCACTACACTACGTCATTATCATGCTGTTTATTTGACCTTCATCAAAGCATTACAGCTCTTACGATTTAAATATTGCGATTTCGATAATATTACGATTAATTGTGCAGCTGCAAATTAAAGCCCGGCACTCTCCCTGGGGTCTTGGGATCATATAAAAAGGAGATCTGCAAATAAAGAAATGAATTAGCCTGTATTGTTCATTGGTTCATTTGTTTTGTTGTCACTGGATTTAAACTTGCTATATAAATAAACCTTTAAGAAACTGTCACTGTTCACTGAACCTTGACAACTCCCTGAACACCAGAAAAACAACCCATTGGTTGGTTTGTTTTTGTTATCTGATCATTTTCAGTTCACAAGCCCCAAATGTCAGAAGAGTCACAGATGAAAGGATGTCACGTCACCTGAAGCTAAACTGAAACTCACATGGAAATGGTGAGTAATTTAGTTCACTGGGCCACCTTTGAACTAAATGTCACAGTGAATACAGCTGAATTAAGAACTTATTCAGTAGGGTTGAGTGAGTACTAGGCTACAAACATAGCATAGTAAGTTTTATTTAAAAAACTAACTTTTCTCTTTGCTCTGAAGCTCCATTCTGAGGCTGTCCTGTGAATAGTTTTCTAATGCAACGTCTGATATCAAATTCAGGCTCAAATGATCAACTCCTGGTTAATCCTGCCCACTTCAATAACAGATACAAACAGATCATTTAGTTGGTTGAACAGACACAGACATGGTGCAGACCAGAATTCGAAGCTTAGCTTTACTATCATCATCAAAAATCAGCTGGGGACTATGACGCTCCACTATGACACTACTGTGGGTTTCTACTGTAAATGCAATAAAATAAGTATTAAAATACTGCATTATGTAATCATTTTATTCATTTTAATGGATGATTGAAGATGAAAACGAGCCCTACGCGTCGTCCTTGTCTCATGGTCAGCCATGCTTGATATAAAAAAGGGACCCCCCCTCAGTTCAGTCTACTTTAGATGATGTGGAACACTGTGATTGGCTTATAGACATCCAGTCACATAAGTTTCAGTAACATTACTCACAGATCTAGGCCTCCTTAAAAGGGGAACTAAATGCGTTAAACATCTGAAACAAGCTACATCTTTTGTCATTTCTTACTCAGGTTGGACTGGTTCCAAAGAGAGATAATATTTTGTTTCCTACTCGAATTAGATAAAAACGCTGTTTGAACATTACCAAGACAGAAATCAGAATCATTCTAACGGTTAGAAACATGCTAATAGTTACTCAACTGGAAGAGCTGCCAACATACAATCACACCTGCACTTATGAATCCCTATGTGGAGCTAAAGCCTGAAGTCAACCTTTGCAAACACTCTGTGGTCTGACGTTGTTTGTGTTAATGAAATGGACCTCACATTAACAGGAGTCCACTCTGCCCTCTGAAACCCATCTGCAGGAGTTTGCTTTGCATAGACAAACAGGATTTCACACCTTAAATTAGGCCTCAGAGACTGAGCAGAGGGTTTTCCCCCACTTATTTATGAAACTTGGAATGTGCAAGAAGCTCTGTTATCGCTCTGCTGCACTCATTACAAACACGCACATGGTCTTCCTATGCAAAACACTCAGATGATTGATGTTTCACACAATGGAGGGATGAGCCCCCAAAAAGTCCCGCTCAGGGGCCCCCCAGTGTCTTGGGCCAGCCCTGAACTGACTTATTAGCCTACAATAGGTCTGTTTGGAGGATGCATCAAGCCAGCTACACACAGCTGGAGACAGACTGGATGTTGGCTGATTTTGCTTTCCAAATTAAAGCTTCATATGTCGACTACATCCAAACATGTCATGTGAATTGAAAATAAATGATGGCTACAACGAGAAGTGTTGGCTGGTTAGTCACTGTTGGCTGTGGGTAACACTTTGCACTCATTTTACACCATCTGAACACTCTTCTCTGCAAGTACAAACACCACAATCACATCACTCAGAACCCAACATTACTCTCCACTGCAACTGCAACTATGCATTCACAACTGTACCACATAAAACAGCAGCAGGTAGGAGTCAGAATTACTCTGAAGTAATTATATTATTACCAGTGGTGCAAATATAATGAAATGTGCTTCTGCAACAGTCCAACATAATTCAGGGTTTCTGCAGGTTTCAAAAGGTTTGATTTAAGACTTTTAACACCTTTTTAAGACCACTGTGGGAAAAAGAAGTATGCAGGATATGAAGAAAATGTATATGGGTTGCTGTCGGTTTCATTTTGTAGTTGTTACAGTATGATCAACACAATTTTTCCCCTACAAATTTAAATGCAAGACCGAAAATGTTCATTTTATACAATTAACATCGACTTCATTGAATCATAAATCATATTTAAGAACTTTTAAGGCCTAATATTCAGATTACTGGATCCCCATTGACACCTTATTATAGAGTGGAATATATAATGGTGGACTGTATAGTTTAGTTACAGAACATAAATAAGTAAGGTTAACTTCACTAAACAAACCCATAATGTATACAGTAACTAACTACTGTTACATATTTACAGAATACAGTTTCATTGAATTTCTGCACATCAAATTTTACTGCGTCAATATATGAATATAAGTATTCAGTATCATATTTTAGAGATAGAAGATATGATTATGTTCTAAAAAGAAAGCATGAGTGACATCATGAGTTACTGCTGGACATGCACTTGCTGCTACGTTGTTATGCTTTTATTGTGAAAATGCTGACCGGACGTATGTTGTTAGTGCCTCGAGTCTAGCGTATAAAAAAGATGATATTCGTCAAAACAAGCTCATAACCATTGGGGCAGCTCTGAGAAGCGGCATGTCGTGTTGTGAGTGCAGAGACCGGGAGGGCAGCATCCTGTACAGCCTCCTCAACAGAGGCGCTCACAGCCCGCAGGGACACCTGGAGACCGTCGCCGCGCAACAGCCCTGCTCCTGCGCGTCCAGGAGGAAACTGGTCGCCATTCGGGCTCCGCAATTAGTTTTCAAAGCGGCCTCGGAGGTGCTTGTGAAAACTTTCAGATTCGTGAAAAATGTGCCGTGTTTTCGGGGTTTGCCGGCGGGAGACCAGCTCCGGCTTGTGCGCAACAGCTGGGCGCCGCTGCTGGTTTTGGGCATGGTGCAGGACTCCGTGGACTTCGACACGGTGGAGACGCAGCAGCCGAGTCTGTTACACATGATTTTAACTCACAGCAAGGAGCGACAGCAGGAGCGCACTCCGGCAGAGAGCCGGGACCCCGGGGTGCCGGTGAGTGACGCGGAGGGGATCAAAATGTTTCTGGCGTGGTGTCGAGGACTGAGGATCAGCGTCAGAGAATACGCGTTTCTGAAGGGAGCCATACTGTTCACCCCGGGTAAGACTAAAGACAACTTTAATCTTATTCCTGAGTCTGTTTGAATCACACTGCAGCCTGTCTGTCTCTCCCTGTCTGTCTGTCTCTCTCTGTCTCTCCCTGTCTGTCTGTCT
>NW_023340206.1:3559677-3559874 GCF_004916995.1 Morone saxatilis
TCCTGTAGAAGTGACGGAGCTGGAGTGTCGGGAGTACGTCCGCGCGCTTCAGAGAGAGGCTGAGCGCGCGCTGTACGAGCACGTGAGGACGGTGCACCGGGGTAAAGCGGGCCGGTTCGGCAGGCTGCGCGCGGTGCTGAGCGCGCTGCGGTCCATTGAACCGGACGCGGTGTCGGGGCTGTTCTTCAGACCCGTTA
>NW_023340206.1:3559986-3566494 GCF_004916995.1 Morone saxatilis
GATGGACTGATCGATGGACTGATCAATGGACTGATCGATAGATTCAATGTGATCATGTCTTCATCGTCTTTCTTTACAGAATCTGCTCAGAGCATCAGCACATTAGGATTCTGTGTGTTGAGGAGCTGCAGCCAGTCACTGAAACATCTGTGCTGTCACCTGTCATGCATATTAGATTACACAGCTGTCATTTAACGCCGGTGTTCAGCGGTGTGGGGCTTTACAACAGTCCCAACAAATCCCTGACTGATTCTGCAGAGATCCAACTCTGACACCAGATGAGAACCAGGTTGCTGAGCATTGTGGGAACAACACGCAGTCTCAATAAGAGCATCGCTTACGTGACACAAGTGTGATACAGACATCTGCCCAAACACAAGACCTCAGTCAAGCTCCATGTATCCATCAAGCCATCAAATCACAATCCTCCATAGGTTGAATACATCGACTCCAGCTGCAGAACATCTGCTCCCACAACACTAAAGCTCCCATTACAGAGACACTACCAAACGCAGTATGATTGAAAAAGCACAAACAGTAAGCATTGCCTCGTGTAGAGAAGCAGAAGCGAGAGAATCACAGCTTTAGAAAGCAGAGAAGAATAAGAGGTTCCTACCAGTGATGCTCAGTTTGACGGGTGGAGGCCATCGTCCATCACTTTCTGTAAAGGAAATAAAAGAGCATTAAAAACTAGAAGTAGGCATCCTTTCATTTTACAAGAAAGTGAGTTTGAAGCTTGAAATCTTAATTGTGGGCCATGTAATTGCTGGTTCAGATGCTGTTTATTGCTAAATGAATCGTGGTATTAATGAACAATGCTATCAAACTCCTGCAGATGCACTGTGGTCACTTTAGGGCCGTAAAATCCAACTTATTGCCCCTTAAACACAGTGCAAGCAGGCATCATAATCATTAGCAGTCAGATGTATTTTTCCACAGCTCTTAAATGACTTTCTGCACACGCACACGCACACGCACACACACACACACACACACACACGCTCTTCATCACCAATCCGACACCTACAAAAAAAGTTATGGGTGTCGATTAAAACAGCTGCTACACATTGTAACACACCGGTGGTTTGGGCTCCAGCTCCCTGTTCAGGCAGCCTCAGTGAATACGCCGCCGCTCATCAAGCATTCGCTCGCCGCCTCGTTTCATTAATATCGCCAGGAGCCGGCGCCGAGCTGTTCCTCTTCTTCCTCCTGCTCCCAGGTGCCGCAGCGTGCCGTTACCTGGGAAATACCAGCCGGAATTAAACCACAGGAAACAATGCTGCAGATTATCCCTGCTGACGAGACGGGACACTGTGTGTTCATAATGTGAATTAACATTTGATGCTGAGTCACCTCCCATGACGCACACTTATTTCCCATCTTTGTCTTAACATGAAGATGTGTTGTGTGTCGTTTAAAGTTTTAATACTGGCTGTGATTACGACGTGTACTCTGTGCTGAACCACCACGCTGCTGCCTCTGTTGCTGTACTGACTTTACTGACTTCCACTGCTTCTGCTTTCACATTATGCGACAGCTAAACTTGTTATGATGGATTGAACAGTGTCCTAATTGTTACAGCAAAATTCATTATTAATTTAACTGGCAATTAAAGCCACAAAACACAATTTCCCAGAGCCCACAGAGGCACGTACAAATTGCTCCAAACAACAGTCCAAAACACAAAGAGAGAACTCTAATATTAAATCTTTTATACACGTATCATCTAATATTAAAATGGTTGTTGGTTAATGTTCTGTCGATGAGCTGGCACTAAATATTTCACACATTTAGATCAAATAAACAGTGGGTTGCATTTTAACGACAACACCCTGATTTAAGAACGTTAACGCAAGTAAACACATAGACCCGACCTATTAGTCCGGCTATTGGTGGTGTGTATCCCTGCTGACGGGCTACTGTGGCTTGAGAAATACAGTCCGACTCCTGCAGGAAGTCATACAGACTGGCATTATGTTGTGAGAAAGGACAGATACTTGATTCTCTAAATAAATAATATTATATTTGTACGGCACACAGAAAGATTACAGCTTTGGAACCACTGACCACTTGACATTTCTGGTATTTCTTCAGTCAAAGTTTTCTCAATCTTCCCTCAAGGCTACCGGCTCTGCATTGTTAAAAGTCAGGTATCAAAGTCTAAAAGTTACCCACTTCACATTTCTGCTGCTTATGACAATGAGCGAATGCTGAGCGCAGCTTCTGAGCGTGTCCTCTCAGGGCTTTTCTTTCCTCCGGATGCAGCCTTTCAAGGCAGCAACAGACATTTAAGCTTAGCCTTGAGTATTAGCACCACAATCTCGCGAAGCATTTGCATTAATGGCGTTTTTCCCCCCTCTCAGCTACAGAGTGTAACACCAGCTAAGCTTGTCTCAGATTACTGTGGTTTCCTTTCGGTGCGGGATCTCACATCACAAACAACGCAGCAGCCAGTGGAGCTTCCACACAAAATCTCAGGAATACAGGCTGATCCCCGTGTACACAAACACGTCACACTAAATGTGGACCGACGCTGGAAGAAATGAACCCTTACCTATAATGAATACATAGCATCATAAGCTTTGATACACGATTCTGAAGCTGTACAGATCATCTGATTGGCAGAAAACTGATCTAAACCTACTCTGAATAGTTTTAAGTCTTTTATGAAGCAACCCAAACCTCTCTTTAGTTACAGTCGGTCATTAGGGTTTGCTCTCTCTTTATTTTATGTGACAGTAAACTAAATATCTTTGAGTTTTGGACTGTTGCTCACACACAGCAGGACATGTGAAGACTTCAGGTTGGACTTTAGGAAACTGTGATTGTGAGAAATCGAAGCGATGCCACATTTGATGAAGGATCATCAACTGTACCATTACTATTACAGGAGTATAGTGTACTCAATAATGCTTCTGTCAGGCCTGTTTACACCTGTGAAATGATGAATGTTAATGGAAAATGTTCATAACGTTTGACACAACCACCTTTATTGATTAGCCCAGTAGTTATTTAAATGTACAATTATCTATCTACAGTAAAGAATAACTACATCTTATGAGACAGTGAAACTAAGTTATTACTGTTATACAGTCAACCTAACAAAGTACTACTAGCCTTAATTAAACATTTAAAGTCTTTACTAACATTCCCTTTCTATTATTACTGTGAATGCTTCAGCCTCCGTTCAGCTGTTTAAACATTGTATATGACAGTAAGGTCTGTGCAGGAACACGTGGATGTAACAAGGTTTCAGCTCTTCTCTCGCTCTGGGCTCTTTATTTTATCCATTCTTTTATTTATGGAAGTATATTTATTCAACAGGAGTATCTGTTTGTTGAAGGCAGAAATACATGGAGTTGGAGCATTGTTAGCCGCACAGGAATATCATAACGAAGGGGCATAGCTGTGTTGCCATGGTAATTTGTTTTCTCAACACAATAAAAATTTCATATTTCTATTCCTGTTTTTTTATTATTGCTCTGAATAATTATATATTATTTCAGTTCAGCTGTTTATACATTATAGTTATATCATTTTGTAAGGTTGTTTATGTTTATGTTTACTCAGACATTAAATAAATAAACAACCACTGCTAACAAGCTGACTTTTAAAGGATGTTTAAACCTACAGTGTCAGCACACAGCCTCATAAATATTATTATCATTATTATCATTATTATTATTAATATTATTAATAGATAGAAAAACTACAAACTTTACCGCAGTGACGTCAGTAGGCAAGCGACGGCTCGCACACCTGACGTCTTAATTAGGGAAACGTCTCAATTAAAGTCGTTTTAAAGTGAGAACTAACTTACTATTGTCAATATACTCTCCTCGACAGTAGGAACTCTTTCCGAAGACATTACTTTCAGAAACATGTCGAATATTAACACTTTGACAGACTAACAACAAACAAACAAACAAACAAACTAACACGTGGTTGTTTTCCGCCGCAGCAACAGTTGCTACGTTCAAACTAAACCACCGACACCGGCTGAATATCGCACTGTACACATAATTATGAGGATTATAATAACGCTGATAACTTACCTGTCTTTATTTGACCCCAACATCCGTAAAACCCCACAGCAGAAGAAGTGTTGGGCAAAACTATTTCTCTACCCATAATTCCTTGCGAACACACCTTGCCTGACGCTTCTCCTACCTATTCTGTTTTTTTTTTCCCCAATTTGAACTGAAATCAAGCACCATTAACCATCTTATTACACTAACACTCTGGAAAAACAGAGGTAAAATGATCCGGTTATTGAACATGATGGGATGTCTCACTGACAAGCTGTCAATTAGTGCCATTTCTATGTGTAAGGAAGTGAACATGACAGGTTTAAGTTGCCTGTAGAATATTTAGAAATATAGCATAAGCTGAGCCAGCACTTATTCTAACTTGTCTCAGCAGAATAAAATCATTTGCAGCCATATATTCCTAAATATACCGAGATGAGAGGAGTGTTTGACTTTAGTTGTGTGGATACAGGGTGCCATCTATTTTAGCTCATTTAATAATTTGATATATATAGAATGTGGCACAAATACATATAATAGAGCTTATCCTTCGTTATATATTCACCCTGTGCTAGCTCTGTATCATTGCTCATTTGGGAGCCATAAAAAGAGCTCTGTAAGTAACAGCAGCAGTTCATAATGGCTGCTTTAAAGGAAAACACACACACCTCCATTCATCACAATTATAGGTTCCAGACGGCAAAAATATCTCAACCGGGGCAATTTAGAGAAGATGTGTGTGCCTTTTTTTTTTTTATCATGTCTTAACGATCTACACGTCACCCCACTTTCACCATAATGGCTCAAATTGGGGTCCTTCCCTCCCAGCATGCCTTACAAGAGACTTGGGTGCAGGATGAAGTACGTCCAGCAGATGACAGCGTTTCACTTCGAATTTCCTGAGGTGGCCAGTTTTTCTCCCCGTCTTCTAATTGGAGGACAGAAACTGGTCACTGCTCAAATTCAATGAGGCGGCGTTTTATTCTGATAATACGTTAATGTGATTTCCCTTGATTTGTTCAATTGAGACATGAAAAGGGCAGCTTAGATACGCCAGCTGTATCCGTGGTCAAGTCAATATCCAACCTCGCCACACAGACATCGATACTGTTATAATAATTAAAAGATGGAGCCACTCTTGCAGGAAGTAAGAGTAAATTGAAAGGCTTGGTGAGTGATCAGTGATCCATGACTTGCATCTTCCACACTGCATGCGGAGGCAATTATGCCGTGCTGAACCATGGTGAGTTCAAAATTATTCCAAAAACTGGGTTAACAGCTGCCTGCATCCACTCTCCAAATGCTTTCAGCTCTCACACACACACACACACAACATACACAGCCTCAGTCTCCACTGCCACCTATCCATGCACAGACAATTGGCCTGGTTCTTGGAGTGGAAGACATGTCACACAGAGCACAGTGCACAGAGCTCCGAGTAACAAGGCCCTGTGGGACATACAGGGGCATGGTATACCTGCCAGAGTGAGTAATACTCCTCACCAGTAAGTGTGTGTGTGTGTAGGTAGAGGAAGAAACAAAACATCTGTGCATGCGTACGTCCGCTTGTGCTTTCACTCCAGCGAGTGTCTCCACTTTACCCACACGTCACATGCTTTCGTTCAGGGAGCTTATTACGCCGTGACACTGTAATGAAGTGAAAATGATTTCATTTCGGGGGGGGGGGGGGGGAGAAGTGCCAAAGCTTAGGAACTCCCCCTTTCTCACAGGCACACACTTGCACACCATATGGCGACATGTCGGCTCAGATGAAACATCTGGCGGCTTTCTATGTTCACACGGGCTCAGATGATTAGAATGTAGCTTCACGTTGCAGCCATGATGCCAGAAAAACAAGACGGCTATAGGGAGCGTCTTCCTTCCTCGGGTTCAGTGTAAGGAGGAAGAACTGCGATCTGACTCATCCAGTAAGGTTCAGGGCAGTTGGTCTGTGAGAGGAAGAGATTTTTATGATAGGGTTTGGTGTGGTTAAGATTAGAGTCAGTCTCTCTGTTCAGATCCATAATACCACAATCCTGCCACAAACATTGCACTTACCAGAGTTTTTGGGGACTGGAAGCATGTCAAAATAATCCTGAGACACAGGATTTCATTCCAAACAGTATTCATGTAGATCAAAAGTATAATTATAATGTGCATGAGGTAATTATGTAACACAGTATTCTCATTATATTAAAGTGATTCTGCTTTCAGGTGAGGTAAGACAGTATAGGGAATCTTCTGTGATTGACTGATTCACACATGCAGCCACTGATGTTGCAATAGTTGACCTGAGTTGTACACGTGTTACATTTAATAGAAGCTGAAGGAAACTCTGGACTGGGTCGAGATGGTGAGCGACACAGAAGACATGAAATTCAGGCGTCATATCTATTCTTTGTACTTAAAGGATCAGTTTGACGTCTTTGGAAAAACAGATCTTCAAGCTAACTCTCAAAAAGCATATTTCCCAAAATGTC
>NW_023340206.1:3566594-3579523 GCF_004916995.1 Morone saxatilis
TATTTCCCAAAATGTCTAACAATTCCTTTAACTGCTCTGAGAACAGCGCACATGAATTGACGTCACTGTGGGGAGAATTGGGTAAGCCAAGAAGCTGGTGTATGGATGTGTGAGAAAACTATAATCATGGCATTTTATGGTTCATTTTAAGTGTCACAAATCAGAAGCATTCAGTGACTTCACATTTCTTTATATCAGGTGATCCAAGTTGTGCCTGAAGCCTGGTATTTTGTATCTGCAGCAGAGCTGACATATGATATGAGCAGCAGAATCATGGCTACTACTTTGTCGGTAGTGAACAGTGGTATTTAAGAATAGGTTTAGGTATAAAAACCTCATTTCCACAGAGGATTCATATGGGAGCTTTTTAAATTATGCTATTATGCAGATTTTACTGGCAATAGCTACAAGCAACCCTCAGCTAGAGAACTCATCAATGACATTTACAGGCTGAAGTGCTTCATTTCGATGAAAACCAAACATCTGTTCTCTTTAAAGCTGCATTTTGAGCCACAATACTTACACTTTTAAACATTTCAAGAATACATAGAGAGGGATGTTCTGACCAACTTCTCATCATTCAACAAGAGCACATTGAGGCTAATTAAGATGTCTGGCAGTATTTTAAGATTCTTCCCCATGTCCCTTTGTTTTTCTTTGCTCTCCAATGCTGTTACTTTGATCACGGCAAAGTAAGTAAATGGCTACACTAAAGGCAGAGCACTGAGGCAGAGGGGAAGAAAGATTGTTTATCTGCCTCTAAGAACGTTAGAAGATAAAGGATCCTTTTTTCTTCGAGACATTAGATGTGACATTTTAAGTGAACAAACTTGCCTGTAGTTTTCACTGGACTAAGTCTCTACATCTTCACTTGAATTCCAGACACATGTTCCACTGGTACAGTATACAACTTGTACAAGTTTGATGTAGGAACTTTAAGAGACACCCATTATTGTTCCAGCAGACTTTACATAAGTCTTAATTGTGTTTGGTGGAGAACTTTAAAATATAAAATGAGGGCTCTATCTTTTAAACAACAAATCCATTTCCTGCTCTTGGAGTCTGTCTGTGCCAGCTGTTCCTGTGATTGCAGCCAAAAGCGCACTAAGGTCAGACAACAATCCGGACACGAGGATTTTTTCAAGTGTGTTTTGCAATGCATCGACTCTCCTGATTTAGTCTTCTCTATTCCAAAATGAGGCCGGGCTGATTCAGTCTCTGAGGGGAATAAGGAGACGTATTGATTGTTGTTTCAAGGTTTTTACGGGAGACGGCAGAGTTATGGCGGTTGGGGCCCGCATCGGCTCCACGCCAGGAAAACGGGATCCGGGCATCGTCAGCAATCTATGCCACTGCTCCATAAACAAAGTGATCCGGGTGGCGTTTTTCTGCAAACAAATACAGCGCTCTCACTCTCCATACACACACACGGGACCGTGGAATCACATTACCGTAAATGTGGTTTTATTAATAATAACAGTATCTCTTTTAATGAACATTGCAGATACATAATAGAAAATAAATCAGAAACAGGAGAGACGTCGTCTCAAGAGTCGTGAAAGTGCCTGGAATAATTCTGTGCTATATATTGTCATTGTTATTCATCCTCATCTTCATCATCATCAAAGCCAAGTCGCCAGAAATGTTCAATTCATCATGAAACAAAAATGTGTATCGCCCCACTTAGAAAATGCAAACATTTGCATTCACAGGAGCGCCGTCGCCAAACCCCTGTCAAAACCTCATCGATTCTACACGTTTACCTCCAGATGGGATTAGTATTTCTACTTTGAGAGGCCTTTTGAATAATGACCATTGGTTTCATGAATATGGCTCGATTGTCTTCATCTTAATCACGTTATTGTCTTTGTTATATTTACACAACTTCACGTCATAGAGCACGACAAACTCCTCTGTTTAGAAACGGTGCTCTTGAACGTAATCCATAATCTTACTTTTCATAGGGGGGTGGGGGGGAGGTCTGATTGAAGGTGGATAAAAACAGGCCTGGTTGTAATAATCTAATGGTTGATTGAAAGATCTCCTGAAGCATGAAGAGGGCTGATCCTCTTTGAAACTTTAAGAAATGTCAGGCCTGTTCTGAAATATTCAGTAAAAGCAAAATCAAAAAAGCAATAACTGAAGATTGCAAGAAGATAAGGGGGAGGGAAAAAAACACAATTCTTCATTTATTGTTTACAAGTTCCTCACTTTGCATATTTTATGGCACTAAATGAAACATCTCTACGTTATGAGATGCTGCAGGTATTTTTTAGTATGAGGTTAGTTTCTTGAAAAACAAATATTATGGCACAGCTGCAAGAGGAGTGAGCATACAGGCCGCCTTCACAGGTCTCAGTGGAAATGTGAGAATAGCTCTTGTTTCGTATGATTTGATAAAATCGTACCGACCGCGATGGAAGCTTCCCCTCAGAGGAACAAACAAAAAAAAAAGACTGTTTTGTGAATGGATAATGGTTCACTGTAGCTTGCTTTGGTCTAACTCGCTCTAAGTAGCATCTCTATTGTATTGTTCCATATACTTTAGGATCTCATTTGCATTTTAAAACACTTTCTTGTCACTCTTGAGCATTAATTACATCTTATTTTGAAGGGTTTCATTCTAAAAGGCTTTGAGAAGACACCCCATGATGATTACTGGTAAGTAGCTCAAAAATATAAACGATTACACCCTCTAAAAATGTTACTTTTTTTAACATGAATAACTAAACATTAATAAAATTCAAAAAAGTTCATCATGAAGTCAGCAACTGTTTTAAGGTGTTTCAGACGTTTTCAGACTCTTTTTGGAATGAAACTCTTCATCATTATAGTCAATGTATTCCCACATCTCGCAGCAGTGCTGACTCAAAGTGCTCAGAACCGAGATGTGAAAGCCCTATTTTATAGAGCGTAACTCAACTGACAAATCACTTCCGTTGACAAGCCGGATGGCAAAGAAATAACAGAGCTGTCATTTAAGAGGAAATGAATAACAGAGATAATGGTTTAGCCCTGGACAGCCTTGTTTGGTCCTACGGAGGAAACCAGGTACAGTAAATGCTTCAGGTGACACTGGATGTCAAGGCTCCTCCATCTGTACTGACATCATCGATAGTGTAGCTCCGTCCTTGTTAAATCAACCACGAATCGCTGCGATGGCTGTTAAATCAACGAACATAAAAAGCCCGCTGAGCTGCAATCAGTAGTGGTGCGTTTGAAATGTCAAAACTGCTTTTTTTTAATGATGAAAACACAAAAAACTTATTTTTTCTCTTGCAATATAAGGGTAAGACATTTAGTGAACGACCTATCGATTTTCGTGAGCTGTGCAGTTCCACATAACAAAACCTTGTTTTTTTTTTATTATGTTTCCCAAATTCCTTCTGACAGAAACTTTATAGGTATAACTTCTCTAAGCAAATATCCCTCAGTTACAAAAATAGACTTTTCTTTTTTCATAAAATAATACACATAATTAATTTTCGGTGATATATTCATCTGTTAAGGTAAAGAGCAAGGCTGTTTTTTTAAAAGTAAATGTTATCGTGAGAGAAACAGAGAGATGTGAAGCCTAGCACCATATTCTTCATATCCCCCTTCAAAGATATGACTGTTCTGAAAGCGTTGGAATATGATCGATTTGGAAAACCCATCTTCTCTCCGCTCTCTGGACTCCATAGTTTGCATATTCTGGTTGAGTCCAGAGTCCAGTTCTCAACCCTTACAGCAGCCAGTGGAGCTGAAACCCTTGGAAATCCAAACCAAATCGTTCTCATCTCCCGAAGGCTGTGACTTTGACTCCCACCCACCCCCCGGAAAAACCCAAAAGCTTTATAAACTACACCAGCCAACAAATTAAGATAAAGGTAACAACGGTTTATCCAAAACATCTCACAGGCCATTGCTTCACTTTTAAACAAAAGAAATTTAAAAACGAGTCCCAACTGATGTTAAAACATAAACAAGAAACAAGTCCCAAACACTGATGCTACAAAGAATTAGAAAAACGTATGTACAGGACCCTGTATTCCTTGACTCTCTGGGTAAATGATCATAGGTGTTGGCTTGTGTTACGTGAGTGTTTATACAGGCATACAAAAAAGTTCTCCTTGCTTCTTTTTTGTTGTTCAGTTTTAATAAAAGCTCTTATTGGACCAAAAACAAAAACAAAAAAAGAAGAAAAATCTGCCACCACCTCCATCACCAATGTGTCCAGTGTGTCTGACGCCCCGTCCTCCCTCCCCTCCCCCTGGTGTTTCCTGGTGCAAATTCAACAGCAGCAAGTAGCTTAGTGCCATTCAGGTCCATCTGGCTCCGGTGCATTCAGGGTCCAAGTGCCAGTGGTGAGTCCTCCCTGTGACGGACATCGTATAGATCCACAGTCTATCCCGCCTAGCGCCGTCTCTGTCACCAGATGACACTGGATATACTGGTCTCTCTGGGCAGCAGCGGCAGCATGGCGTTGTTGCCGTGGGCCTCCTCCAGGCTCTGCTGGCGCGGCGACTTGGACTGCGGCCGCTGTCCGTTGATGAGCGTCATGGGGATGTTGCAGTAAGTGTGCTGGTTGCCTAGAGAGGAGAGTGGCGGGAGCGTGCCGCCGGGGGGCAGGTCGTAGTCGTAGCTACGGTAATAGTGTTTCTGCCTCATCTGGGTGTGGCAAGAGTTGTGGAAGGTCGAGCGCAAGTCCGGGTGTGCCGTCGCCATGGCGGTGGAGGTGGCTGCCGCCATGGAGATGCCGAGGACGGGTACTGGAGTTCGCTGAAGGGGCGCCTGGCGCGCGACGTCCAGCACCTGCTCGTGGGAGATGCTCAGGGGCTCCATGCGCTTGAAGGGCATCTCGTAGAGCAGCTGCTTCCAGAACTTGGAGTTGAGCTTGTTGCTGGACGGCCCGCGCCACTTGATGACCGTCAGCATCTTGATGGTGTGTTTGAGGGCCTCCACTTCCTGGTAGTTCATGATGCCGCGCAGCTCAGCGCACTCGATCAGGATGACCTTGATCTCGCCGGTCACCAGCATGTTGCGCAGCCTCGTCTCCAGCTCAAAGATGCTCCACCCCCTCCGCACGACATAGCTGGGCGTCATGACGATGATGAGGCGCTTGCTCTGGTCCACGCAGCGCGCTACGTCCTCGATGTAGGCTGGATACACAGAGATAGATGGATAACTTTGTATAAATACAGCAGTACAAATGAAAAGCATATCTCTGTCTGTATGACTTATCTCTGCTGGCTTGTATTTATTTACTGGATAATTTTAAGTGTACATGAAAGTACACAGAGCTAACGGGTGATGGGAATACGATGAAACATATCACAGCAGCTGTTTGAAGAACTCTCTTGGCCTCATTGTGACTGCTCACCAAACTACTCCGTTTTATCAAAGTTTCAGAAAACCAAATATAATTAACGTTAAGATGGAAAAGTGTGATTTAAAAAAAAAAAGATTTAAGAAGTCGTTTAAATTAATCTAGAGAACTCTAAACTCTACATTAACTAATTTATTCCACAGTCTGACAGGAGGATACCGATACACAAAATGAAGATCAAGTAGTTTTTTATTATGTATTCTAACTTAAGTAAACATCTAAAGCCTCTGCAGCAGTTTTGTACAGAGTTATAGACAAAAACAAGTGGAAGGGCATCACGTGGTTTTACTATAACATGACAACATAAAACACTCAAAGCCGACAAGATACCTGTGTGAGCCTAACTTAGATAAAATTAGTCTGAGTTTACAGTAAATACAGAACTGTGTTCAACTCCCTAATGAGTAGCTCAGCTGCTTGTGTAACAATGATTGTGTTTCCCCAGCACTGTCCTGGGTGTCAAGAGGAGGAGGTGGGGGGAGAGTGTGTGTGTTTAAGTGTGTGTGTAGCTAATGCCTGCTTTTAGCCTTTCTTGGCGGAGACAAAGACAGAGTGGCTCCTCAACAGCAGCTAGACGGGATTAACTGGGCTTCAGTTCGCAATCAAAGCTTATGACCCTCTTGTGTGAGTGTGTGTGAAGAAAAATTGTGTTTCTGTTTTCCTTCCTTCCTCTCTCTTTAAGTCAGGAGACGGCGAGTGTGTGAGTGTGTGTGTGTGTGTGTGTGTGTGTGAATAATATCTTGCAGCAAACAAACGCCACGTCTCCTCTCTGTCCTCTCCCCCATATCTCTGAGAATGAACTCCCGTCTTTCATGTCGCGCTCTGCCCGAGGCGTCGCGATGAGAGGGGCCTGATTAGAGTAAACTTGGATTTGAAGTCGCCCTTTGCTTCAACATGACAAGTCAATCTCTTTGCTGTTTGGTAATCGGTCCTCATGCGGTGATTCGTCACAGTGCGTCCCCGGAGCTACAACTCCCCTGTAGGCTTGGAGCCTGTTCAGTTTGGGTCAAAGCAATCAGGCAAAAACAAGTTTTTGTTTTTATCTCATCATGAATAAAACAAATATAAGAATAAATGGAAACTATATAATTAGCTAATGAGTCGCAGTTTCATTTTATGTTTTGAATTGATTAAATTGAGAGTAAATCTGCCCTCTTGGGGTGCTGTCTGGTAACACTTTATAGCTTTATAGATTAAATTCCTCCTTTCAGAGACCTCACAAGCTTTACAATCAAAGTGTTGCAAGTGTAATAATTGATTCCTGTCTACATAAAAACAAAATCAACGCTAAATTACACGAGGCAGAAAATCACTTTTGCCCCTGCTCTCTATAGTTTCTCTCAAATTTGTTAAATGGGAAAAGTCCGTTGTGACAACTAATAAAGACACGGACTGCCAGAAATTCAAACTCCGGACGAAAAAATTTTAATAGAATTCTAGCTGACATTGCTCAGAGCTCCTTCTTCTCTCCAGCATACTTTGAATTTTTATTCATTTATTTTTTTGTGCAATATATATAAGCAAAACATATACTTTGATACTGATAAGATATGTCTGTGTTAGGCCAATGTTGATACTGATCTATCTAACAAGTAATTTGAAATGTAAAGTTGTATTTAGTTACCTGGGTTAAGTAGCTAGAATGGCATCTATAGTCAGTCAGTGAAAACCTTTCCAGCCATCTTTCCTCCATATTTTATTTCTCGTTTTCACCAGTAACCCATTGACTTGCAATGAGGATGTAATTTAACAGCTGGGAAATTCTGACTTCAATCTTCCACGCAGCAGAAATCTGCTCAAATTGAGTTGCTGGCACCAGTAACTCCAGTTTTGTTCCAGCAAAGAACAGCCACAGAGGAAGATTAGAGGTTGTGACATTTCACTTACAACTCTCCTGAGCCACTACACAACAGACTAAAAGACCCCAATGAAATTCATCTGAAATTCATCTCCTCCCTTCAGTTCAGCTCATGCCTCTGTTGTCCTGATTGTGCCTTGATGTGATTTTTATAGGTTGTGCTTACACCTGAATTTCAAACACGCAGGAGGCGTCCTGATTCCAGGTGGAAAGAAGTGTCTGATGTCTGGTTGGTGGGATCATGTGTAGCTATGCTGCTTTACACTGGCACAGCGCAGCAGCTACAGAAGCAGTGAAGTTGAGAAAAAAGGGTTTTAAGTTTTCAGGCTTGACAGCAAACTGTTAACCTGAGAGGTTGTAATGCTTTCATTTAGTGTCTTTTTAGGTTGAGTCTTGTCTCCCAAACACTACCACAGAACCCATACAATACAGACTCAGATATGGCACTCTGATAATCTGCAGTATGTGGTCTCTCAGCTTTCTTATGTATATGAACTAGTTTGTTCAGAAAAAAATCAACTTCAATATGTTCCTATGTTTCATATATTTCTATTGAAATCAATGTAATACTGTACATTCATTTACAATTTAATACATTTAAGAATGTGATATAAAGGTAGCTTAACAACACCAAATCACATGAACTTTATTAGTGCCAGTTAGTGACAGCTATTGAAATCTGCAGAGCTAGCTACATTTAGCAGGAGTTTAGCTGTTGTTGTTTTTCTTCATGAACTGAATTAGTGCAATTATATAGTAAAACAGATGTCAGAAAGTCAGATAAAGGTTATAACTCGATTTTGACCGACTATGTAGTTACTATGTTTTTGCTTTTGTAGAGCAGTATAAAGTTTAGACAAAAAAAAACAAAAACATTTTAAGTTATTTCTGTGATATATCTATTTGATTCAGATGCAGTAAACCCCACACATCTAATTTCCTAATTAAACCAAAAAAACTGTATAACTTATCTTTAATGCAAGTTAATGCAAGTGAATAGTTTGTTTTATAAAGGCTTTATAGGTTGTAAATAATGGCTTTATAAATGGTTAATAAATTGTAGGATGGAGTAAGCTTTCCAAGGCTTATTACTGAGCAGACTATTACCTTATTAAGCACTAATAAAGCCATTAGTAACAACTCATAAAGCCTTAAAAAGTATGACTTATTACAAATTGTTACCAAAACTACTTTCTATATGACTGATTTGGTCAGAAAATCAGTATCAGTGTGTGTTGACACGAGCGTTAAAAATCTGGGGAAAAAAGTACCTCTAAGTAGTCTTGTGTCATCCTGGAAATGATCATTGGTGAAACCTAAACATAGATATTTACATTCAAAGTATGATCAGAAGATTTGCAGAAAGGCATTTGAAAAAAAAACAGTTCTGTCAATGTGGGGACATGGCTCTGGCATAAACTGTGTTTCTGTAACTGGTGTTTCACTGGCGATTGTAAGGCGGTAATCGCGCTGACCAGTTTATTCCAGTTTAATATGGGACATGTAGCATAAAAAAGACAAGGAAAAGCCTTTCATTTTTGGTGGCAGGAGTTCAGCCAGGTTGTACTTCCGCTGCTATATGTTAATAAAGACTGAATGTACATTAGACACCTATCAGAGTGGTGAGATGTTTAACATGTTGTTACGGCCACCACCGGGTCGTAACACATGTGAAAAATAATCCAGCATACTGTGGAATAACACTTATCAGCAGCTCAGGAGAAGGATTGTTGACACATGCTGAAACCCAAATGGCCAAACTGTGTTTATCTATAGCTGTGGATTATGCTTTATTATATCGACAGTTGAGATGCTAATACATTCCCAATGGGAACTAAATGTTTATACATAGACACAATAAGCCAGCGAGCTGTGCCACCGAGCTGGAATAGCTGTAGACGCACTTCAGATTCCTCTCAATCCTTGCATTTTTATGCCATTTTTCCCATATTACAACAGTCCCCCTGCATCGAGCACATAATCACAGCAAGGGATTCAGTTTATAACCTTGGCACAATGCCACTGAAGAGGAACATAATTAGTAATGGCGGCATGTGCAGGAAGACAGGCAGATGCAAGTATTCAAATGGAGGCTAATAACATAATGATATTATCAAACTCATCGTTGTGATGATGGGTTAATCAAAAGATAAGCACGGGGCATGTGAGAGACGCTCCATTAGAAATATACTGTGGCACAACATGCATTAATATCCATGCATAAAGAGCTTTTTGATTGTACAGCTCACAGCATCACACAGCAGCATGCAGAGGTACAAGTATGTATGGAGCTGGATCAGGAACATGAACTGTAATAATAGGGTAGGCTCGTTCTGCCAATTATACTGCATATGTAATATGGGCTATTATACCTCCCACAAGCTTTATATAGTGTATATAATGCATTTTAAATACTTGGGCACATGAAAAACCAACTAATAAGTCCAGACCCTGATTGAGTATTTTTACATAATTATGTATAGATATAATTCCTTGTTTATGGCTGCAGGGACTGAACTCAAACGTTGTCCGAGACCATAGGTATATTATATTATTGCCTCATTATTACTAATGCATCAAGAGCAGGAAGCATTTTAATGATGCATCTAGTGGAGGTGAAGCACATTTTGTTATATACTTGTGGGTAGTTTAGTCCATAACAATGTACCATATTTTATAAGACAATTAAATGTTGTGTATGAATAACCTCAACGTGCAAGGTAACTTGTGACTATAACTGTCAAATACATGTTGTTAAAGTAAGTGCAATGTTCCCGCTAGTGCAGTACTTGACTGTACTTAATGACTTTCCACCACACAGGCAAGTTTTTCCGTCAGGTATGATTTATCTAATTATCTATTCACCTGTACGGGCTAAAAACTGTACTGTAATTATAACATAGTGTTCCATTACTATTATCTTTTATCAGCACATTTCTCAGGTGAATTGAGCTTCTATTATGTTGTCTATCACTTTTGTTAGGTGATTATAACAGATTAGTTCGCAACATTTCATTTTCTAGTGTCGGATTCATGATCAGTTGCTCTTCAACCCTGTTTCTTAATATATGGCCTCCCTGTACGGCATGAGCACTACTGCAGGGAACCATTAAATCAATAAAACAAAGCCAAACTAAACTTCAGGGGTTCTTCAGAGGTCGGGCTAAGAACACTGGGATACTTTGAAGACCTAAAAACACGTCTGGAGGTACTTTTAGCAGTGATTCCCAACTTTTGTCAATCACCCGTCATGTTCCTTATGTGTTCATTTGAACTGTATTTTATTAATTATATAACAGTGGACGTTGTTACAATATTTTTTCATACAGTTGAAATGCCATAGTTCTACTGCCACACACAGGTTGGACGTTTCAACCATTTGTTCATTACTTTTCTCTAACTTTTGGCTAACTATTTCAACCATTAATCTATTGCTTTTAGCTAATTGTTTCAATTGTTTATCTATTTCAATCATTTATCCACTCCTTTTTTGGTGACTATTCTAACTATTCTTTTTAGCTAGCTATTTGACCTATTTATCCAGGGTTAGGTTAGTTACTGTGTCCGCTCCTCTGCTGCCTTGCTAACAAGTCTACACTCACTCTCAGCTGGCAACTTTTGTAGTAAAAGTACCAACACAGAGAAAAAACCTGCACACTGCTATCTTGTTCCCAGGCTTCACCTGAGAGTGACCATTTGTGATTGAAAACATGTACATGCAGAATCAAAGAAGTGGGAGCAAGATAGCAGCGTGCCGGTGCTTTTTTTTTGCTTCTCAGCACCTGAAAACTGCAGAAGTACCCCTTGCATACAAGTACATCTGGTTGAGAATCACTGCTTTTAGAACAGCAACACTGGAAGGATGTGCTAACTGTTCACTCTGTCTTAGGTGTCTTTTCTCATGCTGTGATGTATGCGTTGCCATGTGCCATATTTAAACTACTAGAATTAAAGAAATAATCTAAAATGATATCTTTCTACTTTTGTTTCCTATTATTTTCCTATTTTTCTGCAAAAATGTAAACTGAAGAACCCCTAAATGCCACCTTCTAGTAAACTGATCCACCGTGGTTAGAAAAAGCTCAGTTCATAATGATCAGATTAAATCAATGATGCTCTTACAGGTCTAGTTATGCCACAACACAGATGCATAACAGAAAACCACAAATAAGGCATGTCACCACTGCACTGACAACACGAGCAGCACGAGCAACACCAAGCGACAAAACATTCTACACAACGTGACATCGCCGTGAGAGAGAGAGCTTACTTCCTGTGGGGATCAAGTCCCTGTCTGGAATGAAGAGTTTATACCCATAATGCTTCTCCAGCACGTCGGGGAGGATCTCCAGGGCAAAACGCTCCTCCTCTCGGGTCTCCTGGCTCCATTGGTCCGGGTCCACTTTGGTGTAGGACAGGTAAGCGTCGTAGTCCTTGTTATCTGCAGGTGGTGGGGGGGGGACAGACAGACACGGAGATGGGTGAAATATCATAGCTCCTGTTATCGACCAGGCAGACCAGCCAGCCTTAATCGTTCTCAGATCCTTCAAACCGTTTCACTTAGTTTTATAACCCCTGCTATCAAGCAGGTACAGAGAGAGAAAATAAAGCCTGGGTCTCATCAACTGAATAAAAGAAAGTCTGTTCCCTTGAATACTTGCAACACTTCATGTATGGGCATTAAAAAGCTCCCAAAACCACTTTGCTTCAATTAAATGTGTATATGTTTTATGATTTGAACATAATGTTTCCTGCTTTGCTCAGCAAAGTTATGCATCGAGATACCCTTGATGCTCACAATCTTTTTTCATACCGGTGCACAGAGAGCTATTCATTCACTGGGAGACTTCATTGAAACAGGACACCTCCATTACACTGACCTCTGGGCACCTCTGCCCATCTGAGTGCTTTTCATTACAGCTCCGTCCCCACTGACGAATAATGTTACCTTGATAGCTACTTTGCCCACTGCAGGCAAAACAAATTAGACTCCAGCCTGAGCTAAATGCCCAACACTGCTTGCTAGGCCGAAAGCATGGCATGGCTCCATCACCCACATAAAAGCTCTGATTGATGACGGATTTGAAAGGACTGAGCGGAGGGATGGAAAGTGAGAAGTGAGGGAAGACTTTAATGTTTCTTCTTAAACTGGAGGACTTCAGTACAATGAGTCACGAAGGTGGAAATGATACGTGGAAGTGAGATATGGCCAGAGCTTCCGACTACTACAGGAAGGCAATAAAAGCTTCTGGCTCCTACAGTAACAGCTCAACTCAAACGCTGTACTCAAAGCTGACTGAACAACCAAACCACTTTATCTACTAGAACTTGGAGAACGCAGACCTTCACTAAGGTGTTTAGGTAATGTTTGAGGTGGCTGTTGTGTTCTGTTGTATGTTTAGTCATGACACACCATTCATAATGATGGTTGCACGCATCTGCGATGAATTCAGTTAATTATGCTATGGTGTTACAATTGAATACAGTTACAATTAGAGTGATTTGGTCTTGAGTGATCCTTGATTTCACTTAAGGGGCCGATGTGTAGGATTTCAGGGCATTTAGCGGTGAGACTGCAACCAACTGAAACTTCTCACCTCAAGTGTAGTGGAAACTACGGTGGCCATCAAACAAAAAAAAAACGTGAAAGGCTCTATCTAAAGTCAGTGTTTGTCCATTGTTGGTTGCTGCAGAAACATGTTA
>NW_023340206.1:3579536-3582210 GCF_004916995.1 Morone saxatilis
TGGATGGATGGCTCAAATGTAAACTTTCTGTGTTTTGAGAAGGTCAAATTAAATTCCATTACAATCCATCGCATTAGGGTGGAGGCAAAATGTTTTCAAGGGGGATAACTCATATCGTCCGCGCATAAAGCTGAAACTATCTGCGAGCAAGACGCCAGTTATTCAATTATTCAGCAGCAAAACAGATACAATATATGTCATATTGGAGGATTCAAGGTTATAACACACTGTTATAGAATGGAATTTAGATATAGATCCTTTTATATTGCTTTTAAAAAACAAAATACAAATGGATTAATGAGTCATACAAATAAAAAAAAAACAAATTTGTATGATGAAGTACTGAGAAGAAGTAGGGTGACCAGGGGTGCTGTATTTTAAGATCCTTTGGGCTCTGCGCAGACACTTCACCTAACCAATATGACTGATGCTGGGTAGCTGAGTACCAATTATCTTCTTGTATGTGGTGACCTTGACAGGTTTCTGTGATGTTGATTCCAAGGAAGCTAAAACTGTTCACCTGCTCCACCTCAGCTCCTCTGATGTAAATAGTGGTGTGTTTCTTTGCCTCTTTTTTCACCTGAAATCAACAATCAGCTCTTCGGTTTTGGTGACGTTGAGCAGTAGGTTGTTTTCTGTGCACCGCTGTGCAGAGTTGTCTCCATGTCGGGAGATGCAGTCATGGGTGTATAGCGTGAACAGGAGGGGGCTGAGCACACAGCCCTGAGGGGCTCCAGTGTTGAGCACTAGAGTGGAGGAGGTGTGACCACCAATCCGAACTGTCTGGGGTCTGTTTGTGAGGAAGTCCAACACCCAGTTGCAATGTGTGATACTCACATACAGTGTTGAGTTAACGAATCAGTTTCATGGGGGAGACGCTGTTGAATGCTGAGCTGAAATCAGCAAACAACAGGTTTTGGGGTCATATTCATCTGAAACTAAATATTAGATTCTATGTGTTTCCTTATTCACTAAAACCATCTCATATCTGTGCCACAAAGGGTGGGAAAAATCAGAATTAGGACACTGCAGTGTGAACGCAGCCTTTGAGCTAAACTCATTAGAGACATGAGCAGGGTTTGGATCTTTGAGTTCCTGCCTTCATTATGACTCTGGTCCCTTTGCTTTATAGTGGCCACCTGCAGTGCAAGAGCTGTGAGGTGGTGCTCAACCCGGACAAGACGCCGGAGCAGAAAAGAGCTGAGAATGAGAGTGTCGGGTCAAGACAAGCAGAAAAGCAGATGGGTTCGAGAGAAGGGATTTTGGGATCAGTTCTCAATACAGAATCCTACTTTTGAAGCTTTTAATATCCTCTCCATTTTACACTGCTGCCTCTCTCGGGGCTATGAGGCTGTCAACAAGATTCACTCACTTCCCGGTGGGTAATCTTGATATTTGGCAAGTGCTCACCACTCTTACACGACACCATGTAATTAATCGAACTCGTTTTATAACGTGCAATTCATTTTACAACATCAGGGACATGTAAAAATAATTGAAATGTAACCTCATAATCACTTAGTATAACTAACTCTGAGGCTTATATTCTACTTCACAGTGACATAAATCTCCCTCTCTGTTTTTCTCTGCTAGCTCTTAAATGAAAGCTGTGTAGGCAGATCAAGGGCTATTTCAGTGGAGCTGATTCACTCGTCTGTAGTGAGAAAAGAGAGAGAGGGTAGAGGAAGAGGGTGAATCTCGAAGGCGGAATGACCCTCCTCTTGCATCTTGAGGAGTCACTCCTTACAGGAGACTGCTGAGGTGTATCTGAGGGTGCAACACACCTCTGAAACCGCATCCAGCACTCCTCCACCCCACACGGCAACTGCAAAGGGAGCAGCTTGACTGGCGCTCAATGCACTTGAAGGGAAGGGGGTGGGGGGTGGCGGGCGCAGGGGGGTAATATATGCATGTGCATAGAGAGCCCACAGTTAGATTGTGAACTCTTGAACTTGCGGTGGAGAGCGCCAAGAGAGTTGGAGGCGTAATCTCTGGGATATCTCTGGGCTCCATTACTTTTAATGGAGAGTAGATTGGAGGTAACACACACTTAACTCTGAAGCTACAAAAGCACATGGGAAGGACTGCTAATGAGGAGCTGAACACTTTATTTTTTAAACATACAATTTTGTTTTCCATAATTTAATAGTATCGCTTTGCATCAGACTGTAGAAAGCAGACTGCCTTTCGAGAAACAATGATTGAATTTTGTTTAAAAATGTAGTTTGGTCCTTGGTGCTCTTCTTGCATATTGAAATATCATTGTTCACGATATATTAGAAACATAACCAGTACAACACAACACAACTACAGCTACCAAAATGACAATAAACACCTCTCTGAAACAGTTGAAAAACTGAATATTAGGAACTTCATGAAGGTTGAATTACACTGCATTAGCTTGGTGTAATTAATTATCTTCCAACTGTATATAAGGCTGCGACTGACGATTATTTACATTATCAATTCATTCTTTAGTAGACTTAGAAAAAGTAAAGTATTGCTTTGTGATTCCTGGATTTTATTTTCTGGATCATTTCCAAGAGGTGAAAGAACTTTATGTAAATTGGTACTAACTGTAGAGAAAACAGTGCTCCATAATAATAATGCTAACTGCTCCATAACAAGGACAGTGTTTTAGTAAGGTCACCTTCCCCAACTGGTCAAGGCAGAT
>NW_023340206.1:3582310-3619790 GCF_004916995.1 Morone saxatilis
TGAATTGAATTGAATTGAACCTGAACATACAAAAATGTGACATCTGTCCACATGCAAGCAAAAGACTCAACAAATATAGAGATGCAAGTTTCCAACTTGAAATAAATGATTCATGTTTTTTCTTGTTTAAAAGGAGCTTTTTTTTCCCAAGGAAATTAGAATTTCCAAACGCTCATCATCATCACCATCAGTCCAAGGTAACTCCTTCAAATGTTTTGTTTTGTCTAAAAATAAAAGTATTTAAATACAGTTACATCAGAGAAGAGCAGCAAATCCTCATATTTGAAAAGCTAGAAGCAATGAACGATCGGCATTTATGTTTGATAAATGACCTGAACGCCTTAAAGACCAATCAATTAATTGACAAATTTCAGCATTTTGTATTTTTCATATTCATTAAATAAAGTGTGATGATCAATGTTTCGCCCACACATGAGCTATTGATCTTCTTTCTTTTATTACATCTGACAAAATCGCTTTGGAAACACAGGACACCACTTGACCTTCTGATTACAAATGAGCTGCTTGGTGATGTTTACCTCTACATCTTAAATATGCAAATTAAACGGGATGCATTACAGTTGCTGCAAAACTATTAACGCTTGGTATCGCCAAACTACAGTGAACACAGACGGAGACTCATAATTCCGCACCACGCTGACAACACTGACATTCGTATTTATGGCAGAGTGTTGATGAGTTCCCACCTCCTTGACAAGCTCGCTCAGCTGTTGTCATCATGAAGCCTATTATTGATTCCACTGACACCCACACAATGTGACAACTGAGTGGTCTTTAACTAAATTGCGCCGCTGACAAATAGCTGACAGTCCCTCCTATTGTTACGTAAAGCTTACAATTTTACATCTGGCAGAAGAGGGAGGCAGGCGTTCAATTAGTTCTTTGAGTGGCCACAATGAAACACAAGCACTTTCTTGGCAGTGTGTGCAGATTTATATTGTGGGGAAAAAATCTGTGCATCCGAGACACTGGCTTAAGGGCTTTATTAATGAAAAATGTGTGTGTGTGTGTGTGTGTGTGTGTGTGTGTGTGTGCAACTATATCTTACATGCAGCTACTTCTCTCTGTCAGTGCAGCGGTTACCATAGAGATGGGATCTTGGTTAACCACCTCCTGCCAGTGCTTAGCGACTGTTTCAACTCCGGACAACTGGCAACCATTTCCAGCCTGGCTCCTATTTAATGCCTTATCCTTCTCCATTCACCTGCAGTGCAACGTCATTGGAAGTCAGAGATGACTTGCGAGGAGCAGGTGCGCGCACAGAGGTGGCAGTGAAGTGATCTAATCGACCGCGGCGTGGAGGAAAGTATCAGGGGCCTCCTGAGAGCTTCGGATGCAGCGTGCTGTGTCTTATTGAACCTGATCCCCTTCTACTGGAGAACAAATTGAAAATCTGTTTCTCTCTTCAAGCATTGACTCAGGTTGCACAATTAAAGGAGACAATTGCTGTTTGGCATTAAGTTCAAGGCCCTGACATTTTTTTTTCTTCCCTTTTTCAACACAACTGCCTCTGGGCCATCCATTACGCCAAAGCTCCACTTCCCGGGGCCGGAAGCCCAACACAGCCAGAGGTAATGACTTTCAATGAAATGTCTGATGGAGCAGCCATCACAGTTAAGCAGAGTTGGGAGTGTATGAGGAGAGGAGCAGGGAATACTTTTACCTTTTAACGCTCATAACTCTCTTGCTGTCTCTCTTTCCACTACGTACAGTCCCTCAGCCGCTCTGAACTAATCTCATTCCCCCTGAATTCACTGCTGCGCTGGTACTTGAGAGACTCATTACAGGGGAATCAAATTAAAACTTGCTCCTTGTCTCAGTTTGATGCATTCTCAAACCAAGACTCATCCACCAGGCCCAATCAGAGGTTTTTTTTTTCTTTTACTGTTGCTGATGGGGCTTCAGAGTTAATGTTTTTGTCTGGCACAGGGACAGTGTTGTGATTTGCTTTATAGAGAGTGTTCAGCAGAATATATTATCCCTTCACTCTTGCTCTTGTTCATGCGCAGTTTACACACACAGAATCACAACCAAACCACGCTTAATTTAATGTTTTCCTCAGAATTCTGCTCAACTGTGAATTTTCAGTTTGATGGAGCATAGAGAACAACAAGAGCAACACTAGTGCAATAACTTCCCCTTTTCACAAAAACTACCAGCACCACCTGGGCCGCGTTTTGACCAAAACTACCTCCTTATAATTCTACTGTTTAATGTTTACAATGATTACAATGGAGGATAAAATAATTGTCCATGTGAACACTTTGCAGAGTTGTAAAATTGTCTGGAAGCATTTTAAACTGCTGTGTGTCTGCTTTCAAATAGGACTTCCTTCCTCTTCGTGGAAAGATGCTCACAATAAATAAAAACTGGCAGCTTGTTTGGGTGCAATAAGCAGAGCCAAGGCATTTGTAAACAGGAAAGTCTGTCTCACTGTGTACAATGGCCTACTCCTTATTCACCTCCAACTCTACTGCAGTGTAGGCCAGATTTAACAAGCGATCACCAGAGCTGTGTGTCTTCTACAAATTCCTGGTATTGACAGCAGTGTGGACAGTAACTGTACTGGCAGTGGTCTTGAGATTTTTAGGTGTTTTGAGGATATTGTCATCGGAAAAATGTCTCTACCATAATGGACATGCCCCAGTATGATGCTTTGAAGCTATTGCTGCTTGATTCAAAGGCACTGACATAAAAACGTGACTCCAGTGTAGCTGCTCTGGAAATATACGGGCTGGATGAAATAACATAAACACCTCAGATAAAAGCACTTAAAGGTCCAGTGTGTAAATTAGGTAATTTAGGAGGATCTATTGGCAGAAATTAAATATAACATTGAAAGGAATGTTTTTATTAGTGTATAATCACCTGGAAATAAGAATCTGTGTTTTGGTTACTTTTGAATGAGCCATTTTGGTTCCTGTCCACCATGTTGAACCATGTTTCTACAGTAGCCCAGAATAAACAAACCAAACACTGGGAAGGAGGGAAGTATGTTTTTGCCAGTTTCACTGCCACTGTAGCTGTCCCCTACACTTCCAAGACTGAGCTGTATTCAGATGGTTGCAATCTTAACCACCAGATGCCACTATATCCTACACACTGGTCCTTTAAACTCTCGAGTAACTGATTTATATTTGCTGAGGTGCTTCATGTTAGGTTGAATGCCAGTTAGCAAATAGCCCAAAGTAGATGCATCAGTCAAAACAAGAAAAAAAAGACAACATGACAGTGACATGTACTGTGCAAATAGGGGATCTTTGGGGCCTGACAAATACTGTTAACTAGAATGTGTTCACATCATTTTGTGTTTTCACTAGTTATCTGCTGGAATAAGAAAAATGCACAACAACTAAATACACCCTGACATACAAAGCAAATCACCAGCAACTGCTGTATTCACTGTGTTTAAGTGATCAAGGCCGTGTTTTTCTTTTAAAGCTAAACTCGGCCACTTTGCCTGTTGGGGGCTCTGAAGCGCAGTGAGAGGGAACTGTTTGAAAGCCTGAACTTCATTACCCAAAAGTCATGCATTGTGATGTCAGGAAACAGCACTCAGCATGAGCATTTTTACAAGGCTGGTTTGTGATTAGTTTTTACTAGGATGCAAATGTGACAAGAAAAGGATCCACATCAAAGACTGGTGAGTTGTTTGCTGCTGTTCAGGAGACAGTTTACAGAATATTTTGCATACATTTTTTTGACTTAGCTCTTCCAACGGGTTGAGAAAATTCCCTGAAAATGACGATGGGAGGCTCTTTTCTGTGTCATTTCAACTGATAAAACAGGTGCATATTTACATAAAAATAGTGCCACATGCAGCTTTAAGATATGAAAAATAGCCCAGGTGCTTTCTGAGTAAAAATAAATATGCATGCGGAGCAGCACTGATACTGCTCAGGTTTGGGATTTGATTCCTACTGGAGGACAGAAAGGATGCTTTCACAGCAGTGGAAGGCGCTTTAGAAATCCTCCACTAAACAGCAAACACTGTGGTATCACAGATTACAAAAGATTATTATATAACGGTGTAAAGTAAATTACGCCTTGCTCCTTATCTCATCTCACCTCCATCTATATCCTCACTGCCAAAGTGGTTCCTGTAGAAGAGCATGAGCTCGATCCTGTAGCACTTGTACAGCGTCACAAGACAGATCAGCAGCAGCAGGATGGCTCCCAGACCTCCGGCCAGCTCCACTGTGTACATCAGCTCTGCTAATGTGGCAAACAGAGCGAGAGGGAGGGAGAGAAAAAAGGAGATTTTAGTCAAGTGAAACTATCTAAACAAAGAATATTTAAGATAACTTGCCTATCACATGAAGCATTTAGTGTAAAAAAGGGCGTGAATAGTATGAAAGACGACCCTTTTTACTGTCACATTTATTATTTTAAATGCAGACAATTGATGCTGTGAGACTATATTTATTCTCAGATTCTACAAAAACTCAAGAGAGTTGCTCACTTACACATACTCTCCATCTTATTTCTCAGTTCTTATGTACATTAACGTCAGCCTGCACCCACAGGAGCCTGAACACCAGATCACACTTTGAGCAAAATCTGACTGCAGAACGTCAATACATGTGAAATAATACATGATGCAGTCATGATGGATGAGAAAAGTTGCACTAGCTATTGTTCAAAGATTCTATGCTGTGAATTGACTTTGCAGCACATCTGCACTTGCTTGAAAAAGGCTTATATGTGTCTCCTGCGGCTGTATTCATTCAGTCTATGATTGTATTTTTCTTGCTTTTCCTCTCCATTTTTTCATGTTGCTCATATTCACATGGTGGCTGAATTGTATCCAGATAACACATAACTCTAACCGGAATAAAAGTACAACCACTTCTATACCTGTCACTTACTTCCTCCTGGCTTCATTGGATAATAAAAAAATCACATTGAGGCAACCAGTGCGACAATAGCATGTGACAGATCAGACTGCCACACTTATGAAGATCGGTTACATGCGTGTGCGGCTGCAGAGAGGTGCGAGGCGAGGAAAAGCTCCTGGCTGTTAGTTGAACCGCCTGTTCGTTGACAGATCGAAGCAGTCCACTCTCCCCTGCCATCCGTCATCACTGTACCCTGACGTGAGCTTGTGAAAATCATCAGCGGGAGCTAAATTCAAGGAGCTGCCAGACCTCACTGTTGATATTTCAGTTTTACACAACAGATTATTCTAAATCGCGTGTTTTAAGAAAAGTCCACAAGACAAAACTATTCAGTGGAAGCCAAACTTGTAGTGTTATTGAGGAGGATGAAAGGTGATATTTTACACTACAGGACAATGGACTCAACCATTAAGCTCCATGGTCTCGTAACTTGCCTTGAAAACTAAGTCGTTTGCTTTGTCTTTTCATGATCTTGTCTCTTTTTCAAGGCTTTTTTGTCTTTTTTACAGTGTTTTTTGTCGGATGTCACTCCATCTTTTGCAGTTCAACATTTCCTCTTGGCTACACCTCACAAAATCTGGGTGGTCAGCCTTCATTGGCTGACTAATGGACAACAGTAAAAGGCTGGAATCGCCACAATGCTGCACACACACACAAACATGGATGGAGAGGACTCGCGCACATCACCATCCATCACCGATGCACATTTAACCTCGTTGGAGTGCGCGTTGCCCATTCCACTGCAGCGGCCATCGGCCTGACAGCTCCCATGATGAAGGATGATGTTCTATAGAGCTAACGAGCGTGGCCCGCGCCGCTTCATCACGCCTGTCTGGGCGACGACCTTCAGGCAAACTTACGGACGGACATACGTGCACGTACGCAAGCAAAAGAGCAAACAAACTCAGGGCAGAATGAACACAGGTTTCCCCCACTGAGCCTCTGACTTCCTCTTCTTGTCTCACTTTCTTTCCTCTCGGCCTGGGAATCATCCTGAATTAGTTCACTTTTCTGAGAGAGGTGTTGCGGCTAACAAGCACTGCTACTCCACTTCTCCCTCACTGTCCTTTCCACCTCCGTTCTGCCCTCTCGGCCCAGCGAACACTGCTTCTCTCTCTTCAAATATCTGGACAATATAACGAGCCAGCTGCTCCTCAAGCAGCAAAGATTACAGCGGAGGAGGCCAATTCTTCTCTGTCTGGCATCCATATTGTAGCAGCGCTGCAGTGGGACGGATTAAGACAAATTAGCTCCTGAAGACTAGGAGGCTGGATTTGATGGAGCCACATGGCATCGGGCAATTCATCACCCCTTTCTCTCCCTCGATTTCTGCATTTCTCTCTCTCTCTGTAGTCTAGGGACAGAGATTAAAAGAGAGAAGAGGAAAAGGCAGAGTAGGGGTTGAATGGTAAAATATAACAGTGGAGAGCAGCAGTGAGGATTGTGACAGTTGTTTCTTATGTTCACAAATAAAGAGCATCATACACAGTATAGGCAGCTGTCTACTAGTTGATGTTGGTGCTGCTGTTATGAGAGAAAAGAAAATGTCTGAAGATATGTTGCTCCTGAAAAAAAGTTGGTCAGGAGGACTTGGAGAATCACAACTTCTTGACTACGAGAAGTTGTACAAGAAGTGGAAATAAGGACGCATCTCCATCTTAACTTTACATACAAGTGAAGACATATTCTGATTGATGCTGCTGAGACGACCAAATTCATTTGAAGTGTCATGTGCTGTTTTCACAGCTTCAAGAGACAAGTGAGGAAAACTTTGAAAGGCGGTGTAAACACTGTCTGGCCTTGTGCCATACCACAGCAGCAAATAAGAAAACATGTGAACTGGGTGATTTCTTGTAGACCCGCAATCCTGCAAGGACCAGGCTAATCTTCTCCGGTTTATTCTGAGATTCCACTGTGCAGCATAAACCTCTTTAATATAGCAAATGGAGGAGAACTGGGCTGCCATCAAAGCTGGATCCAAAGCTGCAAGCTTAAAAGAGAGGAAAAATATCTTACTATGTAAATGTATTCAACACTGACAACTTTAAGGATGCAGAGACCCCCCTAGCCTTGCTAAAAAATAGAAATCACTTATATAACCACACAAGAAAGTGTGAATCTCTATTTAAAATCATCACGGAATCAACTTTCAAACAGTCATCCTCAGTGAGGCGAAATCAGAGGAAAAACATGTTTGCTTGAATAAAAAAGACAAGGGGTTGGGGGAAAGGCAACAGTAGCCAGTGACGAATGATGAGAAAATGTCTGAGTGAGAGTTCGTCGATCAAAGGAGGATTTGTGTGCGTGTGTGTGTGATGGGGGAGGTCATAGCAAGACAGTCAAAAAGCTTGTCTGGCATCTTAACACCGAAGGCTGCCTCTCTCCGAAAGCGCCTTTTCTTTCTCTGCAAACTAATACTTCCTCAGGCTGAAGTAGATGAATAGGCTTTCTGCACTATCTACAATACTGTCCCATTTTTTTCCCCTCCCTGAGGCGAGAAACAACTGGTCAATTCCCACAATCCCACTAGTGGTTCTTCTTTGTACTCCGTAAATTGCTGCGAGAGATTCATTCTATTGTCAGAGCGAAGGCCTGTGGTATTAAATGGTGTTTTTCACCTCCAAAGCTGAAACATGCCATTATTAAATATCAAGGTTTCTATATCCATCTGCTAGATTCATGGTAAAATACTGTAGCCTATATGCTTTAAATTAAACCTGTATTTTTCACATTGTTTGTGTGCTCGCCTCACCTTTCTTGGTGAGCTGGATGTTGGCCTGTCGCCGCCCGTTGCCATTCTCCACGTAGCAGGAGTAGTTGCCCAGGTCGCTCTCCTCCAGGGAGTCAATGGTCAGGGAGATGGAGACCTCCTGCTCCCCCAAGTGCTCCCGGATCGTCCTGCAGGGGGCGGCAGAGAGCACAGAAAAAAAGGGATGCATGGATGATGGTGGCAGTTGATGTAAATGTAACACTAGCATTGGCAGCAGGGTTTGTAGAGAGTGAAGGAGAAGAGTCGGGCCTGGCTAGACGAGGGTGTTATTGCCATGAAATTAATGACCAAAAAGCTAGCTGATGTGGAGTTTTTGCAACATCATCACTGAGGACCAGACACACTTTTTTATTACTTGAATGTGAATTAATTAATTTAATGTTTCTGAAATTATTCTCATGAAAAATGATTTAAATTTCATACAGTTTGTTTATAATGCTATGAATACAATAGTTTACTAAATTTCTTAGGATAACAGACCAAATTTAAAGCTACACTTATGAATATTTTGACAAACCCACTACACGCTTACATGCCCAGCAACAAACAGCAAACAAACAAAGTTAAAAAACTGGTGAACATAGTGGGGCATTAAAAGAGATCTATATTTTGCTCAGCAGTCTGTGGAGATCAAAACAGAACTTGAAGGAGAATGAATATTGGAATGACATCCAGGAGGTGGCCCGTTGTTGATATAAAATACTAATAGCTCGAGCTTTAATCAATTATTGCTTTTAAAAGACCAAAATTGTGAGTAAACTAAAAAAAAAAAAGTAACCAAACACTGTTCCAAACTTGATTTACCTCCTAATTTACCAGGGATGAATGTATGTGCCTGTTTCAATAAGAAGCAGAGAAGCTCTAAGAGCCAGAGCGCAAATTGTAAATTGAAGGGGGAAATTGTCAGATTGTTATTGTTCACTCTAGCTTTGGTCATTTTACCTGAGAGGGGGAAAGAGTTGACAATAATCGTCTGCTCCTTTCATTTCCCCTTTATTCGTATTAAGTGCAGAAAGTGTTTGCATGGTGCGACAAAGTAGATACTGTCTGCCTTTGGAGCAAACCCACTCCGAAGCTGAAATAATCTGTTTTTGCTTTTTGATTTAGACCCAGATAGATGAGACTGGACTTACGTGGTGTTTTGGTGTGTCTGTTTGAGCCAAAGACAAGCATTGAACAAGAAGTTTCTGATGGTAGACGGGGAACATCAATTAATCAGGAAGGGCCGACAGCTGCATCACTCTGCTCAAAGCTTTCACCAGTTTATGACTTGTGGTTAGTAAAACAAAACCAACATACAAGCTGTTTGGTAAAAAATTGAACCTCAACATGACTTCAAACATTTGCCCAAATATCCAACTGCCTCATTACTGACTGAGATGTACATCAAAGTAGCCTTTGACTGTTTTCGTTTTAGGAAGTCAGACTGGGATGAGAAAAAACACGTAGAACAGAAAAATCAGACTCAGAACATCAGAGAACATGCAGAGCTGGCAGATGTTTTTAATTTTGTGGTCTCAATTTTTGCTGGCATGCTCTGGGACTACAGATTCCAAATAACAATGTCAGATTAAATTTTCAGAATCTGTACCAAAAAAAAAAAAAAAAACTATGGAAAACAATAACTCTTTACTGCAGGCAGTCAAAAAAGTCATAAGTAGAAAGTATTGACTTTTTAATAAAATATGGATTTTTCTGACAAAAAAAGTTTGCCCCAAGGAAATTTGAGTTGTGTCTACAGTGTGCATCCTAAAATCCATAAACCATGACCTTGGAATTCTAAGCTTCCATCTGGCTGAGTGCAATTCTGAGACAATGACATTTTCTGCACTTCATACCTTTACACCTAACTTTCTCAAATCATAAATATGCAGATAACTACATCAGACATAACTTTAGTTTAATCCCAAACTCTCTAATCTGCTGACATTTTGTGGCAGCTTTTTCTTTTCAGAAGTACCTTTTTAGTTCATCAGTAAAACAAAAGTACATAACAAGGGTAGGAGGTGATAGTCCGTGACTGACAAGCAGCCAGCATCATATGAGTCATAACAGACTTCCCCCATGAAAAATACTCCTTTGTTGACTCACTGAGGCTCTTGATGTTTATTGGTTGTGACATGTTGGTACGGAGATAATAGTGTGACTGTCATGATGCACTACAGCGCCGACCTATAACACCACATTTTGCCACGAGGGTTAGTGAGAAGAAAAAAACCCAACCTTTTTTGATGTTTTTGTGTCATAGAATTTAGGCATTTTCCAGAAATCTATACACTTCTACAACAACAACACATGAAAAAAGACACTGCTTTGACTGTTTGATCGCAGTAACTGTACTGGAAGGAAACTATGACACTCAGATGCTTATTTTTCTTTCCTGGATTCTTGGCAGGACATTGTGTTCATTAGCAAAAAATGGATTTTAGCAGCCTCCTCTTCATTATCAGTGTCTTCCTCATTTAAATAAGGAGGGGAAGAACTGCATCAAGCTGTAGCTGACAGGCTTCGAATGAAATATGCTGACAATGCTAACAAGTCATCAGGAGGAGATGGCACCCTAACCCTCAAAATGTCCAGATATCCCTTTAACACTTTTAAACAAACTAAGCACTTTTCACAAAACTCTTCTTTACAAGAGCCTGGTTGCTATTTAATAATCTGAAATTCTAAGATTATGACGTATTTCTTAAAGGATATAGAAGGAATGGAACCTTTCTGATGTTCCCAGCTGAAGCCACAATGCTCCAGCATCAGCTAATGCTACAAAAACGTGTATGTGACAAAAAGGAGACCCAGCCCTACTTACAAAGCCTGGTTAAAGCATTTGTAAGAAACCCTCATGATTGTTCGTGGAGAACAACAGGAAAACAAGGATGGTTAAACGAGCTGAATCTCTCCCACTGGGTTGCTGTGCAAAAAGTGGGAATGATATATGAGCAGATAATCTTTTTAAGGTTACAGAAATTGCAGCTATTTCAAAGCCCTGTTTAATGATGCATGGGGCTAATAGTGCGAAAAGGTGTGAGTGCCACTTGGGCATTCATCTGCTGTCTGCCGCGGGGCATCTGAATATGGAAACTCATGTAATTCTTGCTGATCAATGAACGGACTAAACACAAAAGATCGGTTGCTGAGGAGATAAAGACAAACTACAATACAACCACTGCTGTCATGGCAATATCTTACATTAGCTTTACAAAGTGCTGCTAATAACTAGAATCCCACATAGAAAAATATCACACTTGCACTGAAATTTCTTTTATTGACCACGCACAATGAAGACCCATTAGAGGTAATCATTTTGTAGCTATATATGGACTAGCTTCATAAAAACTAATTACGTACTTTTTAACTGGTGTTCTGCAGGAAAGCACAACGGTTACCTCCTGGGTTAAGGCTTGTGTGATTATGTATATGTAAGGGAAAGTAATTTAGCATTTCTCTGAATTTCTGTGAGCTTTGCTGATTCACATCCTTCTCCATTGTGTGGCCAGTCAGGCAGATACACATGGCTCCACAAGGTTAGGATATAGATCCATGCTGATGGCTTTTTAAAGAGGTGGCACCCATGTGTGACTCAACATGGAGTTGAAACACTGTAGGTGTTGGAAAAGTAAAAAAAAAAAATCAATCTTTGTTTACAAATAGACTCTTATCTATCATAAGTGAAGGTGGAATGATTGGTGGAATATCTGTGTTTGTGCATACAAGCGAGGATTTGTGTGTGTGAGAGAGAGATAAACAGGAGCTGGAGAAAAGTGTGTTCCTGGAAAAGAGGAACCATGAAGACACCCACACAAACATCTGGCAGGTGGTGTGCATAAAGGTCGAGGGCAGCGGTAAACCGGTGCCATGTAGCTGGATGGAGATGAAAGTGCACTGGGATCCTTGATGCTGTACACAGTGAGGAGGCAACACAATGACTCACCAAAAGGCTCAAGGAAACACACAAGCACACAGCTCGGGGTGATCTCGAAAAACAAACAGTTTAAGTTTGTGGCTTTATATGGTAAAACTACCAAACATCCTACATCAGTTTCACTGTTAATAAGCTAAAAGCTAGACTGGATAAAGCTCGTATAATTACACCAGCGTTCACCTGAACCACAGCAGGGGTGAAAGCACCTTGTTTCAAGGCAGCGGGGCATACTAAGGCATCATCATTATTCATTTGAATCATGAACTAACATCTCAGATTAGCCTGAAACCTTTTATTGGATCATTATGCCTTCTTTGATCATGCTATATCTGATCCTATCATCATCTCCAAGCCTCTACCTGATATTATCTATTATAGTCTCTCCAAGCACTGTACCATGTTGTCATGCTTTGCTTTATTTGTAAATGTCTTGCTGTCTGCACCTCTCCTGACTAAACCAAAAGTAGATTTGAATTAGGTCAGAAAATGTAAAATTGGATACAATGACAGAGCATGCAGTAAGCATCAGCTCTGAGTTAGCATGCTTGTGCCACACTGTGTTGCATAAGGGGTAGGAGTGTTCCAGTTTTCAAACTGTCTGGCCAAATTTGATATGATACACTGTAAACTACTACTACTGCTAAATACTGTTTAATCTAATAAAGCTTTTAAAAGACTAAGGCCATGTGTCTCACTTAAAAACTGCAGACTGCTCAGAATTAGTATTCTTTGGTCGTCTAGGGGACTTGATTTTCTGCTACATTTATCTTCTGATCTTCTGACCTTCCATGTTTCCTAAGGGGACTTATTAGGTATGGTGGACAGAGAGGACCCCAGAAAACACTGTAGGGAATATATCCGCATTTCAGCCTGGAAATGCACGAACAAGCCCTCAAGGAGCTGGACAAAGTTGGTTTAGAAAAGGATGTTTGGACTGCTTTGCTTGACCCTGTTGCTCTGTAACCCTGACCCCGGAAAGAAAATGGATAAATGGAAAATGGTCATGCTGAGAATTCCTTGTGTTGCTCAAGGTAAAGGTCAGCCGAAAATTGTGCAGCAAAACAGGCAATGCAGAAGAGTAGGAGAGACTAACGGTGACGCTTTACACTACGGTACACAAAACAGTGAGTAGAAGATGATGATTCACTAGAGAACTGCTTGGGACACACTATATTAATGAATCATCAGGTAATGATGACTTCATAAAGATTTGTGAATCAACATAGTGACCACTTTCTTCATGAGTTGTCCTTGATCAACTCTGAACCAGTTGCTGAGTGGCACAAAACTATTAAAGACTCGTTTTTTATTCTTTAGTTACTCTTTTTGTGCCCACTCTAGTAAAGTGATATATCATACTAAGTAGGTACTCTGTAATCCCCCTTTTCATCCTGATACATAGCTTTACCTAACTATTCACTAACTACTTATTAAAGATTACCAGCTGCTGACTACCTTCACATTTACTGCATAGACATGACAGTGGTATTGATTTTCTCACCTGCAAGAAAGGAATAAGCATATTTCACAAAATGTCTAACTATTCCCTTAATGCTGATCATGCCGTATTGTGCTTTCAAATCTGCTAACAAAACAGGGAAAACTGTTAGCAAGATACAGATTTACTCCACTTCTTCATTAAACCACCAAATCACAAATGTAAAAACTTCAAAATGTTTAGATGACAGTTTGCCTGCGATTGTGACATCAATAATAGACTGTAAATGCTAAGGAGTGCTTGGTTTGCAGCACTAATAAGCAGTGGAAGCATTGCTGGACTTTGTAAGTACCCTGATTTCCCCTGAATATATCTGTAAGAGAATTAATTAGAGTTAGAAAATGAAATTTTACACTTGAACTGCTGCTCAAAAGGGTGCTGCATGCCCATGCACCAGGGACTGAAACTTCCTCTGGCTCTAAACTTCTGCAGCATGGCCTTTATGTCTATTCCATGCTGCGACTTCACCTCTGAGATCCATGAAGTCTTGTTCTGCAGCCACAAAATTTTATATCAGCCTGGAATCTCAGCGGTGAAACATTGTGCCAAAAGCTCCATTTCATGTATTACAGGCAGCCCTTCAGGGAATACTCCTGTGTGATTAATTTCCATTTCAAAGCTAAAAGCTCATGGAATGATGTCAGGGAGTGGGGGTTTGAAGTGGTGCACATTCAAATGGGAACAAAAATAAAATAAATAAAAACACAAAAAGGAGACAATATCACACGGTGGCACACAACAAAAACATGCACTTGAAAAACTTGAATGCTCACATACTGTGGGTACTCACTGTATGCACATAAGCCTCCTCTCTTTGCCCTTGCACATACACAAATGCATTCTTTCAAAGCAGCTCAGGGTCACAGTTTTGATCTCTTGGCTTGTTACCTCATTTGACTATCATATGAAAGCAGGGTTTCTGACTGTATATAACACACTGCTCGGTATTCTCTCCTCTTATCTTTATCATACCACCTACCCAATGCCGCCACCTGCCGCCACCTGCCCCCCCCCCCCCCNNACTTCCACCAACCACTCTAAATCCTGTAGGCTCTAATTGGCCCAGTGTCCTTCACAACAGAGAGCGGTGCTGAGAGCTGGACGACGCGTGCTAGAAGGCTAATAGAGACATCTCGAAATGCCAGGTCACTGACTGGGCCGCTAACTCTCCTCCCAGCCTTGTCATGCTGCTTACAGTTAACCTTTTCATTAGACGGCATTTGTCGACAACAGGGATTTTCTAGTCATACGTGGGGTCCGTCAAAGGAAGTACAATGGGGCAGGACATGAAAGGGTGTGTGAATGTGCGTGTGAATGTGCGTGATATGTGTATTTCAGTACAGACACGACAGCAGAAATGTCTATCTGAACAAATAATTAGTTTGAAAATTCTGTAACAAATAATTATTTTTTAACAGTTAGTATGATTTGGCAAGACAGTGGGTGGCCTTTATTGTGACAAAGGAGCTGTTCAAGAAGTGTTTGCTGCACAAAAATCCTTCAACTTGTTCATTTAGAGCTAATATAGATTTTTCTTCTCTTAAAAGAGTTGGTTTATGCACAAAACAACATATTTTCTAATTTAGCCCTAGTGTTATTCTAGTCACGCATGTAGTCTGGGATATCCATCTCTGAGATTTCTGGTTTCACTTTAATAGAATTTAATTGTAATGTATAAAAGGCATCAATTCTCGGTTAGG
Organism: Morone saxatilis; assembly: GCF_004916995.1. Taxonomy (NCBI): domain Eukaryota; kingdom Metazoa; phylum Chordata; class Actinopteri; family Moronidae; genus Morone; species Morone saxatilis. The sequence continues at coordinate 3,597,120 of NW_023340206.1, forward strand.
TTTAGAAAAAGATAATGGTTTGGGTTAAAATACAACCTCCAACCAATCAACTGTGTACTCCTCCCTCTTAGGCAAGGAAAACTTACTTGGAGCAACTGCATGGAGAGTGAGCAATGGCGTTTGTTTTTTGGGATTATGGGGCTGTCGGACAAATTGGCTTTTGGCACAATGGGACATTTTTCAGAATATCAGGGTTTCGGAATAATTGGCCTTTGGAACAATGGCATGGCACCACATTCACTGGGAACAGTTGTAACAATATTGGAACTGAACTTTCTACTAAAGCAAAAAAGAAAGTCCCTATGAGAACTGTTGTTAGTGAGCTCTGTAGACATCCTCAGTAACAAGGATATTTTGCTATTGTTATCATTCTAGAAAAATATATTGCTGATACATTTTTCAATGCTGTGAGCGCCACAACTACTGAGCTGGAAAAAGAAATCTCAGAGACTGACATCTCAAAACCTGGACAAATAAAACCCATTTGCATGGCTAGACAGCACTAAACTGGGATCAGTTTCTGATTATGTTGTTTCCATAGTTCCTTTCTCCACCTTATTTTCTGAATGCCCTGGTGATGAGTGACAGCAGTGCAAAAACCCATTCTTAAGGATCAAGCATTTCTTCTTCACGGCTAAAACTTAATAAAAGATTATTTGTTGCCTATATTTTTGTAACAACGTCTGGGAGACAGTGACCACACCACTGCACAAATATATGGCAGCTCAGTTACTTTATGTTAATTCTGAAGCAACACCTTTCCCACTCGGCTGTCTGTCAAGATACATATTCTGTTTATTTCATTCATTTAAAAAAAAAAATCTAATCCTCTTTTCTTTGGGAAGTCTCTTCTTCATCTGAAAATCTGATCATAATCAACCTGTCTGTGTGAATAAATGAATAATAGAAATGGTGCTTGTTGCTTGTATTTTTTTAACAGAGTGTTCAGCAACAGTAGCTATCCAGTTCTAACAGGAATGTCTCCATTGTTTCATACACATTGTGTATTAACAGACTAAGGAGTCCTCTTTTGAGGATTATGATTGATTATTCTAAGGAGGGGCTGAGCTCTCTACTCTTGCTTTGATTGACCTTCACTGCCTGAAGATCAGCTGATAATCTAGAAAATGAAATGTGGCTGAGGTACACTGGCAGTGTATCGTTCTGCTCTTTTCGTCGAAACTGTGACCTTTTCCAGATGGCCAATAATTAAGTGAAGATCAACTACTCTGTGAGTTTGTTTGGTAACAACTCACACGGTATGACCTGTCTCTCAGATAATCTATCAATCCACTTTCAATGTGATTCTGATGCTTCTATACAACCTACATAAACAAACAAGACCATCAGTGAGAAGATTGGCTATTTCTCTGTAGTTCATCTCAGGGCCGTAACGCCTCCCATCAGGTCAGATTTGGTGCGATTTCCCTCAAAATCGGACAAAAGGAGGCAGTAGAAACACTACAGCTTTTGTCCACAGAGGGTGCCAGAATCAACACAAAAAGTTCCATGTAGCTGCTTTATCTAGCTAGCACCACCTTTGGCTCTAATTTTGAATTTGTACAATACTTTTTTGATGAATTACTAGCACAACTAATGACATTCCCAGTAGCCTCAGCTGTATTTTGTGTTTAGTGTTGATTAACTACGTTAGCATTATAACATGCTAAACTAAGATAGTGCACATACTATACCCACTGAACATCAGCATGCTAGTATTGCTCTCGTGAGCATGTTAGCATGCTAATGTTAACTTCTGTGTCTAAGTACAGTCTCAGAGATCCAGCCTGGCTGTTCGGCTCTGGTGAATTCCATGAATTATCAAATAACGTGCTGAATGACGTGCTAAATGGAACAATAAATCCATCAATGTTGACAGTCAAAGGTGAAAGTTTTATCACAGACTAATACAATCAGCCATACTTATAAGCAAGAGTACACAATGTCTGTTGTAGTTTGTTTATGGTTTGTTTTAATTTAGTCAATAAAAAATATTCTGGATGAGTTCCATACGTCAGTGTTTTCAAACTAAAACCACACTTTGTCCTTCTCTTCTTCCTCTTTTTCCAAAAAAGACCTGAATGCAGCACGAGCCAAAACAAAGACCCACCACTATTGGAAAACATCAACTTGTTATTCAGCCAAATGCTGCATTCAAAGCTGTAATAACCTGAAGCTGTTTTATATGCAGTCTGGCTTCTCCTAAACATTTATTTTTTTCCACAACAAGCATCGCAGTTTCAATCAAAACTGAACACATCCAAGTCATCAAAAAAGACTAACTGCATGTGATGGAAAGGATTTATGTGTTTGTTTTATTTGAAATGTAATTCTACTTGTTGTTTACTTCAATAAACTGGAGATCATGTATTCTGTATACCACCTGAAACCTGAGAGAGAAGAGCAACATTTTCAAGATATAAACCTGTGTGGTTTTTACCATAAGTTTGAATGCATCATAACCTGAAGCAAGGAGAGCTTCTCTGTAAAAAAAAAAAAAAGCACCCTCCTACAAGCCAATTAGAGGGCACTGCTGGATGGTCAACCAGCTTCAGGCAGTCTGTGTGCCTGGCCGTCAGGTTTTCACCTGAATTTGGAGTAAACAGACCTCTGTTTTCTGTGATGAGTGTGAGCCAAAATATGGAGGTCACCCAAATGGAAACTGAGGCTAACATGGACATTCAATTGGAGTTTCCATCGGCTGTGCTCCTCTGCTATTACTGCCTCCATATTTCAGCGCAAAGTAATCGCTTTATCACTGATGGAGCAATGTCTGAACTGTGCATATATATTGTATATGATAAAGAATGCATAGCTATCTACATTATTAAACAGCCACATAAAGCATTCATGAATATAATTTAAGTGATAGTTTGGCAATGAAAAGGTCCTTTTATTGTTCTGTGTGTTGATGTGCGATCGCACAGTTGTGGTAACTGGGCTTAAATGGGTGTTTACCAGTTCAGCCTCAGGGTTCTTTGCTGCTTTTGAATAGATTGAAAGTCTCTCATAAATTTGTATAATGTCCAAGCTCTGTTGTATTATTAACAGGTATAGAAAATATTTTTTTCCTTCTTTTATTTTGTTTCCATTTTGTTTGTTAATTCTATCAAATATGGAGACCGGGTATGCAACAACTTTGTGTCTTAAATCCTAATCGTCATTAACAAATGAGCTTAGGTCTGATGTTGAAAGTCTTACTTGATTTCACTCTCCTGAACCCGCTCCTCATCCAGATCCTCAATGAACTTATCCCCCTTCATCCAGTAGATAAGTGGACTGACGTCCCCGCTGTATCCAAAGAAGGCTCTGCATGTCAGGTTGACAGGGGTTCCTGTGGGAGACAAGAGACAGGATAGTAGTATATCACTGCATCTGCAATGAGATCAACAATTCATCTTTTACACAACAGGCAGTGTGCAGAGTATCTGGACTCTCCTAATCGTGATCAGCAACATAAAAAACGCAGCAGGGGGAACCATGAAACAATCATGGCCGATTAACAATGCCAACATCAAAGCCATTCTTTATGTTGCATTAAAGGGATTCTAAAGGCCAACACACACCAGCAGCGTATGATGCACCCATTGTTTTGTTAGCCTACACAGTAGGGTCATCTTGACCCGTGATGATGTGCGTTAATGCATTAAGATACAGTGTTGTTGTATTTCTGAGAGTCAACGCCTGGGAAAACCAGCAATTTTCTCACATTGGCTAGCTACTGTCTATATGCTATACCTTGACTACTAATGTCTGTATCAGTCGTTGAACGTGTCCTACAAGCAATCGACTGACGTCTATTAAATGACACAATGCTCTGAGACATGGCTGCTGAGTGTTGCACTTACATCAGATTTATTGTTGATTGAATGTTGCCTTAAGGTTTTTGCACTTCAATCATAATTCGCCATCTTAAACATGGTAAGAAAACTAAATTTACACAACAAACGGCACTTCTTTCCACACATTATTCCAGAAGCGTCTGAACAGCATCTATTGGACGACAGGTCTTGGTTGAAACTGGCCTACACAAGATCAAAATATCTGTACTTTTCCACTGTGCCCTGAGGTGGTGGATATCTGGTCATATCTGATACTGCATCACTCAGTACTAGCCCTGACTGCATTTTTTACCCTTCAAAACCTTTATAACAGCCTCCTTGATTCCACCAATTCCTAAAACTGTCTCTCACTCTCCAGAGGTATCATCTTAAACCATCCCAGACCCTTTTTCAATTCCCTGACGGCCTCTTAAACTTTAAAACACTCTCTTGAACCCTCTTTCACTGCAACTTCACAGTACTGCTGTACCTTCACAAAAGCTCTTATGCTCTTCAGCGGCCCCCTTCTCTACTTTTAAATTTCAATCACTGTATTCTGCAGGAAGTACTTTGGAAATTTTTAAACACAAGTGTGTGGCACAGCTTTTAAGGACAGTGATTTGCACTATTAATGAATTAAAATCCCCTATGTAAAACCCTCAATTCACACAGATTTCTCCCTTTTCCATAAACACAACGCAGGAGATCAAATTGCACATTATCAACTCAATTGTACTTGTGTACCTCTTCTAGTATTTTTGTGACAATGAAGGGGTGTGGTTTGCTCTTGTGGGTCCATTGAACTATTGAACTAGATAGTGATTGAGTCACCCTTCGTTCCACAAACTACACAGATGCTATACACATAGCTTTTAGTGTGTGGGATAAGAAAATAAGGAGGGCAATGCTTCAGTGCAGTTGTTTGATTGTACCCTGATTTAATGTTAGCAAGTCCACTTTTTTTCCAATGCCGTTCAAGAGCTGTGACAAAGTGCAAGTACAGTAGGGTGAACATATCATATTGATGAGGTTGATTCTTTTAGATGCCACAGACACAATTAAAAATAAAAGATGAGTGAGAGACAAAAAAAAAAAACTCTCATGTCAAGTGAATACAAGTTTTAAAGTGCAAAGTGGGGCACTTTCATATAACCTCCCATTAGAAATAGATGGAGATAAAATTATACCAGATACAAGAATGCATGTAAAGAAGCTGAACTTTTAAAGCTGCATTAATGGGGGTTTTCAGGGGCAGCGGAACAAGCCCCTTATGAAGGGAATGTGTTAGCAAACAGTTGACTGATAATACATCCAGTAGACACAGAGCAATATTAATATTCATTTGGTCCAATATTCACTCCTTTTAGCAACGTCCGAGGGAAATAAGTTGTTCTTTAAATAAATGCTACACTATGTTCACTGGCTAGTCACTAACGTCTGCCATTTGGTCCTGGGTGTGTTGCGTATAGCCGTATTAGTCGTTTTTTTTTGCTGAAAACAGCTGACTGCTGTGGCTGGAAAACTGAACCAAAACGTTACAAAAGTTACAGGCTGTAAAACCAAAACAATGAGCTGAAAGGTTCTAAAAACATTTCTAAAATAAATTCATCACTACGAGCAAACCCTTTCATGTTACATGTAGTAATTTGATCCATTGCTAATGTAAAATTATTGATTAGTGCAGCTTTAAAGTTTAAATAAAATCCCCAAATCTTGTCAGCACAGGTAATTTTCCGTTGTCAGAAATGTTTACTTTAGTGTCTTTGGGAGCATTTATAAAGTATTTGCTAAAGTTGAGGCAGTTGAAACAAAAGCACCGACAGAAATTCCTGTTAGCAAATGCAAGAATTGAAGAGGACTGATAAAATGGAAGAGAAAGAGAAGAATCAGCTATCAAGACAGTTAAGGCAATTTTCTGTACTAGCAGGCAGTGTGATGCACTGATAGGCTTCCTGGGATGGCGAGAACCATGAGAACAGAGGGGTAAAAACACATATCAACAGACAAACCCCCTGCCTTCACATCAGCAGGAGTTCTCCTCTTTGCTCGGCTCATTTTTAACACACATCCTATGTGACTGGAGACAGATAAAACCCTTTTAAACCCGTTTTCGCTCTCTGTCGTGAATTAGAGACCTCTCATTCTTATCACACACATGCTGCAGCCGACGGCACAACCATGAGTGTGTGGCCTGTGCCGCTACAGGCTCACCATGGGTATTAAAAAAAAAAGAACCACATGATCAAAGCCTGGGAATGACTCTGATCCATAAAAAAAAGCAGCCGATGATCAAGTAGGCTCCGCCAATTGTGCGTCAAGGAAGTCAAAAAGGTGATTCAGCATCTCTTCATTAGCACTCCTTGCTCATTGGCCCTGTGGCGAGGACTCAGAAGTCTGTGAGATGGGAGATAACTGTGGCGTATAATTGGGTACTTGCTAGTTCAAAGATAATAGGGATTTTATTTTACCAAGGCCTGCTCTAATTTGGCCCTCTAGTGCAAGTCTAGCGAGCTTAGATGATAGCTAAAACGTTAACAGGGAAAATCCGGTTTGGAGATTCAAAAAAAAGGCCCCGAGTTGGACGGTTTTGCATTTCCTCTCACGGCTGAACAAAAATATTGTGCACATCTGAGAGACAAGGGCTGTGTGTGTGTGTGTGTGTGTTTATGTGTGTGAGGGAGTAAGAGAGAAAGTGTTTTGGGGATGCTGGGATCTGTCTTGGACCACACACACACACACACACACACACTCACACATATACTCACACATTGCTATACTTCCTGGCTCCACCAGGGGTCTCTGTGGTGCTACAAAGCAGGAGGGCCGGTGTGCAGGAGGAGCACATAAAACAACAACAACAAAAAAAAAAAATACTAAAAACAAAACACACCATTTTGACAGGTGCAGACAACAGTAAAAGGAAACACGGATCCTTTTGTGTGCCACCTTTGATGTCAAGAGGCTTCACCCATGGATCCAAACAGCATGTTGTGTTGTAGCATTGACAGCTCCACTGCTGTGCTGACAACAGCCGCGGTGTCACTCTCCAAGACTTATTCCAAGGGGCTCTTCATGCATATGTCTGCATGTTCTTCCCTTAACGATGGCGTGTTAATTTGTGCCGGCTTTACTGTGAGCAGCTAAGCCTGCACGGGCAGACGCTGTGTGTGCTCAGTTTGGGAAATGCACCAACAGCCGTGCAGGGATTTAAGTGCAGAGATTCTAACATTCAAATCCCAACCTCTGGTCTTGGTCAGGGGGGTAAAGTGAGTCTTAATGCGATTGTCTCCTCTCTCTTATCTCCCTCCGCCTCTAGAGCATCTCTCTCAGTAGCTGTGGCTGCAGGACGGAGACGTCAGCAAAGATTCCTGTGGCTAAGCAGACAGACTGGAAGCTATGAAATCATGAAACACCAGGGTGGAGAGGAAAAAACAGGGAAAGAGACATGGAGAAGGAGAGAGAGAGGGCAGGCAAGTGTGCATTTCTGTGAAGTATGGGCTAGCATGAGAGACAGAGGGCATATGTGCATGTCAGTGTGGATGTGAGTGAGAAAAAACAAGAGATAGACAGAGGAATCACACACATGGGAGAGAACAAACCACACTTCGTGGAGAACTGAAAGACTTACCACACAGAGTGAATAGAGCAACGTATCACCCTTGTGCACTAAAGATTACATAGATTACCGATCAGTACATCCTTATGCAGTGCGTGCACCATCCATGTCGAGTTAATCTACCAGCATTTCCCATTCAGATCCAGAGTAGGGAAGCCTTTCTTTTCTCTTTTTTTTGTTGCTTTTAACAGCCTTGAATAAATTAAGCCCTGCAGCTAGCAGGAATAATACTTCAGAGGGAAGAGACTAAGCTTTTCAGAGTTTTTTTTTGGAAAGGGCATTTGCAATCGTAACAGCAATGAGGACACAAATAGCTTTCTGTTTAATGTTTTTGGTGAGATGGGAAGCAATGGAGCTGGCAATTAATGACAAATAATGCGACACAAGAACAGCACACTTTTCAAATTATCGGTACTCTGCAAGCAAGTTTGAGATTTCTGCAAGTTGGCTTTTACACTATATTGTTATTAATGGATGCCGATGACTGCCTGGAAGATTGTTTAAGATGAACACATACAAATCTAAAAACACTGTTAAGAGTTAATTCTTGCAGCTGACAAACACAATCTCACCACTACCTCCATTTAGTAGCTTTCCATCATATCAAATGAGAAGAATTTTAAGTGCTCAGAAAAATGGAAATTTGAATCTACAATTCCATGACAACCGGGCAAAACCCATTTGCTGGGAAAGATTGCGTGAAAGGATCAAAAGCTCCAGAACAACTAAATGGACTTATGCTGATGCTTTTTCTGTCAAATAAAAAAAACTACTTTAACATATGGTTGACAGTAATGTTATGGTATGTGTGCTTGATTTAAAGGGAATGGGTTAAAACACAGGTATAGTCCATGGCTATGTAACTATTTATGAGCTGTGCAGCATTAAAAATCCAATATAACACTAGTCTAGACCAAGATCACTTCCCAAACAAGGCAGTGCTACCTCTACAGTGACCTCACTAAGGCACTTTATTTTGGGTTTTTATTTAATTCTATCACCCATCTCTGTAAACTCTGAATGTATCAAGGTAGAATATTTAATCATAAAGGCCTTAGCCTTTTTGCTTTGGAAGATAAACAACATGTGCTTTTAAAGCACAACCAGAACCACTTTGCAAAATGTCAAATGACACTTCTGGCACTGGTGGAAAACTCCTCTTTTCTCCCTTCGTCAAACTGAAATGATATTCCCTCTACTCTCTAATTAGTCTTTCCTTTAATGCAACATTCTGGGCTCTACATAAAAAGGACTTGAAGATTGCCCTGTAGCTTGTGATCAGCAGGATAGTGAGTGACTGATCTGGACGGAAAGAGAAGCCCTGCCCAAGAACTGAATCAGTAGATAATATGATTGTCGATGGTTAAAGGGGGTTTCCCAGATTCACTGGGGTATCTGGGCAGCACGAAGCGGTTCCTGAAAACATTTTTACAAGCCCTGAATGAGAGTGAGCATTATCTTTATAATCTGCTCCAGCACATCCAGGAAGCGAAGGGTTACACACATGATGGAGCCCTGTAATTGCAGTGCCTGGGTACCCACTTACATCGCCATTGCCAGATGTGGCGGTTTAATTGTCTCTCTATTCAGCTTTCACTTTGTTTTGTTTATTACAGCCTCTCCAATCATGCATTTTAAGGCAGCCATTGACTGTGCTGTGTTCAGTATTCATTTACCTACGTCCCCCTTGCGTACGGTCAATCTCCTGTTATTCATACTTGGCATTGCATCTCATTATCCCTAAGCAGGCAAACTGCTGCTGCCGTTCCCCTTAATTAATGCAGGTAAAGCAGATAAAGAGAAACAATGTTTAAACTGTATTTCAGAATTTTATAAGCACGGTAACCTGTGGCAATCATAAAGGGAAATTCTCAATAATGTGTTGTGAAATTACAATTTTGTCTGCTCAGTGTTACTTTTGCAGAGGACGAGCCGTGTCTAAAAATGATAGAAGGTAGTGTTGTTGAATATTACAGGGCAGTGGGAAACAAACAGGCTTGGGTGGGGGGCTGGGTGAATAACAAGTCCAATTTGAGCCTTGTGGAACAGAGCATGACATTTGCAAAGATCAACACCCACTCTTTGCATTGATGTTCTCATAATACAGTGTTCTTTAGCACAAAAGCAGCCCCTATTATTGCAAATTACCGCAAAATCCAGTGAAGAATCATTCCCAACGTCGAACCTGATGTTGCTTATAATCTTACGTGGAGAAGTCACAGTTGAATTCTCCTAATGAAAAGCTAATTAGACATTAATGAAACACTTAAAGGGTACTTCACAAAACATTAGACAAATGCCACGTTGAATGGAGGAAACAAGGTTATACCACAATTAGAAAAGCATGATGATGGCAATTGCCATGTCAACTTTGAAGGCAGATGCTATTTTTGCTAATGGTTTTGTGTGGCTTTGTGAAACCTTGCTTGGTTGTTGTTGCTGTTCTGCATCGGTTATTTCTATTTCCGGAGCAGAATCATTTTTTCATTTCATTTTTTTTTTTGTCAGTCAGGTCTCTCATCCATCTTGTTACTGATCCAAATGCATGTACTCAGACACATACAAATGTTTCCTTTCCTGCCTTTTCAAACTGGCCTGTCATTTATAATGATACTGCAGAAAGAGTTAAGTAAAGCTGTTGTTGAAATCCCGGTCTTCTTGCCCAACCTGGTTCTTAGTCCGAAATGCTGATGCTGCTGTTTAACTAAGAATTAGAAAAAAGCTTCCCTCACAGTGGGAAGGCAGGGATTGGATACCAACAGGACCTGAATGCTTACTGGGCTTTGGTGCAGGACTACGCAGACAGAGGAGGGACTCCTGTCGGGCTTAGTGCAGGATGACGAAGCCATCTAGAGAATCCCTGAGCGGCACTATGTAGTTTAGCTACTGATGGAGGGCCACAGAGTCGGGGAAAATAGAAAACGTGGTAGGAAGGGGGGAAAAAGAGACGAGAGAAAGAAAAAGACTGATGGCACTAAATAGCAGGCTCCTTGAGTCCTTGCTGTGTCACCTTTGAAGTGTGCCCACACCACCAACAGTCCAATTTCCTAGCTGAAGCTCCCTGTGGTCAGATGCTCAGCTTGGGCCCACTTTAGCAATGAATCCCTGTTCCTAACTATCGTCTAGAGGATTTGAAGTATTCTCTACCTCCAGACGGCACAAGCTTTCATGTACTTTCCTCCAGTGTGCTCCATGACTGCAAAGTAAATCTACTCCCGAAAAATTGAGGTTTTCTGCTCAAAAAGTCTTAGTCTCCATCCAGCCTGGCTTATGTACACTCGAATTTGCTTGTTAATGATGAAATGTTATGACTCATGGCAGTTGCATGGCTGACTTTCAGGAGCTGCCGAAACTATCAAATGCTATTTCTAGCCCCAGTCTGGCTCATTCGTGACAAATTACAGCAGTGTAGAAGTGTGTTACTCACACTAACACATGCTAAAACGGGTCAATGCACTCCCAGTGAAGGGAGTTGCCTCATGAACATAAAAAAAAAAAATCTCATCTTGCATTTCAGATGCCGCTTATGAAGTTGTTCTTACGCAAGGGGGTCAGACTACACAATGTCATTCTGGAAATGACTTGATCCATGGTTATCAGGAACAGAAATGAGTGTCAGGCACCACAAAATGTCAAGTTATCCTTCACTGTGTGAGGAGCGAATGTGAGTTTAGGATGCTTTAAGAGGTCGCGATCGAAATTTGCTGTTTCACATTTTTCTTTTTGGGGATTTTATAGTTTTATTAAAAAGTCAACGGTGGACATATGACTGGAAATGAGGGAGAAAGAGATGTGGATTCATGCAACAAAGGTCACAAGATGGCCTCATGTACTAGGGATGCTGTGGTTAATGGTCAATGTCTAGGATTTAGTGGCATCTAGTTCATCATCCTCCCGTTCCAAGCGTGTTGGAGAAACTAGGCCCTATTCAGAGCCAGTGTTTGACTTTGATGTTCTGAGCTGCTGTAGAAACATTGTGGTTCAACATGTTAACTATGACTATGACTAAAAAGAAAAGGACCCGCTCCTTCTGTTGATAAAAACGTCTCATTCTANNTCAAGTGATTATACACTAATAAAAACATTCCTATGAATATTAGAGATTCACCTAAATGTTACACACTGGACCTTTAACCCTTAAGCCACAGGGGTTCCACGCTTGCTTCATTTAACAACATCTAGGTCATGAAAAGCTGCAACCTATTGGTCTATTATTGGTCAGAGTTGTACATGCAGTCTCACATGTCTCTAGGCAAAGTCACAGCGGGACCATGATTGGGATAGGACGATATATATAATATTATAGCGTATCGCAATCAAAAACACAATCAAGAATATGACTCGACTTGAAAAAAGCTGTCTAGATCACTAACATAAGTCCTATATTGATTCCCTGATATGTGGAAATATGAATTCATATGCATGCATTACAAAAGCAGCTGTATACAGGCCTGTAAAGTTCTTCCACTTTGGAAAGCATGAAAGTTGGACACTATTGTCTGATGCTAAAGCATTAAGATTTCCATTTGGTGGCAAACTACACCAGCTCACAAAACATGTGAGCAGGGTTGTCCATTTAGAATATACTATCACTCTCATTATTATCCCTTACACTCTATGTTAACATGTTGAGGGGTTCAGCAAAGCATTGATTGGATGTACCTTATTGCAGCAGAGTGGCCCCTGTCTCCTAAGCCATCAGTGAAAAGAATCTAGTCCCTAAATGGTCTACTGGAGCAAGCTCACCAGCCAAGATCAAGACAGCTTACTGTGCTCAGTGAGCGAGAGAGAGAGAGAGTAGTGAGTGGAGAGCAAGAGAGTGCTGCTATATATCCATACCCTCTCCTGGGGAGTCCATGTAATGAAAACAGGACACAGCAGAGTGGTTGGGACTGTAGGTGCTTTTCCCAGCGTTTCAGCAGGCACTGTGTTGGATATCTGCAGCGCATGTGAGCCGAATGAACAAGGAAGTCAGGAAACTTAACTGAGGCAGCGACGTGAAGTGAATGAGTGGAAGAGGTTTGAAAAAGCAGGAGAAAAAGCTGCTGTAACTTATCACCTCAAATCTAGCTGAAGGAGAAGGAAGGTGAGAGGGAGGGCTTGTGGTGTTAGTGGGTTTGGAAATCATTGCATCACATTTCTCCAGGGGGTAGAGAACCGGGTTTACATGGTGTGACTGTGGCACTCCAGTGCTACGAATTCATGTACTGAGATGTTCTCTCAAAAATTACACGTGGAGATGAGGCATTGATTCTGCAATACATAATGTTTTTGTTCCAAACATGTCGGTAAGACTGAAAATCTGCTTTTCCTTCAAGGTTTTCAAGTCAGAATTTCCAGTAGGAGAGCTGGGGATTAAAAAATGGTTTTATATAGATTTTAAAATGGGTGCTGCAAATGATTATTTTAATGATCGATTAAGGCTGCACTAATCATGTTTTCATGTTTACAAAGATTTAAATGAACATGTGTATTGTGAAATGTGTAATTTGTTGTGACAAACAGAAATATCACCCTACTGAGCAATCCATCACAACTGTTTTTCTTTAGGCTCATTGTTTTATTTTTATTCTGCTCTCATCAACCCTGTATTCAGCAGCAGCAGGCAGATTTTTCTAAATTTTTTTTTAGCTAAAAACATGTCAAAGATAAGTCAAACATAGCAAGGTAAAGACCAAAATCTATTTGGCAGAGTTTGCGGATAGCAAAATAAAAAACTGTCAGGTGGCCAGAAACCGCACTCTGAATGCTAATCGTTCTCCACATCTGCTGGATGTGTCAATAGACAACTATTTGCTAACAGGTTGTCCATCATTGCAGCTATATGGGCATTTTCACACAAGTTGGATGCTTGGCAGTCTACGTTTGGCATTTTTGATTAAAAATGACTTTAGTGAGTATTGTTAATTACTTTTCTGCCAGCTGACTAATTGCTTAAATCATGTTTTAAGTAAGGTGTCATTAACCTTACAGTAGGTACAGTAGGTACAGATACTAACTGGCTAACTAAATTGTCCAACATCAGTAACAGAATATCAGCTGTTACTAACCACTACATTAATCTGTTTCTCTGTTCATTGTTCATTCTTCTTTTCTATCTCTGCTCATCCTATTCATCTCATCTCCTTTGTCTTCAACCTCACCTTTCTTTGCTCTCTCTCATGCCTTGCAGCATGTCTTGGGAGGGCTTTGTGCATAAACAGGTTTCTATAATGAGCGCCGAATCAGGATAGGGACAAACAATAGGACTGTGTGACAGAGGGGCCGGGAGGAAAGAGAGAGTCTGCAGGAAGGACGCTGAGGGAAAGGTTAAAGCTCTGGTGAGAGCAGGCATCATCTACACAGCGTCCTGCTGCTTTCTCCCTGTCCATCATGTTCACAGAAAAACACAGTGTTAAATATCTGCCTGTGTGTGCGTGAGCAAGTGTGTTGTGTTCTGGTGCATAGGCAGGATATGTGGAGTGATTTGTATTATCTATGCTTCTGTCCTTCATTTGCATCAACATATGGAGGTAAATAAATTCATGTTCACATGTTCAAAAAGGGCATTTTGGGCCATTTGTCATGCGACAACACCAATAACAGTGTAAAGCAGTGTATTTGATACACATGCTTTGATGATTTAAAACCCCTCCATGTATCCATCTGGATAAATTACCATAAGATTGACACGAGTGTCTAGGGACGACAAAATGTCACCATGATAGGAAATATCTGCCATGAAAAAGGCAACCAGAATTCTCCTTGGGGGCGCTGACATGGACTGGCTGAATGATGCATTTGCAAAATAAAAGATTTTAATGTTGTAAGGTCAGGAAGGTCATTGGGCCGTGATTGTTGAATGTCAGATCGTCATCAGAATAAAATCAAAGTCTTGTGAACGGCTACCTAAAGCAAATAACCTTTGAGGCGTACTCTCCAATGACCTGATATATGGGGAAATCACATTTAACGCCAGTCAGAGAGAATAAACCCTCGGAGTCCATAGCTCACCCTCTGATTATTCAGACATACATCTCAGCTTGGACTGTGGCTAATCGAATTGATTTGCTCGTTCCCACCCACGACTCCTTGCTGCAGTATATTTTCCTTATTAAGCACTCTGGTGGTCTGACCATACTCTTGCAAGCTTTGTGCTGCAAGGAGTGAATGACATACGCAGATGGTGGAATAAAGCAATTGCTTTATATCACATCTAATTAGATTTGATATATTTTACAATTTTAAGAACATGAAATTACTCTAATTTATTTCAAGTAATCTTGTTTCATAAGACATTATGTGCGGAAATGTGGTTTGGTTTTTACAGAAGGAACAAGTGCTGCACTGAGCCTGCTGTGACTCCATTTAATTTAAAGTTCTTTTTTATCAGGGCAAGCATCTCTGTAATCCAAGGCTGGTTCCTTTCTGATCCTCTATGCCAGACTGAGAATACACAAGCCAGACTGCTGGAGCCGGGAATCTGTGGTGTCCTGATGTCTGTGAAGTTTGTATTCACCACTACCGAGCCGTCACTTTATTATCCCCGCTCTTCTCTTCTAAAGGTGACATTTGTCTAACTGTTCAATCCCTCTAACACGCAGCGCAGCAGTTTGGGACCTATTCCGCTTTATAGTCCCGCTTTACAGTAGGTGTGCGCTGAATTTAGAATTCAAATAAGAAATGGCACGTCTTGGAACTGCTGGGCACTTAAACTCCCTTGCCATCCATTTAATTAAAAACAATACAATAAATTACAAGCAATGCTATCAAGAGGTGGGAGGGAGGGAGAAGAGGAAGTAACTCGAGGCAAGGTAAATTATGACCTTATGCCGGAAAACATTTTAAAGGGGGGATATCATGGTGTGTGCATAAATTTAAGAGTGCAAGTGCTGATCTGTCAGTCATGCACTGTTGCCTGAATGCAACTGTGGGGGACTGAGAAGCAGTATACATCCATATTTCATGGTATATTTCATGCTGTAAATACCATTTGTGCATGCATGATGAATGAGAAAAACTATTCTTATATACACAGCGACTTGTATCTAGTGACCTTTCATTGATAGTATTATAAGACAAGACAAGGGAAGACAAGCAGAATAAGTACAGAATAATCGTATAGATGCAGATGTGGTCCAATTTGACAGTAAAATCACCTCTGCAGGGCCCCAAATAGTAAAAAAAAATAAGAAAAATACATTTTTAACCAGCAAAACAGTGACCTGATCCATACTAATCACCAAAAACCCTTTATCACTGTTTGCAGCCACCGTATTTCACCAGCGAAGCAGACTGACAAACATCTGTTATAATCTGTAAACCAGCAGGCACATTAGGAGCTTTTGGGTTTATTCGCTTCATCCACTGTTAGACTAGTAGCTTCTCTACTGTAGAGATTTAAGCAGCCATCCCAAATCCACTGTGTGATCAGTGCTTGGTGATAATCCACAAAATATTGCAAATACTGTATCAGCATGATTCCCAATGAAATCTGTAATAATGTAACATATCAGATGCTCTGTTCAAGCCCACATAATCAGTTCAGATGAGGCTTTGAGGGCAGAATGAAATGAGTGCAAATGTGTGAGATGAATTCTGAAGTGTGACTGAAGGTGTGTGAGGGCTATTTTATTTTACAGATAAAGGTTAATTTGCATGTCATAAAAAGTAGTGCTAGCCTGTGAAAACAGCTGTATAATGTTATCTGTCACTCTGGAGTCAAGTCTGAGAAATTAACCTTGATTATGTCATAGTGATGTCATCTGGGTTATGTCAGCTTGGCCATGGAAACGGCAAATTATTATTATTAATTTTTGCTAAATTCATGAGCGTTAAATAAAGGACTTAGCCAAAACAAAATAGAGTCTAAAATCTACAGTCTAAAAAGTCTACTCTATGACAGATTTAGCTCCGCACTAAGAAGTATGGAGGTTCAATATTCGGCCCTAAAAATAAGTGAAAAGCAAGTAAACATGATAATCTGGGAACAACTGGGGTCCGTGTTTATGAGTATCATGACAAAAGTGTGTGTGTGTGTGTCTGTGTGTGTTTATGTTTATGTTTGGACCGGGAATGCTGGATCTGTAGCACAATGAGAGTGATGGAGTGTTTACATGATTACATTAGTCTGTTATTTGTCTATCCTGACTGCCATCCTTGAGCAACTTGTGTACTTGTGTATGTGTGTTTGTGTGTATAGCACAGAAGCGGGGGGTTGGGGGCGTACATGAGCAACATACTGATGAGTTCCCAGCATGTGGCGATCAAATTACACTACCCACTCTCTTTCTTTCCCTTCGCTTGTCTTTCAGTCAATCTTGCCTGTTGCCCCTCCGTTACCCTGCTTCTCTCTCTGCAGGTAAACAACTCCACTATTCCACAGAGTGATGCTTTTGAACCGGCTGCTGCCATACCATTTGAATTCCTGATGACCTGAGAGCCTTGCCTTGTCTATAGGAAGGCTATCAGATGCACCATTCATGTGAGTTCATGAAGGTGTACTTTATATTCCTGTTAGCTAGAGAATTATATGGACCTGTCTAGTTCATCTGTCTTCAGGATCGTAACAAGTCTAATGCTAAATGAAAATGTTATTCATCTAAAATGATATTATGTTCAGCAGTCAATGAGATAACAGTTAACTGCCCACTCTGACAGGATGAAGCTATTTTAGGAAACTTGGCAGTACATGCTCTTATTTGTTTATCATACCATTTCTGGGCACCACGCTGGCAATTTAGTTTCTTCTTGGTCATCTCTGTGCTGATATGTATGTGATTATTATTTAATTCCAGCAGTTAGGGTAGTTTAGTAGGTAGGTTATTTAAAAATGTCCCTTTTCCAAAGATTTTTAAATTCAACATTATACTGCATTATTTCCTTGCTGAAACGGAGCCCCTGCAGAAGTGCGAGACCACCCTGCCTCGCTGAGGCTGCAGGGATATATACTTTAAAACCCAGCTGCTATTGCTACTGGCACACCTCACTCGCATCACTTAGACAAATTGACTCAGGGATAATGTAAATCAAAACTTTGAAGGAGAGGAAAGTGAAGTAAGAAGAAGGAAGAAAGGAGAGAGGGAAATACAACGAGACTTTACCGCCATGCTAGCAGCTCTGTGAGGCTGTACTAATAGCTGAATGCTAACATCGGCATAAAAACATGCTCACAATGTCAATGCTAACATGCTAATGTTTGCAGGTATAATGTTTATCATGTTAACCATCTCAGTTTAAAGTATAAATGTTGTTAGTTAGCACTAAACACAAAGTTATTAGGATTCATAATTAGGATGAAATTTTAGACCAATCCATTTTGTAAATGTCAAGATATTTCACTGGATAAACAAAAAAAATGACCTGCTGGTGGCATGAGATGAAAAGTCAGTGGATCAATAAAGTCAGTAGACTTAATCCTCTGGACACTGTGAAAGTCTGTATGAAAGTTTGTGGCAATACATCCAATAGTTGTGGGGATATTGTAGTCTGAACCTTAGTGGTGGACCAGTCTGACTGACGCTGCCATCCCTAGAGCTGGTGTGGCTGATAAAAAAAAGGCTTTGCTCTCTGCCTCCAAAAGAGAAGTGAAAGAAGGAGGGATAGAGCAAGAGAGTTAAAGCAATGGATCGATAATGGTAGAGAGAGAGGGACAGCCTGAGTGAAAGAAGAAAGAGAATCCATGAAACACAGATTAGGCATCCTAAACCGGTCTAAAACAGAATCTCTAATATCAGTTGCTGTGCAGTAACACTGACGTGCAGAGTGGAGGTAGAGTCGTGCTGAGTCTCTTCACGCACTGCAAGCTGGGATGCCGAGAGCTTGCTTGGAATCTGTGGGCACCGACAGACGAGATGTTGCTCTGAATGCCGATTGGCTCAGTGCGGGGCTGGACACCAGGTCTAGGTCAAACGCTTTCAGAGGTGAAGCGCAGCAGGGCCGATTGACCCGGAGGTTGAGGGAGTGGAGTGGAGACAGAGATGAGGAGGAGTCAGAGCACAGGAGGAAAGTAAGTGGGTACAGCTGTTCTAGAGGCCGTACTGTAGGAATCTTTAGAAATGGAACGGGTTACGTAGAGATTACAAGTCACATCTTCAGGGGCATTTGTGGTTTCAACTAATGATTTTTTAATCATTTAATCTGTAGACTATATTTTTGTTAAACCGTTTAGGTCGTCAGAAAGTCCATCGCAAAGTCCTAAGGTGATGTCCTCAGTTGTTTTGTCTGACCACAAGTTCAAAACCAAAAGATCTTCAGTTTACCATGCTATAGAAGAAGGTGAAAAGCACATTTGTGAAACCCAAACCAGCAAATGTTAGGTATTTCTAATTAACTCTCTCCCTCCACTCACTTCTTGTTCCTACAGTGTGATGTTTGATCTGCACTGTGCAGAATGATGTATGTGCAGAGTCTGACACTAGAAGGATGNNGAAAGTTTCTCTGTGCTCACTGCAAAGCTGTTTTTAATGGGCAGGGGCCTATGAGCGTGATTTGTGATATTACAAATAGTTTGGAGGTCAATCCTGGTCCATTATGCAATTTATACAAAGTGTGACCCAGTGCACCCATACCCCTTAGAGATGGACCTTTACAGTTGAAGTAGCGCGCGCCGCGCCAAAGACATCTTGTGTCCAGCAGGGAAACAAGATTGCAATTGCATGTTAAGAGCAATTTTGTCTGTCTTGAATATTAAAGTCAATTATTATAAAGATCACTACAACGCAAAACACTGCATGCTTATAATACAGGTATGGATCTTTTAAAATGATAATGATGATGATAATAAAAAATAAGCAAACCCCCAATATGTTACAATACTGCCACTGGACTGTTGTCTTACAATGGTACTAGCTAAATAAACTGCATTTGAAAAGTAGAGGCACATTTGAAGACATCAAAAGGACAATGTACAAGCAATGAAATCAAGAGGCTAAACTAGCATGGTAAAGCCCTGAGCTGCATTGCTGCAAGGCCGGGGGTGGGGGGTTAATCTGAGGCTGGGTAGTGAGGCAGTAATGCCAGAGCTCATGGGGAATTACTGGGGAGATTTGGAGGAAATCTGCTGGCAGCAATTTCCCTGTCGCTTTTATTAGCCTAGATGTGCAATTTGCTGCTGGCTGCTTTAATATGACAGGCTACGTCTTGCTTGTGTTTTCGCATGAGCTGGGTGGCGATTCGAGTTCAAAGATGCACAGGAAGAAAAGAAAATGTGTCACTGTACGTTTGTTATGTAATACAACATGATGCTGTACTTTCCCCCAGAGGGAAGCTCCTCATTTGCTTACCCTCTTTGAAAAAGTTCAGAGGTCAGATACTGGGATTAAGTTTCTTGCTTTAGGACATTTCGGCGGGGTGAGTTCTTGAACTTCGGTTGCGCGATCAAAACAAAGTCTCTCTGCTTTGTTGTTTCTAGGCCACCCTGCTGCTGCCACACAACACAGCCCTTTGTGTGTGTGTGTGTGTGTGTGTGTGTGTGTGTGTGTGTGTGGGGAGGACAAACCGTATCTGTACCGACCCATATCCCCCCTTAGGATGCATGCACACATCAAAGCGTCCCCCGGCAACATGCTATACATGCACCTAAGCACATATTGTCTATCTTGCCGTCACATTCACACACAGTCTCTGTCCAGGCCCACAGGCCCTCTGCTGTTTAGTATGTAAAGCATAAAGAGGTGAGTGACGCTGAATATGAAAAGAGGAGCACTGACAACATAACTCTCACAGCTAATTGTAAAGCATCATGGTCAAAATGGAGGTTAAAAACAGCAGCAGATTGGCAGCAGGGAAACCAGGTGTGAATGTTTCTGAAACAATATTCAGGTCCTGCTGACTGGCTTAAACATTACTTGGTAGGAAAGTCAATAGTTTCAGATGGAGAAGCATGCTGGAGCTTAATTACTAAGTATTGTATCTTGCTGAGCCCTTGAAATTAAGTTTGTTTCATTCAAAGCAAATCACTGAGTGCAGTGAATGATTAGCTACGTGCAAAGATGTGAGTACACACATGATACAGAGTACATGTGCAGCATCTTCGTTCTGATTGCTGTTTCCGACTCTGGAGATAAGCAGCTATCCCATGCCTCCTTGTGTCTCATTAGACCAGGAGATAAACAACAACAATGTTTCATTTCAACGCTAAAACCCCGCTGCATTTGCTTCTTATTGCAGAGGAAAGGTACACTGCGAGAGGCGGCTGCAAGGAAGCCAACATACTCCACAGAACTGCAGGAATAATGTGCAGGAGCTGTGCCAAGACAAGTGGGAGTGGAGGTGGGAGGAAGAGGAGCCGCAGATTATAGCATTGCTGCGTTTCAATCAACAGCGGCTTTGGGTTCTGATCCTGAGTTGGAGTCGGTATGAGTAAGTGCAGAGAGAAAGACGACAAACAATGAAGAATATACACATGACAGTTTTAGGTGGATCATGTATTTGTATTCTCTTTTGACAGACATTCAAATACTACTAAACCTCTGCTGACTTCATATGTGACTCTTAAGATATGGAGATATACTGGTAGAACATTTTAAAAATAAAATATGTTGTCAGTGTATAAAACACATTTTTTGTTTACTGTTATGTAAGTTATACGAGACAGAAAAATTCTAAATGAAAATGTACCACATCATGCCCCATCTGGTCATGAGGTCACATCTGGTCAAATCAGTGTTTATGGAGTATGCAGAGGCAACAATGTGCAAGTCCATGTGCATGTGGATCTGTGACTGAGTCAAACCGGGGTGCCAAAAGCATAACGGGCCCACAACAACAACATCATCATCATCATTAAGGTCCAGCAGCTCTGCACTGACCCTCATAAGGACTCCAACCTCTCAGATGGTGTCTGTGTGGCTGCATTCTCATTTACATGCATTCCGCCCAAGTTTGAGTCTTTATGACTCTCAGCTACTCTGTAGGGTGCTGCTTGGTGCAACCACACATCTTTGGCACTCGACAAAACATTCAACAAGCAAGTTGTCTAAATTAGAGGGAAACCAATTAGGAAAGCAATGGGTGGTGAACACAATCAAAGGCAACATGTCAGCCATCTAAAGCCATCTTCAAGGCATAATTCTTGAGCACCTAAAATATAATTCGCTGTGTTGATTTTTAGTAAAGAACAGAATAAACTGTTGTGATGAAAGAAGTATCCAACTGGATGTGAATGCACAGCAGTTGCTAATAGGATTTCCTGCTGTGACAAGTCTCTTATATTCTGTGTAGATTTTCACAACCAGTGTTAGTAAAATATGCTGTGACACTACAGAGATTCCAGTAGAACAAAATATGTATCTTGTCTGAATGTCTTTTTTGCACTGCATCTTTTCTTTGTGGGCAAGGCGAACTGAAAAATCATAATTTATGATATATATATATATATAAATAAAATATACCAGGTGTCTTTTGTTGAGATGAATAACATAAATTATGGTTTTGTTAAATATTTTGTTTAAATTTAGAGACTGCTATACTGATTCAAGGAAAGGGCATCAAATAATACTTATAATGACTAACAAGGATCAGATTGTTCAAATATTCTTATACTATGATTTCTCTTTTTATGTAATGGAAAAAGGTTTGACTTTTTTCGCATGCTCAGTCACACAGATCCAGTTATTCACTCTCCCCTATGGACGGTGTTTTCCTATTCTGAGGTAAAACCCCGGAGGGACATTGCACAGGAAACTGCCTGTCTGGCATTCTTTGGTCAAAGTCTTAGCAAATGTGGTGTTTGAGGGGAAAAAAAAGAGAAACACAGAAAGGTGCCATACCTTGAGGGACAGAACTAATGAAGCAGGTAATGAATGAACCTGCTTCCTAAAACATCAGCTAGCACAGCTGGAGCATAATGGACTGCAAAAACAAATGAGTCACTTATCAGGTAGGTTGTGTCTGGCCCACCGATGTTGTTGGCGTAAATACCAGAAACTATTAATGTCCAACTCATTATAAAAGAAGACAAATAGCTCTTTGATAAATAGATGCAAATGGAAAATGAGTCATTTTTGCAGTCATGATCTTAGAAACACAGTGGAGTGAGTCAAAGCTGCACTGGTGTTCTATCTGAATACTGACACTTCATCAGGATCCTCCTGACCTGGGTTGGATGAAGGACTGACGCAGCTCGACTTTCACCTAAGTGGGTTCTCAACACGAGCTACCTGAGAAGAAGTAGAATTCACATATTGGGAAGAAATAGAATATATATATATATATATATATATATATATATATATTCAAATAATGCAAATATTT
>NW_023340206.1:3619890-3625056 GCF_004916995.1 Morone saxatilis
AGAATTCACATATTGGGAAGAAATAGAATATATATATATATATATATATATATATATATATATTCAAATAATGCAAATATTTTTCATGCAATATGTACTGAAAGTACATCAATTAAAGACAACTGTTGTACTTTCAGAAATTTAGGGGAATAGTCAAAATCAAAGAAGCAGAGACCAAGATATCCTGGCTTTTATTCCCTCAAATAGGTTAAGTTCCAAAAAATGCCAGATCCTGCACTTCCAATCATGCAAGTCAGTAAAGGCTTTTGTCAGAACGTCCTCAGTAAACGCCCATGTCTTTCAAACTCCGAGCACCCGGTTTGTCACACAAGATTCACTGTCATTCATTTGAAGTCTCCAAATCGGAGCTGGATAACCCTGATCACTATGAGATCAACAGGTTTATTTTCTCTGACTTAACAAAGCTCCTCCAGAGCCACAAAAGACATTACAGAACAGTTTCCTTCTTAAGATGGCTAACGCTTTATACATTGTAATACAAACATGCAATGTATGTATCTGAATGTACTCTGTGTGTGCAGTTGTACAGTTTACTCTCCTAGCAGCCGTCAGAGTGAAGTTCTCAACAGAAACAAGGCAAAGAAAAAAGAAAACCAGGCCGATTCATCACGGGTGAAATGGAGTGGCAGGTGGCCTCCCTACTGGCGCAGTCCTCTTGTCCTCTGGTGTCCCGCTGACCCCCTCTCGGCCAGATATGGCTCACCCGTCTGCTCCCCTTCTGGCCCCTGTTACGCCCCATCAAGCTGGGGAGCCACAGCCAGGAGCCCGGACCTCAAACGCCCCCTGCCTGAAGGATATGTGTGTGTGTGTGTATATAACTGTGGACCTTGAGGGCGTTTCCGCCTCTATCAACACAACCCCCGCTGAGGGTGACACCTGCGAATAACAGTTTAATAGCTGAGTAATGTCTCTGGCCTCCTCCCCAGCTGCGCCGGGCCAGCCTGGTGGGGCATGAGGCAATTTAAAAGCCTTTCGTCTCTTTAGTGTATACACAGACATGTCCATACATGCAGCCGTGTACATACACACTGTACATATTTTTTTTTGTACACACACACGGATGTGAGCTGATAAAACAGTCAGGACGCTGTAAAACTGGGGCAGAAGTGCCAGCAGCCGGCCAACGAATGGGCTTATACATCATATATCTTCATACTCCACCTGCTCCTGATGCTAATGTTTTTCCTTCCATTACAGGTATATGTGTATCCGCTGGGGGAATTATACTGTACAGTGCATTCTCAGGTTGTGCAATCTCTGCAGACGGAACAGCTTTATTGTGGTGGTGAACATCCTGTTTTTTTTTTGTTTTTTTTTCAAATTTAATCCATACATTTTGCAGAATAGGAATATTACAGAAAAATGCTCCTGCCGGCGCTGAGTATTGATTCTGCAATCTGATGAAGTAGTCCTATTCATAGAGCCCTCTGATTATCCACCCAATGAGATTATCAAACAGCCTAAGTCAACTGTACACAAATTCAAGAGATGCTGGAGAGGATAAATATTTAAAAGTAGGAAATTAATGATTTTCTATGGTAAATTGGCCACAGAGGCATGCGAGGCTGAGCAGAAGCAGGTTCGTTTCTGCTATATCTGTGTCTCTAACCACTCCAATGAAGCCAAATTCATATATAAGCATTTTATCCCTAGTTCTGCACATGGAGCACATATTTGATATTTTATCTTTGAGTGCACAAAGTTTAAATTGCCCTTTCTGTCAGGATGTGAAACTTTGTTGGGGAATTTTAACTGTGTCCTGACAGACCAAAAATAAAGAGATAAGTATAGATGTTACAGAGAACCTGCTAGGAGGCTGAATGCAAGTAATGAAAGACTAAACTGTGAGTTATGAAATCTATAAAAACACCCTTTATAGCTGTAACAAGAACACGTTTGAAACAATGTTACATTTCTGAAATGATAAATGATTATAAAAATAATGCTCAGGTTCTATTCCCTGCAATTGAGAAAAACGATTTACTCCACCAGATATTCTGCTGGGCTCCTGTCTTTAAAGCATCCACCTTCTTACCAGATAGAATCTCTCACATGACACACATGATATTCAACTAAGTTGATCCAGTCTCTCTCCCCACATAAACAGATACTGTGTGCAAGTTTCCTCATTAACTCCAGTGATCCAGAGGTGATGACGCAGCGGCCGAAGTCTAGCAATTCTTCCCTGGAGTCTAATGAAGGGTTAGGGTGTTGATGACCACTGGGTGTCCCAACACAAAGACTGAGATTTTCTAGGACTAATAAGAATCAGATGCAAGACATCACTTTCTCTTTGTTCCCCCTTCTCCTCAACAAAGTCAGCAGGTCAGAAATCTGGGGTGTTTTTTTTTTTTAATCAACCTTTAACTCTGAATCATTTCACGGATACATTTACAGAAACTTCTTGTTCCAGTTTGACTCTGGAGATATATCACGTTAATGTAATGTCTTTTTCACTTGACTTCCCATTAAGACTACCATAGGGAACTAGGCATTCTAAATTTGGAGAAATGGAAGAAATAATAAAAAGTACATTCTTGGCTCCAAGAACAACGCATAATCCATTTTAAAATAATCACTCACCAAACCAATGGCAATAAACTTTAGAGACTTCACAGCTCATCAGGCACAGGTCTTATGACTGAATGGATGACAAAAGCTACATCTGGTAAAGGTGTATTTAACCACCACAGTCCTATTTTGTGAACAAACAGCCTGATGTGATTCTTTTTCTCTCAGGCATTTACTCTATTTTGTGTGGGTCACACAAGGGTGCTTGTTTTTATATCCAACTCATTTAGTGCAGTTCAGACTAAGTCTGGTGCATTTGCAGGTTTGGTTCAGTCTGTTAAAGAATAAGTGTGCCACAAGTAAGTAAGTAAGTAAAACTTTATTTATATAGCACCTTTTTGACACAGAGATCCAAAGTGCTCTCCAAACATCAAATAAATAAACATAACACATACAAGTGATGTCAGTTTGTCAAGTGTCAGTTTGTATGTAATCCCAACTTTGACTGACCATGGAAGGCTGACAACATTTCTAAACGTTGCCCTACATGAGGAATGACATTGCACTCACTGACCATTTGTCCTCCTTGCCTCACATGTTGATCTATGGGGATTTATCCCTGAAGTCCAGCTTTGTGATGAGGATTCACTCGAAATTAATAATAATGAGAATGTGACTCATCTTACTGTATGCAGGATAATGGGCTGTCTGGCATTTGCCTGAATCATTTCTGCTTTCTCAAGCAGTCAAAGAGACAAAAGCATATAGACCAAAGAGAAAGAATGCTGGGGTCACCCATCTTGGATGGAAAGAATATCCATCTAACAGCCAAATTATTACTGACAGACGGATGGCAGGGTCACATCAGATGCACCCACTTAGTACTAAAACCACCACAGCACCAACTGATCTTGATGTTCTTGTAATGTTAAAACCTTAGAGGAATAATGGCGGCAGGGGGGAAAGGAGAGCAGATAACGCACTGACCGAGCAGACTAATTAGCGAGGAGAGAATGAGTAAACTGGAAACGAAGATGAGGAATGAAATGGGTTTGATAGCTAATCACAAAATTTTGTGATTTCCAGTGAGTGATAATTACCCTTCGTAATTTCTCCAAGCTGCATGTTCCTTCCAAACATCATGGAGAAAGAAAAAAGTGAGGCAAAAAGATGGACAGAGAAGCAGTGGGAGCACTTCTTTACATCTGTCAGCCGTGTGAGCTGAGTGGCATTCATCCTCTCCCCTGCTTTCACCAGCCTGGTCAGTAAATCACAGTCTCTCTATCTCTCTCTCTCTCTCTCTCTCTCCTTTTTTTTTTGCCTTTCCTGCCTTCTGCTGAGGTCAGCTCAGAGCAGAAATGGGCTTTCGGAAAAAAAAAGATGCACAGAAGAAAAGGGTAGCTGCACACTGCCTGAGTCGATACATTTGGGATGGATGCAGGTAAGTATGGGCAGGTTAAACACAATGTTTGTTGTGAGGGTATTAATTTCCCAGGAGGCTGTTCTTTAAAGAGACTCTGATTCAACATAAACACAAAATTGATGAGTGCTCTCATCATGTCATGGTGAAGAATTCCCCTCATATCAGGAACTGGAGTAAGATAAATTTAGAGCCATTTTCTGGAAACAGCCTCTCGAGACTAATAAGACCTTCTCAGAAAGAGAATTAATGTCCACTGCATTGTCCCCCTCATTCCTCAGATGTGTGTGCATTGTCAAAACAGAGAACGAGAGAGTCAGTGTAAACAGATTATGCCTACTGGAAACAATGGCGGATTGCCGACATTACGCCCCAGTGCTGAAAAGAGCCTATTAACCTCAGTTTGGATGCCAGGAAAACAGGAGATAATCTACTGCCGCACCAATTTTAAACCATCAAATCCTTACACAGTTGATGGCTACCTAACCTCTGTTTGGTTGTCCCAAACCGGGTGGGGGGGACAGGGATGGTGGGGAGGCAGCATCCGGGATGTATCCAGAGATAAGGATAAAGATTTTGGAGGCATGAAGTTTTGCTGTTACAAGCAGACCTGCCCCCCGCCCGACCCTCCTCTAAACACTGCTTGTATTACCTGGCCATTAAGTTGTTGCTGAAAGGTATTACACAGCCTATAAAGGTTGTTGCCAAGACAACCTTACACAGGTTGAGTAATGCCAGTGGTGCATGACTCCAGGAAGTCTTTCCATGGCTGTCAAATAAATCAAGTCCTCAGTTTCAATGCAAATGCCCATTTATTCTTTTTAATTTCTAACATAAGTGTAAGCATTACAGCGCATGTGTGTGAGTGTGTGTGTGTGTGTATGAAGGCAAACAACAACTAGATTAGACTAGGAAGACACAGACCGTATGACAGACAGCTGGCGGACAGAGTTGTAGTCATCTCCATCTCCCATTACACTTTAAGACACAACATACAATTTAAAACGTATCTACTCAAATGCAACAATTCATATAATAATAAAGTTGTAACAGTTTCTATTGAAAACTAGTCAGGTTGACTCAGAAATGTAGTAACTGACTGGTATGAAAACAAGAACCCTAGGACGGCAAGAACAAACTGCATCATTTTATCTTATCCTCCTAAGGTGAGATAAATTGTTTAAAACTATGTAGACCACATGTGCCAGTCTGGT
>NW_023340206.1:3625061-3629223 GCF_004916995.1 Morone saxatilis
AACACCCGCCAAGTGCCAAATGCGGGTAAATATTGAGTTTGGCGGAAAAATAAATTGGGGTCAGCCGCCAGATGGCTGGTAAATAATTTGGAATCACAGCGTGAGGCCAGGTTTACATCGCTGTATTTTTTAACAAATGTGACCCTCACCGTCCACAGTACCTATCAGGACATCAATGACTCAAATGGCCAGGCTAAAATATGAAGCTCAGTCATTATTTTTAGTCAGACAATACAAAGATGATTTCCTTAAGTTGTACTGACAACTTTTTTGAAAAACAAAAACCAAATATGAAATAAAAATATCTGTATTCATATTCAAAGTTCTGTCAGTCATTGTCAGTTCTGATGACCTTTAGTTTTTCCATTGTTTTCCTTGCGGTATTGCAGCTCTACTTGTTCATTACAGCCACCTGCTGGTTTGTAGTTGTGGTGGGGGGGTGGTGAAAGAGTGTCATTGATGCATCAGTTTCCGTTAGTCAGCACTGGTTAGTAAGCAACATTTTTAAAAGTATACGCCGTGGTTGTCGAAAATCAAACTTCACTGTGCTGAATCACCATCCATTCGTCAACTCTGACTTTCTGAGAGTAGGAGTCGAGAAGTGGAGTGTTTGAGGGCCGACTCTACATCCATAATGAAAGGCTCCAAAAACAAAGCAGCACAACAGAACCAATATGATAATCAAACATCATTTTCGAAGACTTTTTTGTTCCTCCTTTCATCTTAAGAACGGAGTATGTGTGTACATACTGACGGGCAGAGTTTGCCCGCATGCACTTGTTTGTGTTCTGCCGCAAGGACATATTAAGATTCAAATCATGTCTGCCTCCCATCTTGATAAATGGAAAGAGTCTGCAAAAACTTCCCTAAATGGCCCTCTGGCATGGCTGGGGAATAAATTGAGCTAATCAAGGGTGGCCTCACAATCACTGCATCCACAAAGTAATCAAAGAGTTGAAAAGGAAACACACTGTGCATGTAGATGTAGGAGTGTGAGTGGATGTGTGTCAGTGTCAGTTTCAAGATATGGCCTCGTCTGGGCACTAAAAGCCACTTTCGAGCATTGCGGCTATAATTGACGCTTTTCCTCCATTCATCGTACATGTGCGTTGTCACAGCGCATGTAACTGCCTTTCTGTCACAGCTGTATGGATGCAGTAAGCACACAGGCAAGTACCTACATTAATAACCACCTCATTCAGTTGACAGGCTGCTCAGGGCGACCCCGGAGAAATGTAGATGTACGCAGCCACGGCAAAGATGCACGGCAAACTAAATGTTGACACTCAATAAAAATGAGCTCTTCCGCTCAAATGGCTTCTTTATGGCAGGATTCAAACCTCGGTGGACGCAAACAAATGACTGAAAGGGGGATGACTTTGCAAAGTCCCAGTTAGCTTAACCCTCCTCCCTCTTTTCCCCCCCATACGGTTTTATTCTGTTCAAAATGAAACAAGGCCAAATAACAATCTATTCCTCTGGGTCTGATGACCGTGGAATAAATCCTGGGATTTGGGCAAAACAGTGCACCTGCTTTTCTTGCTAATGGGCAAGCTCGCACTCCCTCCAAAAAGTGTTTCCTGCAGCCAATTTAGTCACTGGCGAGGGTATTCTCAGAGGTGGCAATCGTTGCAAACAAACAGCGAGTGTGTGTGTGTGTTTCCTTGACCGGTTCCCCCTGTGGAGATAGACTGAAGCCTGATGGATAACCACTCGGCTGAGCTGCTGTTCTTTTCTACGAGCCTGGGTCCAGTCCCGGGAGTGTTGCTACATAAAACTAGGTTGGAAAGGCAAATTCCACACAAATTCAACACAAATTCAACTTGATCATTTCATACATTTTGAGTTCACAGCTCTGAATGGCATTTTAGTTCTGTCAGCTGTTGACTTCATCTGCAGGCACTTTTGACATTGTGACAGCTCCTGCTGGTGTTTAATCGCCAGTTATTAACATTGTGTCATTGTCTGTGCAAATCTTTGTTACTTACGCTCATTTCCTCCAAATAAGGCCTTTTCCTAACAAAGAGCAACAGCCTAAAGCTAGAACACTCTGCAAAGGTGAATCAGATCTAGATGCACATGAAAAAATATTAAAACTGCAAGCAAACATTTTACACATAACCAGAGGCAAGACTGTCCATGATCATTCAAAGGTTAGGGTGCTCTTAAGTGCCAGCTTGTGCCAGCATTCCAATTTTGCAGCCTCGCTCCAACACATTTCAGTGCCCTTACATACTACCAATGTTAAGCATCAACTAAATATGTAAGTCACCTTCTCAACTGTCATCAAAAAACAATCAGTTCCACTAAACCAACAGGCAGTGCTCAGCTGCCGCATAATGAAAATGTGACATTGAAGTCCAATGTGGGAAAAGTCACAGAAAACTGAACCAAATCATACTGTCTAAAGGAAGGACAAATGCAAATCTCTAATTTGAAATGGAAAGTATGTTACACCTACAACCTCCATCGACTTCCAGTTTCACTCGCTGAACAAAGGCAAATGTTTAACAGCTTTCCCTGAACCATTCTTTGTCAAATACTTTTAACATCCCAGCAGGACCCTGTGACTTGCGACTGTGTGCTACCAAAGGCCACAGATGGATCCAGTCAAGTTGACATACTGTGAATCACAAGGACACACGTTTCTGTAGGTAGCACAAAAAAAAAAAACCCTGCCTTTCTCACGCTCCCCCGAGTGGCCTAAGTGCTCAGTCAGTCTGTTGAAACAGGTGCTGGTGAGTGGCACGTTGATGTAATGGCTCCATGATGGGGACATCACTGTGGGGACAAAGAGAGGCTTTTTCAAAAGGCAATGGTCCATAATCCCTCTGTTTGTTACAACAAGAGGTTATGTCAAGTCTACGTCAGACCTGAGACAACTCTCCCGTCCCCTCGGTCTCTCGGTGAAGAGCTCTGGTAAGAGGCCTGCTGAATGAAGGGAACTGAAGCGAGGGAAATAGACTTGCATTTGAAAAGGAATTACACAGATATCCTTCTGGATATCCACTGTTCAGAGGGCAACCAAATCTATGTTGGGATTAAACGCGATGTACCTTCACAAATCTCCTATGAATGTGGAAGGGCTTCCGATATATTCTCTTTTCTTCAGACAATTTGTGAGTTTGCGTATTCAGGACATTATATATCGTGTTTTCATACATAGATGGTCAGTGGCAGACCTCAGGAAATACAATTTCCTGTCTGTTAGCATTATTCAAGCTGCAAAATGAATGTGGTATTAGATCTCTTTGATTTATAATAAAAAGACAAGACAGTGATCGCACACACACACATACAGAAGCAGACACACGCACACACACACCTATACACACACACACCTGCGACTCACTGACCATGTTTGATTGTACGTATTCCTCGCCTCTGCTCCCTTCCTTTGCTTCATCCCCCTTTCACCGACACTCGGAGCGTCTTATCTCTGTCGACCCATGCCTCCCTCGCTCACACACCGCTGCCTCTCCTGTTAAGAGGCGGGACCGCTGTGAGTGAACAGGCCCTTCCTCTGCGCGGCGCTGATAGAGCCTTAATCTGAAGACTGATGCTCAGGAAGAGGCTGATTAAAGGGGACCAATGAGAAAGAGGCAGGGCCTTATCACGGCGAGTCAAAGCATCTCAACTCTCCGGGCTAATTGGCCGGGGAGCGAGTGGCCAGCTGCTGGGCAAAGATTGGGTCACCTGATGGCTCTCCTTTCACTCTGTCGCTGGGTGTACTTTTACGCACTCTCCCTCGAGTTTAATGAACTTGGCCTTGTGATCCGCTGAGCTCTCTCGAATTGAATGTGCTCCAGCGACCCTCACCCCGCTACCCCCCAACACACGGGGAGAACCTGGGAAGCCAGATTTTTTGAAAATCCACCACAAAGTGGGGGATGGCAGTCCTGGAGCGACAGCGCTGGGTAAAAGGATTAATTGAGCTTAACAATAGGGGCCGGTAAATCACTCACGGGATCGCTGATACAAATGCCTTGTTTACACAGGAACATTTCCTCATGACACCCCCTTGATATTTGCACAAAATTACTGAGATAATTTACCCACTAAAACGTGTCCAAACATTCAGGCCTCATGACGGTGTGGGTTTGGACAAGAACTAGGGCAAGAAATTAATTACTTTTTTTTTGCTTTCTCCAAGCTGTGTCTG
>NW_023340206.1:3629235-3642607 GCF_004916995.1 Morone saxatilis
GTAGCAAAAACTGAGCACAGAGAATAATGAATCACAAGTTCTGTCTATAGTATAGTATGAGACTGATAAGAATGCAAGAGTGCATTTTCTTTATTTTATATGTGAATGTTCATAAAGGAATGACATATTGGCCATCATGTAGCTAAATGTTTCTTTCTTTGTCCATTTGGGCCCTGGAGGAAAGGTTAGATTTGCACAAAAGTCCTGTTTAAATAAAATGTAACCTGACTTTACTAATAGGTTATGTTAATTGGTATTTATGGTAATTGAACTCTTTCTGTATTCCTTAATCTATGTAAATTTCACTGAGATATGGGCAGAGACAGAGAGTACATTCCTTACAATCTCTACAACCCTTGTACTTCACATTGTTACTTTCTGGCAGCTCATGTATAATTAGGCCTTAAGAGGAGCGTTTTGGACATAAAATGAAATAGCTTAAACCTCAAATGAGGCGAAGAGCTCTGTTCTACATGCTACCAGTACAAGATGTCTGTTGGATGAATCCTGGTCCCTTGTCATCGCCCCTCACTCCCCTCCCCTCCCCTCCCTCCCCTCTCCAAACTGCTTGCATTAGCATAAAACTCTTGTCAGACAGCTTGCGGGATGTGTGATTGGAGAAAGAGAAGGCTTCTCAAAAAAGAAGTGAAAAGGAAGAGTGCTAGACTAGCATCGGGTCTGTGGGGGGAAAAACTCATTTCCCCAACTCAGATCTGCACCACAAGCAGAATGGATGCAGAGCTCCTTAAACGTGCCAAGTTCAAGCCCATTTCAATATTCGCTCTTCAGCAAATCTAATACCTGTGACATTAAAATAAAGCTGCTTTCGCTGGATTTGTGCTCTAGCATCCCTGATAAGATCAACAGGGCAAGGCAACACTTGAATACTGACAAAGAAAAATTGGCTGTGAGTGCACTTAAAATCCACATGAAAGCGAGACCTGACACTCAGTCCTCTTGTACACGCAATTTTGAGCATAAAATCATTGTAAAAGTCTTGAACAGGGAGCTGATTGCTAAGATTTTGTGTTATCAGAGGTGAAATAAAAGCACTTGTCAGCAGTTCCACAAAACAGTGAGATATATGCATATGATGATAAATGTATGAGCGGACTATCTCGGGGATCATTACTGATATATGAAAATCTCTAAGGTACAAAGCCACATGTGCTGTAT
Organism: Morone saxatilis; assembly: GCF_004916995.1. Lineage (NCBI taxonomy): Eukaryota > Metazoa > Chordata > Actinopteri > Moronidae > Morone > Morone saxatilis. Next base: position 3,630,412 of record NW_023340206.1, read on the forward strand.
CCAGTAAAGGTTAGATCACTTTGTGTTAAAGAGCCTTACAGTATGTGATGTGTGGTGTCATCCTCAGTAAGGATAGAATAACGACTTGATAATCCCTGAGATTTTTTTTTATATGAAAATTGCTGACGAGTACTTTAGTCATTCTATATTTTAAGACAAACCCCAACAATTCCCTGGTCGAAGTTGAAAAGTGCAAATCAGCAGGAAAATCCAGACAAAGATATCAAAGACGAAACTGTCGAATTTATCTGCTTTAACAAGCGCACTGCTACACGTAGCCTCTCGCTAAACCCGAGTGATAGCTGCTGGATACAAATAATGAAAGACATGGGGGTATCCAGAGAGGTTTTATATGTCCGTTCTGTATGCACGGAGGATCATCCCACTCTTTCCACATCACACTCTGATTGTGTATTTTTACTCACTCTGCCAACCTGCAGAGCCACTTTTATGGCGAAGATAATTGAGTCTATAAAGAGAAATGCATCACCTGAAAAGCAGCGCAACAATTCATTATCCGCCATGTACTTCACCATAAATATACACCAACATGTTTGTTTCTTACCCAGGAGTGTGTTGGTGAATGATGAATACTGAAACACTTTGGATAATGTTCTCTGGTTTTCTCTCTATTACAAACCTTAAATCATTTCTGATGAATATTCAGAAATAACAGCTGGTATAATTAAAGGGAACCAATAATATTAGATTGTTTAAAGCCCCGGAGCTTTGGTTGAGGTGACAGAGGAACGCTCAGTAAAGTGTCTCTGTGAACTTGTGTGTTTAAAGTTTGTAGCTTTTTTTTACCCTGAGGCAGACTGAATCACTGCACTGGAGGGTCACAGCGTCTGCCAACACAGGTAAAAGGCTGCTGTTGGACTAAAACTTTTTATCTTTAAAATGTCAACTTTCTTTTCAGGATTTTTTAAAGGAAAAGGAGAAAAAAGTCAAACTGACACCAATGTAGATGTGGAGCGACAATGTTTGCTATATACAGTTTCAATGGGACCTTCAGTTGCAACACATCCTGAGGGCATAAAAGGAATATTTAAAAACTCAGTTCAAGAAATGTTCACAGATATATATTGGTATTTCTGTACCCAGGCTTTATCTACTGCATGATACAGTGTTTTATTCAAGGACACTTGGTGTACTACTGGTGTGATACTTAGTACCTCGGGCACCTGCGACTACAAGCCAGTATCTGCTCATGTTTTTTAGTAATCCTAACTTATTCATAGGGGGCATTTATATTTTGGTGTAAGCCAAGACAGCAAACCTTTTTAATGCGAGAAACCTCTTCCAGGTTTGATTTTGCCATAACATAACTGTGAGAAGCAAGAGAACCAAGGCTGGAGATTCCCAGCAGCACATGGATGCACCACACCATGCTGAAAACAAAATTAATCCGCACACGAAACCACAAAACAATAATCGAACAGGGCCAAAAATAGACGATGTGATGTAGCCAGCTGTGACTTCTAGGTTAAAGGTAGCTTGCTCGCAAACATCCAGCCATTTTTGTTCATCCCATGAGAAAATAACTTTGCTGCACTACATAAGCCTCTGACATCCTGCAGGATACTGCTGGCTCAAACTATTCAGGTTTTTTCTTCACAGAGTGAAAAGATAGACAAGATGACATGCTAGAGCCTGGCAACATAACAAATCACACAGGCGGACACTGGTTGACTGTTGTCACAAATGACACTATGACTCCATGGCAAGTTCGCCTCAGCATTTTGATCCACCACGACACTAAATGATGGTTTATACAACAGAGAGTGAAGAACTGGCCCCGGTCAAACGCGCGTTTTGTGTTTTGCGAGACGAGGAGAGACAAGCAGCAAGAATTACAGGGGCAGAGACACTGAAAGAGACAGACATTAAGAATTAGAGGTACACAGAAGCTGAGCGAGACAGAAAGAGAGAGGCAGGGAGAGAGAGGGAGAGAGCGTGGCTTTGCATGGTGTAAATCACTGGGCCTGAAGCATGGTGCCAGGCCTGCCAAGCAGCTGTTTGGTATGCAGTGTGTAAAGCCTGTTCTCTATCGGAGCTGACATCCCGGGCAGAGGAATTATGATGAGAGATGATTGTATCATGACTGTAATTGTAAATGTAAATCCTGCAGCGCGGCCACCCTCTTTTTGTGCATAACGATGAGTTGCCCAAACAAAATTTACATTCCACTTCATATCGTGCGGCGACTGCATTACTTTGACAAACAATAACCACTGACAAATGAATAACATAAAAGGAGATGATTAACTCCAGAAAAGCAATCTGGGCAGATAATTTACGTTGTGCTCACGTGCTGAAGCTTCCCCCAGCAGCGTTTTTTCTGTGTATGTATGTGTACGGCTATGGCAGCAGAGATGAATATTGTGTATAGGCGCACACGTTCTCTTGGTCTTTGTCATTAGAGCACTTTGTGTTTCAGGCTTATATTAAAAACAATGTAGCTGGAAAACTAATATGGAAGTTTTAGTCTAGTTAAAAAGAAATGTCACGTGTGTGATGGAGCAGCTGCTGATTCCTCTCATTGTCCAAAAAAAACTCAAATATGTGCCACAGTAATTAGAGCAGTGTAATCACTGGTCTATGGTGATTATACACATACACAGACAGAATAGAAGGTAGGGTCTATCGCCTTCTGTATAGGACTCCAGAGGCATCCATCTCATGCAGGCAGTGCAAGGAGACTCAATGCTGCATTGATACAACAACCGCAATTAGCATACACAAATAGCTGTGTGCTGCTGCTCATTTTTCATCAGCCAAAGAGGAAAACGAGCTAACAAAGTTGGTTCAAATTAGCCTAATTAAAGAAGCTAATTGATCCTCCTCTCTTTATACTGGTCTTCCTGTCTATGGAGGTTTGCATGAAACACTGCTTCAAGCGACTAAACATACTTGCTTTATAGGTCTTAATTTATTTATTTTTATTCTTTTTGGAGGACATTTGACTGATTTGAGTTTTGACCCTCTGAATCAACTTAAAATATGCAAGTTTATTGCTTTGGCAAAGTTCTTTGCTATTCTCAACATAAACATTAGAGAAAAAAAGCATAGTTCCATCAGTTATATTAAGAATTAAAAATCCGTATATAGACATGGGCAATGTGTGGTCCCAACTGAATGTTGCTTCAGGATTTACACACGCTGCACACGCTGCATACCAAATGTTTATATTCATAATTTTTAACAACAATGACACTGAGTAACATTCGGGGCGCCCAGATAGCTCACCTGGTCTAGCTGGCACCCCATGTACCAAGGTACCATGTACTGAGTCCTTGCTGCAGCGGCCATTGGTTCCACTCCAACCAGCAGCCCTTTGCTGCATGTGATCCCCCCTCTCTCTTCCCTTTCCTGTCACTCTTCAGTTGTCACTATCGATTAAAGCCAATAAAAGCCATCCCCCGAAAACATATTAAAAAAAATAAAAATAAATTTTAAAATTCCTGGTTTAATTATTATTTTTTATTCCAATGTGGAAAAATTAATGTATGTATTAGAGTAGGGTGTTTATGAAAACATAGACAAATCATGTCCCGTATTGATTCAGTCAGGACAGTGCCTTTTATTTTTCAATACAGGATGATGATCCTGTGTTGTACGTGACAGGGGGCCAACCTAGTATGATTATATATTGAAACCAATTGGAAAACACAAAAAAACGTTCCTGTAAATATCAACCTACAAATTCAGCCTCTAGGTTTCTTACAAAATAGTTGTTTGAGTCTCTACATTGTTACAAATATTCAAATTGTAGTCACTAAGAACATACAAAGATATGTTACAAAATTTGCAGAAAGGTACAAAATAACATGAAGTATCTGCAAATTAGCTAGCTAAATAGCCAATAGGCTAATCGGTTCTGCTATTATCTGTTTTTGAAAAATGATGAATTGCTGTGATAAGAAGAGTCATGAACCATTTATTTTCATTTTAGGTTTGACGACCAAGTTGTAGTTAGAAAAAAACACAACTCAGCCACTATTGTCTAAAATCTCCAGTCTGGTCATCAAAGAAAGCCTGCTTACCTATCACACACCACAGTCCGGACAAAAAGAGACCCCTTCTCTTTCTCCACTTTCCTCTCTGTCCACATCCCCTTCCAATGAAGAGATTGGCAGCTCTGGTTAAATCTGAGACCCAGAGTCCAATTACATGGAAGGGGTGTGAAGTATATGAGTCCGATTACGGGCCCATCTTCCCAGAAATAAGGACTCTGTCACTAGGGAGCTCTGGGCCTCACAGAGCCAGCCAAGCCTGGCCGCAAACGAGAGTGGTATTCTCTCCTCTGTCACTTCTCATTGTTGTGAAGCAGCCGCTCTGCATGCGAGCAAAGCAACCTGCAAACAGGCAGCGTAGCAGAAAATGCAAAGACATAGTCTACTATTTACATTCATCAAACACACGCAGACAGATATGCACAAGCAGAAAACACGCACACAAACACAGTTTTTTTCTCTCTCTTTCTCAAGTGATGTGCATGATTGCACATCCACGCATATTTGGACATTAAGCAGCCTATTTTTAAACGTTAATAAACTGAATTCTAGAGGAGCTCCGGCTCACATCCCCAAACACAACATCAAGTGAACACTAACATTAATAATGCAGATCCCATCACAGTGGTTAGTCTTATCTACTTATAGAAAATGAAGCCCATAGCATACTGCACCAAGAATACTAAAAAGCAATTATTGGTCTCAGCTGTGGTGAGCCCCAAATTAATGAGGGAGAGTGAGACAACAGAGGTTTGGGTAAAAAATCTGCAGGATAATTTGTTTAGAGCGTTAGGAAAAAAAAAAGTTTTAAGAGTCTAGTTAATTGTATTCTTCGGGTGAAGTTTGGAAAGTGCAAAGGTAAGAGTGCCGCTGGTAGAAATAGACCTAAATCTAAATGTATACAGCTCTTTTTAAGACCACAGAAACATTCATTCTCCTTTAGAATTTGCATGCTAATGATAATTGTTGCAGTTAATTACGCAAGCAAGTTCTTGTCTTTTTGTGGAGACGGAAGATGAAGCAGCAAAATGTGTCTTCATTTGAGTGATTGCAAGGGAAATAATATAAAAAAAATACATGCTGCTGGACTGAACGTAACTAGTTTGCATGTTCTACTGCAGTGTTTGAGAACATTTCCTTCTCCTCTGCATGACCAGATAACGATTGCTCTACCCTTCTTGCTGACACAGGAGTCAACCGCTCGACAGCGAGAGTATCTCCCATACTGGTACCACTGGGGCCATAGGAGGCTGACTTTCAAGTGGGGGCATCAAGTCAGGGCTAAAGCCTTCTCCGAGTCCCCTGGCTCTAAAGCTTAGGCTGCACACTCACATATCTGTGCATGAGTGAGTGAGTGTTCATGTGGGAGGGGTGTGCATTGAAAGGTCAAGAATCAGCCCACATCCTCCCTCAGAAGGAGGAGAGGAGAACAGAAGAGAGCTGGGTGTTGGGTGTGGGTGGGCAACTGTATAAATACAGTACACAACATGACAGTATGCCTGCCCTGTTCTCAAACTTATTTATTTGCAATAAACATGTACATAATGTGTGTGTCTTCATTAGTTTTTTATAGAGTGATGGGAAGAAATTGACATTTGACATTGTTGTATAAGCACAATAAGAAAATCTCCTTCCTCCTACCATTTAGAATGAATACAAAAGAGATAGTATGTTAATGAATGCCATATGGTTTCAATAACAGAGCATGGAATTCACTTCTTACTCTCATTTGTGATACAGTTATGTCACAATAAATATCAAACAAACAATGGCAAAACATCGTAACTCAAGGCCTTTTCAAGAGTTTCCAACTGCATCTCATAGTCTTCATCAGTGGGCAGAGGTGGTTGGAAAATCTCCATGACAACGGAGCAAAGGCAATTAATAGAGACCATGGGATGTGGCTGCAAGGTCACAAGTTTACTACTCCAATGTTATGATTATCTTCCACATTTAACACATCTAACAAGCATGTTTAAAAGATAAGTCTGATGACATGTTTCTTCACTGTCAACAAAGTCAGATAAAAATACCAAAAGAAAAAAAAAAAAAAATTGATTCAAACAAGATTTGATTTATTTTATTCCTCTGTGCCATAGAGCTCAATTGTTACACAAAAACTATTAAAAACAATGAGGCACACTGTTGCACCGGAAGAAGACAAATGGTCAGTATAGGAAGTCAGAAGGCACTGAGAGATGAGACAAATATTGAGTAACATAAGCTTTATCCTTTAACTCTCGATCACTGCTTTTCTCTAATCTCTTGATACTGAAAAAGAAATCACGTATGTAGCCATGCTGAAACTGTAGATTTGGTTTCAGGTGCCAAAGTTTTAAGATATCCAGCGCAGACATTGTTTCTGAAAAGATCCCACTGAGGTTTTAATTTGTCAATACTCTGAGCCCCATAAATTAAACTCCGGTAATTGTATTGGGGTTTTAGTAGGTATCTTAGATATCTCCAAAACTTGAGGCAACTATCTGCATTGCTAGAAAACATGTAAAAAAATATATAATGATATAAAGATATAATGGCTTTAAAACAGATAACTTTTCCACTTTTGTTCAAAACAGCACCAACCACCAACACTTAAATCTTCGAGCAAACAGCTCTACAGACCTGCTGTGTTGCTTTGCCTCGCGTCTCACAGCAAGTGTTGCATTACAATAATTGACTTTCTCATGAGCAACTTTGTTTTCTCGACTGCGCTGTAATCTTTGCAAACCAGACTCCTATATCAATGCCACCCTGCGTTACCCCTGACACTCAACGGTGCTGTGGTAAAACATGAAATATAGTCTCATAAAGGTCTTATCAGCCAGACAAGTGGACCTAAGAGTTCCAGACGAGTGCGCTTAAAGGCTCATGGTGAGTTTTAAGGATTTAATGATGTCTGGCCCTAGAATAATTTTAGCTGGATGCACGCTACAAGACTCTTTGGTGAGCAATTAAACTCTTGGGCTTGCCCTGAAGTCAAATTTCCAGGTAATTTTTTAATGTAAGATTTTCAAAATGTTTCCTATATTTGTGCTGCATGGGATGATTCAGTTTAATAAGAATCCAGATAGAGCCACTCTCATAAGATCATGGTTTAAATCAACCAATAAGCACATGTCAAAATCTTGGATAGAAAAATTAGGGTGCTTATTTGTTTTACCTCATCTATTTAAATCCACGCTGCAATGATCAAAAGCCTCAGCTGCCATCTCGCTTAGCGCATGAGACAGCTTTCAGTAGCCGCATTCAATCTCATTAAACAGTGCACACAAACTCAGCTCCTGCTGTCCAACTGTTTTCTGTTTACCTGTCCTCTCAATCAACTTTTATTCATGTGGACTCTTCCAATAATCACTAATGTTTGTTTATCTTTTGCCTTACCTCCCACTTCCCCACTCAACAGGCACTATTCAATCAATTCACCATGAGGCAAATTAAAAAAAAGAAACACAATTACGACTCACTGGGGTGATGTTCTGTTCTGCTAATGGTTTTGCTTTAATCCTGTATCGGCTCATGACAGCTACGGCACAAACTCCTAGAGATATGGAGATTTTCTTTTTCTTATGTCAAATATCTGCACTATTTTTTACTTAGCACCACAGAGACCAAAATACCTAAGCAATGACGTTAAAGTTATACTCCGATACTGAAAGGTGAATGAAACAACAAAAGCAGCATTGAAATCATCTCCTTGCATAATTAAGACTGACACACCAGTCTTTGCGTTCTCTTTTGTAAAAAGAAAACAAGTTCTCTTCTAGCTCTGGCCTCGGGCTGCCAACATCAACAGTGTGGCAGAAGAATTCAGGCTGATAAGCAGGTTGACAATCCTTGGTACTACAAAGCATCACTAAATGAGACCTTGATCAGTTTTAACGCTGCTGAAACTCCTGTCACAGACAAGGCACTCTTATATGAGAAAAAGACGGACCAGGTATCACTCACTTATCAAACTTACGCTACTTAACAAAAGGGGGAAACAAACATGATTTGTTTGTAGTCATTTGTAGGGAGAACATTGAAGTTCTGACAAACAGCGGCCACAGTGGTCACAAGTGGGAATAACAATTCCCCTTCATTTCCAAACACTCTCTAGAGCCTGTTGCCTTAAAGACATTACCATTAGAGGACTTGACTAGTGCGTTGAATGTTACCTTAAGCAGGAAACATCTCTCCTGATAACTTCAGTCAATTTAAACAGCAAGGTCAGTCACAGAAATATTTATCTAAACTTTGCTAACATTAGCCACCATAAGCTACTGTTCATACCAGACTGTAGCTGACTGGAGGTAGTGAATTTAATTGACTGCACTGATTGAATAGTCAACATTTCCATTTTCCTTTAAACATTACAGTGTTGCTTTAAGCCATAGTTTAATTGGGTGTGCTAATATACCATGTCCATACAGAATTACATCTCTTGTGCTTTAGATATCTTTGTATATTTGCACTCCTACTACAATTTTTATGACACGCCTGCATAGTTCAAGTCCAGTTCAGCTAAAAGCTCACAGTAGTCCATTTTTTGCTTTGAGCTGAACCACCAAAAGTGCTCGACCCACAACCAATTGAAATTTCAAACATACTCCTATCTGCACACATGCTGTCTATAGACCACAGATGCAGGCTGTGGCAACACCTATTTTCTGTTAATTGAAAATACTTTTCTATGCTCGCTATCTTCAAAAAAGGTTATTACAACAATGGCAGGTTAAATCACTGGACTGGCAGCACCTGGCGCGCCTTTTGGATGCCTTATTGATTGAGAAACCACTGTGTAATCAGCTGCTGTGTGGATTTATTCATTGTCACTGCATCTGTGCTTCGTAATGACAACTTTGGTCAAATCTCACTATGCTGCAGCTGCGTTTATGAAGAAATCAAAAACGACTATCCAAAAAACTGGGTCACTTTGAAGTTCCACATTTCCAAAGTCTAAACAATCTACTTAGACCATAACTTCAACACATTTTTTGAGTGCACTGGCGGATATTAAAGTTTCTCTTTTGCTGGTGCCAAAGAGCAACCAGTGTTGACCAAATGCATGTGCATCAATATGGATTTCCTTGGCGATAGAGTAACAAAAATGTAGAGACGGGGACTTTTGACTTCATAGTATTGATTTGATAAATAATTATGACAGAGGGGTCTAACGCATTAAATGTGTATTGCACTGTTGTCAAGGGAAACAGCCGTCCCTACCTATTGCACAGGGTCCTTGAACATGTCGCCTGTCCCTCAACTGCTGCAGTGGAGCTGCTAAATGGCAAACACTGTAGAAGACTTTGCTTGTAAAAGTCATTTCCCATGTGTAAAGGTGTATAACTATGAATGTGAAGCAGGAAGTTCCTTAAAAAATGACATGGCTGAATACAGAGTTGCTATTTGGCCTCAAGAATCGATGACACACTTCTGGCCTTGCAATTCAATAGAATACAAGAAATAATATGGACCAGAAAGTGTTTCTGCTGGTGACACAAGTGACAGACTGACAGATTTGTCAAATCTGAGGAAACAAAAGACATCTTCTGCAATAATTTGTGTGCTCCAGTTCATATTGTTTGCTATAATTTGGTGGAATACACCTTATAACCTATTAGATCATGTGAGGCTGTGATTGACGAATCAGACTAAATATATTTGAGAGAGTCACAACAACAATCCTCTGTACTTTTATTTCACAAAAGGTAGTATGAGAGTATCAGATCAAATTACACATGCATCCTACAGTTGGTAGACCAACCGCAGGCACTACTGCACCCTTATCACTATGAATTACTGTTATACTGTAATGCAACTGTAAAGTGTGGACTGCATTAGAAGGGGAAGCCATGAATGAGCCATTCCCCCTTGGGCTGGAAGATTATAACCCCGCTGCTAAACCCAGGGATAATCAGAATTTTCTGTCCTTGGGTGTACTCTGCTCGATAGAAAAGTCCTTCAAATTCTGTCAGTCTCTACCTGTGGCTATAGATAATTCAATAGAGTTGTCACAGCCCACCATAATAGCTGCCACTGAACCACACAGTGGCATCTGTGTTACTCATGTTGAGGTTTGGCAGGAAAGAAGAAACTTTCACTGTTAACTCCTTATGAAGAAAAGTTATAGCCAAAATGTCAGTCCAATTTTTCCAGAATTGAGAAAGTATGGTCATCTATTTTCTGACTGTTCGCTATATAAATGAGGTTTATGCTTGCATTAATAGTACAGTGTTCATGATTGGAAGAAAAGAGTCAGTTTTGTATATATTGGTCATTGAGTTATGACCTTATTCCAAAACTGGTGAACTATGGATGGAGCTGCATCTCCCTTTGTGTGATAGGAGGAGGATGCATGGAGTATGCAGCTGACCTGGATGCTAAACGGAGCGCTAAATCTGAAATGATGTACATTAAAAAATGTGGCGTGTTAAGAGGCACATTGAGACACGCACCAAATGAGAGGGGGAGTGAGACAACTCCAAAAAAGGGGAGGAAGCAATGAAAACGCTACTGCCTTTGAATCATGACGTGAAAACAGACAGGAGGAAATTAATTTATTGTCGGTATAATGTCAGTTAGTGCTATCCGTCCCAGGTTGGTGGTAAATCTACCCGGCATTCCCACGACTGACAGCTGAAACCTTGATCTTACAAGATCTCACGTATGTCCCCGGGAGGTCCTGCTGGGTATCATAACAACACTGATGACCAGATCAATCTCAATCAATACCCATAACGAGCCTCCTTAAGGTCCCCTCATTTAATCGTTACCTATATTCATCTTCGACGTGAACCCATAACCGCAAGTTTTCTGTAGCGCCATGTGATTAATGCTTAACTGCTCAACTTTTTCCCTCCCATCACTCTCTAAATCAATCGCTATTGTGTCCTGTGACGCACGCACCCGCCTGCACACCTTGAATCGATAACCTTGGCTGTGTTTTAGCTAAAGTCACAGAGAATGTAATGATGCTTAACTGCCCATTAAGGTGATGGAGACCTCCAGTATGGCGTGGGTGACATGTCAGGGACAAGCCGTGGCTCTGAAAACCTGAGGGAGGTTATGTTCACAGAGGCAGAATGTACTTTACATGTCAGAAAGATTTGTAATTTCAAGGGATTTATTTCTTATCTCCTTGATTTACATTTGATTTTACAGATAGCAGGTTAAGTAAAAGAGTTATATCTTCGGAGGCTCCAAAGAGAAAAAAAAGGACATTTTTTTCTCTAAAATGTGTAATTATGTGTAATTGCCAAGCAGAATAGGGAATCCTTTTTCTGCGTACAACAAACACAAGGTGGTTATGATGTATATTTAGCAATTCATGAAAGCTCTCTGTGTTTCCCTAGCTACAGTGCCAAACAACGCACTAAGGCTGGCTAAGTTTCTTTTGTCTCCATTGTTTCATGACCTCAGTTGTATAAGAGGCTTGTTCTCCATTGTTTGCCTCTGTGGTGAAATTGATTAACATTGGGCTATAATTGCAGCAAAGATTTGGGGACAAACATTGGGCACTATTATCTCTCACACTGTGTGACAAAATGGAGCCGTAATTACCATCAACCGTTTCAGAAAACAACGCGTCTAAATCCAGTAAAAGTGCAGTCCATTAAGTTGTGCGTGCATTTGCACTCGCATGTGTAATTGATGATTACCCCTTGCTGATCAAAAGAGACTTAATGTTGCAGCAGATGGCAATAACAGAGGAGGAAGAAGAGGTGGGAGAGCGTGTGAGCGAGGCTGCATAAAAGCCAGAGAAAGAGTGCGAGAGAGCAAATGAAAGGTTAAGTGCAGGCAAAGTCCAATGTGAATATTCATGTATGTAAAATGATATGTTTTGCTGCCTTGGTGTGAATGAACCTTGTTATTAAAAATGATACAAATCTCTTGGCTGCCAACAGACTCCCTGTTAATATTCACTGACATAATAATTCTGTCCATATGTTTCCACAAAAAGTCCTACTTTACTTGTTTACACTGTGTGATGGAGAGCTTTGAGTGCTGCTGCTTCTTTTAACTAAGCCGCTTCAATTTAGGCTACACCCATCCATGCATTCAGATGCACATATGTATATAATATACACAACACACACACTTTATGAGATTACACAACAGGACGTTCAGCTAATCCCACATGACACAAATACATCTGGCCAACAGGCAGATTTCACAGCCTTCAAAAGCCTCACCGATTG
>NW_023340206.1:3642621-3646691 GCF_004916995.1 Morone saxatilis
GGGGGGGGGGGGGGAACTACAGCACACTGTCCCTTTGAGATTTAGCAGCCAAATAACACATACTGTAAACAGCACCCATTTATTTCCAGTCAACAGACTGTGAGGGTCAAGACTCTGCATAGCATGAACCAGACATTACACAACTGTGGACTGTGAGCAATGAGAGGTGGGAGGGTGGGTGGGTGGGTGATGTTGAGCGCGGAAATGTCACAAAAGCTCACATGCATTTCTGCACACAAACACACACAGATACACACATCCATAGACAAAGACACTCAAGCTGTCTATGATGCCGCTCTTTGCCTTTATGCAGGTTGACACAGTTGTTTCGCTGCTTCAGGCCCTGACCGCATTTCACAACTGAAAAAAAAGGATCTCCATGGCAACAGCTTCTGCAGTTTGTAGGTTGTAACGTGTGTGATGACATCATCCGGACATCATCCAGCAACATGGATCAGAGGTACCTGCTGATGCGCATCCCTTCACCTGTCAATCAAAACCTCATGTGCACTCAGACAAAAAATAAGGGGAGGAAATCCATTGCAAAGAAGCTAGCAGCCGTCTGAAACAATATTCAACATGGCAACAAGATGATTGATACAATGAGGAATTCAGTGTGTCATATGTCAGAGGTTCTTTTTTTTTTTAAACACAAACACAATAGGGGAATTCAATAAATGTCAACATTTGGCACAGAATGATGCCAGTGGTTGGCCTTATGTTACTCAAGGACAGCACTTCATTTAAGTCCTCAGTGGACAAAATGCATCGTCATAACAACAGACTACCGTCTGTATTTAAAGCTCCACCAAGATATTCCTGACCACTAGTTGGCAGAACGACTCTAAAATTGTCTACATATCTCAACATATCCAGCAGACACAGAAAAACGTGGGAATTTCATTGGAGAACCACACCTTAACTACAATGTTCAGTTTTAAACTTGCAGTAACTCATTTTTTCACTTGGGGGAGGTGGAAAGTTATTAACACAAGACTGACATATGATTGCTTTATAAAGTGGATTTGGGCAAACAGATGCCTATTTTAACAATCAGCAGATATAGAGCAACATTAGCATTCATCTGAAGCCGTGTCTGTCTACCTGACAAAGTCCAATATTCACTCTTCCTACATGGTTTGAATGTACTTTTTGTAAGCTGCTTTAGACAAAAGTGTCAAATGAATGCACCACGATGCTCACCAGATTTCCAACTTTGTCTGTCTGGTCCTTGTTGCTGGGCAAGTAGCCTAATGTCCATTTTTAGAGCTTTTTCGTTTAAAACACCCGCTTGCTGCATCTAGGTAACTAGGTTGCTGAGAGCAGTGAGAATGCACAAAAAGAACGAGCTGTAAAATACTCAGAAGAGCTAAGAGGAACTGCAGTAAGGTGAGATTTCTCTGTTGGTTTGAGTGACTCGTGCCTAATACTAATAAGTAGTCAGGTGATCCATATAATATTATATTTATATGTTAATATAAAAGTAGCTGCTTTAAGTGCAGTTTTACCTGAAAAATAAGCACTGTATTATAATTTATTAAAAACCCATTGAGTGACCTTTCTTGTGATGGATTACTTATCTCACCATAAGTATTAATGACTTTATATTCATGTGGAAGTAGTGTAGTAAATTGCTTAAAATAGGCAAAAACCTACGGTATGGTCCTTTTTGTTGTAATCTTGAATTGTAGATCACATTTAAGGGAATAAGAGGGCTGAACGTAATTTAATCTTTTTTTGTAACCACATAATTTACGGTGAATTACACATGAATAAACGAGAGATACTGGATTTTTCCCAGTGCAGTAAAGACTGTACCCTCCAGCAGGTACAATCGCGTAGAGAGTAATGCTACCAAAGAAAGTGAAAGAGAAACTGAATGCCTGTGAGAAAGGAGCCACAAAGGCTGGTAATGATGTGATACAAACATGGGAAAGGCAGCAAAGGGAAAGCTACACAAGAGGGAGCAAGGATAAAATGTTGGGCGAGTTGAGATGAGAAGAGTGAAATATGGCAAGGAGGGATGACGGATAGAGAGATGCCACAAGCATGAACAGATGGCTGAGAAGGGAGTCGGAAAGAGCGAGAAAGGGAGAGAGGGAGAACGATGGGCAGAGAGAGAGAGAGAGAGAGAGAGAAACAGCGAGGGAGAAAAATCTGGATCAGGCTGAAAAAGGCCTCGAGTTCACTTTGGGGAATGCAGTAAGTAGGACAGTCAAAACTTAAATTCCAAAAAATGAGACCCAAAAATAACCCAAAGGAGAACAAACCACTGAAGCCTGGGAGCTATGTTAGATGGTCAGTCAAAACAGAGCTGGTTCTGCTGCTTTGAAGAACCGTCTTCTCTTTAGGATTCATAATCTACCTGAGGATGAGCATAAAAGAGGACTGGAATCTTAATGGTAATCCATGCAAATTCAGATATGATGGAAAAATGATACACAGGGACAGTCCTGATGCAAATTAAGTCTCCTAAAGGAGGCAGATTCATCCATATGTATGTAAAGATGGAGCTATACTATATACTGCATAAAATGCAAGATTGGAGAGAGTAAGCAGATCTTCTTCAGAGTTGGGGTTGAACTCCCTGCTGTAGTAGAAAGCCTTTTTTTTTTACCTGCCTCACCCTTGTCTCCCCTACACCTTTTTGCATTCAGCCATAAAGGAACAGTTCTTATTCTTTCCCTAATGCTGAAGGCAATGGCAATATACAGTAAGAGCTAGTCATTAACTCAACAATTCCTTCATATCGTTTAATTCCTGAGAACCCCATTTCAACATAAGAAATGATGTGACTCATTAAGTGGGTTGAACCAATACTATTATACTGTAATATGAAACCAACCCCCATGGCCGATATAAAGCGGGCTTGTGGCGGCTGTCTACTCTTCTTCACTAAACTCTGGGCTCTTGCTATCTCTTGTGTGTGTGCTCCACACACTGCTCCACTACACAATCTCAAAACCAGTGATCTCTCACACACACACATCTTCACACGCATTGGTATTCTCCACCAGTTGTGGGACGATAGTAGAGCGGCTGGCAGATTGACAGCTGCTGGATGAGCGTAGATGTGCAGCATTATACTCCCTGACAGAAACGACATGGAGATGTGAAGATGTGACGCCACTGCGTACGTAGGCAGCCATCTCAATTAAAGCGGAAACCCTGCAGAACCCCGTGAACACGTACGCACATGAACGGCACGATCCAATTTGATTCTGTGTTTACCATACGTGCCTTTGGGGATGTGTTGGTTCTGCCTTTTACCTGATGAGTCATCCACTTCTGTGGACAGAAAATAAAAAAAATGACGTAGTGTGTGAGCGTAATATGATGTATGCCCTTGATTTGTATGCCCTCTAGAGAAGACATACTTGTTTTATGATGGGTTCCTTTGATGGGAAGGCAGTGTGCTGGAAGTGAAGGCTTCCCTCAGTTGGTGTGGTTCTATAGTTGGTGTTTTTACTCCAAACTAAAATCACAATAGATATGTAATATGCCTTGAGCTTTGCCTAAAGTCCATCTTAAAACAGAATTACTTTAGTCAGTCTTTATGAATGGGAATAGCTCCTACCCAAGGCCAAACACTGATCCAATCCTCCAGTCTCCGTCAGACTTAAATGTGGCTGATTCACTGCTATTGAACTGCTAGAGCGATAACTTTCTTACTTTTAATTTTATAAAACTTGCAGTCAGTTCTGGTCACAGGTCTATACTTATTGACATGACCACGAGTGTTAATGTATAAAATGTAAAAGAAGCGTTTGGACTGAGCTACCAACAGTCATGTCTTCAACCCAGCAAAACCTTCTACCTCCAACTGCAACCATTTTTTCAGCATGACTGATGTTTAGCTGACATTATTACCCACCTTTAGAAAATAAGCAGTAACATTAGCTGGTAAAGGCCAAGTTCAGATGGTAACAATCATGACAACCCGTCAGAATGTGTCTACTGGACATCCTGTCTGACAGGGGAAAAAATCAATACAGCAAAAGCCATAACCTATTGTCAGATTCTGACAAATTCTGTGAAAAATGGTGTTCTACTCTGTGTGTGTGTGTGTG
>NW_023340206.1:3646708-3648612 GCF_004916995.1 Morone saxatilis
GTATGTATGTATGTGTGTGTATGTGTGTGTGTGTGAGAGAGAGTGTGATATCTGGCTTTCTCTCAGTCAGCTGTCAGACATGCTGCCTTCAGGTCATGTTGGAAATACAGGAGTGGAGAATATATGAACACAAAACCGTAAATACTAAAACAAACCAAATCAACAACAGCACTGTACAACATACCTGTTATAGTGCTGTCTGTTAGGGTGTATGCAGCCTAAAGTAAGCTACTTGTATTCAGGTCAAATTATGTGCTACAGCCAGGCAGAAAATATTAAAGGACAGACTTATACATTGTTGGTTTTAGTCTTTAAAGGGATGTGTTTTTGACAATATGGAAAATAGTGAATCATGCCAGCCTTTACCCTTTAACTATAACTGTAACTGCTGTTGGTTGAAAACTGCAGCTCATGGTGGACATTATAAATAGCGTACTATACAAAATATTATAGGAAACCATAAAAAGAAACCTGTGGTGCAGATTATGTTAGCAGTTATATAGCTTAAGTGCAGCTGTACTATATAAGGTAAAAATACACACACAAAAATAGATCAGACTTGCCCCCTCGAGTCCGTGTGCCCAGTGGTCTAGTTGTCCTTGTTCAATAATCCATCAATGTGTATACACTGCATTTTATTTTCTTGCTGGCCATCAGCTCAGATTGGCACAATCATTACGTGTTGTTGTTGTGTACTGATTTCAAATGATAATGATCCAATCAATAAAGCCATTACATTTTTAAAATATTCTACCCTTCTGACCCTTAATATCACACTGCCTTTCTATTAACATCCTATTGATTAGGGTTAGACCACTTTAGATTAATGCCTCACTGTGTTATGTACCACCGCAACTTCCTGTGTCAACAGGAAATACATTATATTAAGGAAGTTAAGATATCACTTTATGGTCTTCTCATTGTGTCAACGACCAATGCTGAAAGTGTTGCATTATGTTATTGTTTAGCAATATGGGTAAGTAGCGACATGTAGCATTGCTCTATTATTCTGAATTCTATGCTGGAACCAGTCCAGCATGCAGAAATGGGACTCCATTATATTTAATGGAGTTTTCTGCAGGACACTGATAATAATGTAAACTGTATTTAATGGTGACTAATGAACTATAAGCTTCTACTGAACAAACACTGAAAGCAGAAATTAACATAAATTATTGTCTCTATTAGTCTTGTATGTAGCATCAACATGAAAACATAAAACGTTATGAGCATAAACACCAGTTGGGAAACCTACAGCTGCTCATAACACTGCAGCTACTGTACAGCCTCGGACATCGTTGTCAGCGCAAAGAGTGACCACAGACCTGACAGCGCAGTGAGGATGACTGAGGACACACAATTTACATTAGTGACAAGGGATGTGGTGATCAGATGCAATATTGTTTGAGTTCCTATCTGAATGCATTTGCTGCATCAACTAAGGACAAGGAAGCAAATGAATAACTGTGTATGTGTTTACAAGAGCACCAGGTACAGCAGTGAAAGCACTAACACAACTGCTCCCATGGTTTCTTGTTTTGCCTTTTACACACATTAAAATATGAGTGCGCACACACACATGAACACATGAAAATGATAAACACATACTGGCACAGACAGTCACGCAGGCATGCTGTCTCTCTCTGTCTCTCTCTGTCTCTCTCTCTCTCACGCACACATACACAACAAACACACACTCACTCGGCCCCCCCTTCGCCTCCTGCTTTATTAGTTGATGAGTCATAGCTCTGGGTCTTCTAAACTGGGACAATCCACACACTACACACACACACATACAAACAGCTTATACAATAGAGCACCGCAGACACACCTACATGCGCACACAGAATACAGACGCACGCACACAGAATACAGACGCACGCACACACGCGCACACACGCGCA
>NW_023340206.1:3648632-3651522 GCF_004916995.1 Morone saxatilis
CACACACACACAGGGGCAACTTGGCAGCAACCAACTTCACAGCCTGGGGACTCGGAGGCTGCCTGGTGTTGATAGGTTAGTGCTGTTTTTCTTTCACACATCCAAAAAACTGAGAGTGCTAAATATCAGTGCCACCTGCTTCTTCCATGAAATGAGCTAATTAAGTTTATCCTGGGAAAACCTTACTTATCTGCTCTACCTACCACTGACTGGAGACAAGTTATTGATTGTGCAGATGGAGTACAACTCAATATTAGGAGGTGGACCGAATATTTAGGCGTAAATGTCATGCAAAAATAAATTTCCCCAGTGGCATAAATACAATCCAAATTTTGCTTCGGTGATGCTTTTGCTTTAGAATTTGATTTATTTATGATACTTTGATGTCACTTTGAATTTATAATCTGTTTGTCTGTACAAAAGCACGGCCACAGTAAGACAGCTTCCTTCTACTTCCAGTTGCCAAATAAATTAAACTCCGTAACTTTGGAGCGCGAGCGCTGACTTTCACGCTTTTTAGCAAAGCTGCACTGGGCACTTTTGCACTTTGACGGCCCCAAGTGGCAGCGAGAGATAACTGTTTGAATTTTCGAAAGTTGGAAAGACTTCATTACCAAGAAAATATGTGGTGTCAGGGAGATGCACACTTTAAATGTTCTTCTTAGTGGCTACAAGGGTAGGAGATGGAGAAATAAAAAGCCTTTGGCAGCACACTGAGCCATCGTTCGGGTAAGTTAAGTTTCTCTGTATATTTGCTCTTTTACTGCTGGAGGGGGGGGCTGCTTTTTGTTCTGTAACCAAGTTTTGATCTGTCAAATTCTGTGTGTAGATTTCCTGGCAGCGCCGATACTCAACGTCCTAGTCTTGATCCAAATAGATAAATAAAGTAAATTGAATTTAATGAAGACAGCTGTATCCTTACCTCAAGTAGTGGCTAATGTATAAATAAACATTTTATATTAAGAATAATACATTCCACTTACAGCAAGTGCACGGAATCACTCAGGCAATCAGAATATCTCAGGATGAGCGACAGCATTGGTTCTGGATGATAATGACTTCACATGGAAATGCTCCTTGTCTCATTATTTCTCTGAACATTTTGAGTGTCAGAGAAGGGTAAAGGTTAAAAAAAGAAGAGAAGACGGTAAAAGTGGTAGACAAGAAAGTAGAAAGAATGAGCCGTTTGTTTTTATGACTGTACTTATGTCTGTTTTTATGTATCTGTGCTACCAGTCTGTGTGCAAGGAAGTAAACCTTCCTCAGTCATAAAAAAACTAAATCAAACCACCAAAATGTGCCAGACAGGGTGCACAAAATGTTAACTGATCCTCGGTAAAGCAGCGTTTAAAGCAGCCAAATCATGACTGAAAGCTGGCAGTTTTCACCCGCTGTGAGAGAGGGAGCGAATACTTGGACAAAGCTCATGAAATCATGTGACTGTCACCATGACGACGACCTTCTGTCTAACCTTAACCAAGTACTTTTATTTGCCTATACTTAACCATGCTGCCTGAAGCGAGCTTAGACAGTCACAGGATTCCATGTGGTATGTTTTCATCTTTTTTACTGTGTTTGCTTTCTATGTCTTTTGTACAATTTAGCATTTTACAGTAGTAGGGAACTGTTAAAAACCTGAAGACAATGCATGTGATGAAAAACAGAAAAAAGCCCAATCCAGTCCTTTTAGAAACAATTCAATTGAAAAAGAGAGAAAGACAGAAAATTCTGAAAAAATGTGTTGATTCCTTTCCAATAGCTGCAGCAACTAATGGACCAGGGACCCACTGATGCAGAAGTCCTCTAAAAACACTTTGTTTTAACTATGTAGCTGTCATAATTAAAATCAATATCAGTACTCTGTCACTGCATGGAAGGATGCTCAATATCTTCTATCTGGCCTGCGGTTGGCAAGCACAGAGAATAGTCTGGTGTGTGTTTGCTAAAGAAGAGAGGGAGGCTTCCATGTTGCGGTTAGCCTGAGTCTCAGAGATTAAGCCTGAGTGCTGCCAAGGCAGCTGGCACGGAGGCTGTGGTTTCTCTCACTAGGAACCAGGAAAAAGAAATGAAATCTTTTTTTCAATAAACTATTTTCTGGGCACTTTGGTTTCATTGTTGGGAACATTTTGGTCCCTTCCAAAAGCAATAGGTTGAACTGTGAAGTAACAATGTTGAATTTCATGTTGGCAAGTACATCTTGTGATTCTCACCCAGAATGCTCGGGGAGGAACTGCTTGCTCATATGTCATGTCCCAACTGCACACTACTCTGGCTAGCAGCTAGCATGCAAAGCAAAATTGCTTTATTTTTGAGTGCAGTGTTGATGGAATCTATTCTCCCACAATGCAGCTTACAACATAATCCAACATATCAGACTAAAAATCATAAAGCATACAAATTGCAGTAAAATGTTTACTTCAAAAAGTAATTTATAATTATTATTTGTATGACTTTGTATGCCAACCAGTGCTGTAATATGGTATATATGATGATGATGATGAATTGGGATTCAGTGCATATGTGCTAGTGATAATGTGGTGAATATAAAACAATGCATTTCTTATACCCACAGGGGACAATAAGCATATTCATAACCCTTCAAACTAATTAATTTTGAATTTATTGCATTTACTTATAGTTTCCACATTTCTACTGTGCGGCACAATTAAGAGCCGCAAGGTTTTGATTCTCAGATTGTTCAGAAACGTCTTGAACAGAATACAACATCTGCTCTTTCATATGCACTTTTGCATCCAATAACTTAATTAGAAAAATAACAAATTAGAAAAAACATACACAAAATCCCTTTATGATGAATATAATTAGTTTCAAGTGAAAGTTTTTACGATGTACATAACATCACAACTATTGCCACTCTCACCAGTTTGGG
>NW_023340206.1:3651622-3652495 GCF_004916995.1 Morone saxatilis
TCTCTGTCTCAAACACACACACAAACACATGCAGCACGTACACAATCAGAGGTTGGCCCAAAAGACCAATGTGAGACCAAAGACAGTGCAGAGGGAGCATCGCCAAACCAAGGTCATGCTCCGGGCGGAGAGGAGATGCTGTTATCTCTGTCCAACCTGGACGCTCAGTCATATAAATGCAGCCAGAAGGAAACCAATATAGCCACCTGTTTGGCTGGAAATACAGCAAGGGCAATTAGTTCAACCAGGCAACACACATGCGCTGCCAAGGGAATGGTGATGAGGAGAAAGTTTGCAGGGTTTGCATTTTGGCTGTGAGTTTTGCTGTGGAGCTGGCTTTACAGGAGAGGCGGATAGATTCTTGAAAAATAAGAACAAGCTACTCTGCTTCTCTAAGCATTCGGGGGAAAAAAGCTCAACAAAATCCAGGGATGAGATATACCTTTACAGTAAAAAAGGCATAACCCCCCCCCCGCAAAAGAAATTAGAAAGAAAAGATTTTCTTTGAGTCACCAGAGCAAATTAATGCCTCCTCCGCCTGCAGCTGAGGTTTTTGAATAGTGGCTTACAAAAGAGCAAGGTGACACCGCCGTGTTCAGGTTAAACTGAGGGCTAATCTAAAGGCTGTAAAAGTTGCTGTGCTTAACTGCTACACTAAAAGGTGAGTTTAATTTTAAGGCAGGTGGCTTTTGGGTACCAAGCTGTCACCGAATGAGTCGCAGAGCGAGTCTTCCTGCTGTCAGTACTCCATATGCCGGTGTTTGAATCAAGTTGACTATCAGACAGGCCGTATTGCTGCTACATTGCAGAAGCTATTGATACATGACGGTACTGGAAGGGGCACATGAAAATAGAAACGAGGCAGAGTGTGTG
>NW_023340206.1:3652543-3665307 GCF_004916995.1 Morone saxatilis
GTGTGTGTGTGTGTGTGGAGCAAGAGGGATCTCAATCTCAAATTCTAGCTCAGACTTAAAGTACACAGCTGTTGATAGAGCAACAGCTGGATGGAAAAAGCACAGACTGCACTCATGTAGTACATGTGCTGTGGAAGCACTGGAGACGGGAGTCAGAGAAAGGCTAAATGAAGCAAAAACAAGTGATAACCCTGAAAACTCATGGCTTTAAAGTTACCCTGTGCTGAAACAAACCCAAAAGCACAAAATGAGAGAGCAAGTGCCTAAAGGGGTTGTTGTACTGAAACATTAAGGTCCTACACACGCCACTACTGCAGCATTGGCAGCCTGAATAGCTTGTCCACAGCTGTTAAATCTTAAACTGTGGTGAACGGTGATGTATAGTGTAATCCAAAGAAACGGGTGGTCAAAACGCCACTGGGACTGCAGTGGTATCTCACTTATAAACAAACAATAACTTTGGGCAGTCCAGTATCCCTATGGATTATGTTCATATTGGATGATTCTGCAGTGCAACATTCAGGTCCAGGGCCAGTGTTCACTGTGTGCAGCACAACAGTTTTTCTTGTGTCGTGTCCAACAATCTGGGGTGGAAAAGAGCCTGGTCCAGCATATAAGAAACAACTGTGCCCTAAGAAAACCTATAAAAACAGGTAACATGCAGCAATGATGGACATTATTTTAACACTGGATATGCCTTCATGGGGTGATTCCCATTACCGTAACCTAAAACCCAATGACTGTAATGAATGTCACACTAGAAGAAACTACCGATAAATTTAACCCAGATTACCAATAGAGTATTATATATTATATTATATTTATATTATACATACCTCTCATACTATTTGTTGTAAGCATTTATTGTCAATGTGACATGAAGAGAACCACTATTCTCTCTCCTTTTTATTTCATTTTCTTTTGTTGATAGTGTAAAATGATGTTATAACTCAACAAAATGTACGGGGGAATGTCTTACATATCGTGTTCATGCTGTTTATTACAAAATGAAGTGACATGTATTACATTTTGTTGAGTTATTACATAATGTGGTGTTACATGTATTTCCGACTTATCTTAAATAAAACAATCCAAACAAAAACATTTTATTATTTGTTAACCATAACTACAATCTTCCCCTAACCATAACAACACTGTAGTTGCTATGCACAAATATATCAGGAAGAAACCTATCCTGTGGGTCAAAAGTGGTTATGCTTTATTAGAAATCATATCCAATTTCCCACTCCCATTGTAAGAGGAAATAACATCTACATTCATTTAGACATTACATTCATCGATCACAGCAGAGTTGATTGCAGACATCAATCTAACCATCTTCGCTTTCAACTGTAGTTATGGCAACGTCACTAGACAATGCAATGCAAATCAGGTGGCAGGTTCATCTACAGTCAAAACTACAAGTCTAAGTCTGACAAAATCAGAAGTCTTGTGACCTTCCAGTGGACCTACATGCAGGTGCAATGCAGAAAAACCCTTTAGTCCTTAAATCTAAAAGTAGCAAACAACAAACCAGACTTTCTGTAAACTACATGCCAAAGCCCAATTTATGATTAATAGGTCTACCCAGAGACAGGAAGCCTTGCTGGCACAGACAAAAGGCAGTATATCTTAATGCTCAAGTGCCTTGGCCAGTTCTTGATGCTATTTTCTGCTAAGGAGAGCAAATGCCTTTAACCATTTTTCCTCTTAGTTTCCAGAGACAGGTACAAGGCTGCAGGTGGGAGCTGCTGACAGGAAGCAGAGCGTGGAAACGGTCAATGTGGGACCATAGCTTGACTTTTAAACCTAAAATGTGAACATGGTATCAGCCCGGTGGTCACGCTCTGGCAAACTTCCTCAACTGTTAAGTTAAATGATCCTCCTTTAGTCCAGCGGGCCGATCAGGTCTCGTGAAGTGCTTGCACAGACTGTCCCCCTCATTACCGTACTTATGTAAAACACTTATGGGAGCGCTCCTTTGCCAAGAATCCCTTCCAATCAGCACCAGCAACCCCCCCCCTCCCTCTAATATGACAGTCACGATTTATGCCTCCACACTGCAGGGCATATTAACCATTTGGGACAGTGTGCTGTCTTGTATCCACTTTCATCTATAATAACTCAAGGTAAGACGCCATCATATTTCATCCCCTCTGTGAATCTTAAGTGAGCTTGCTCACTTTTTCTCCATTGCTCCGACTCTTCGCCCAAACTCCCCCTACCTTCATTTCTCTCTCATTCTCTTTCCTCTTCTCTTTTCATCTTTATCTCGCTCTGTCTTCCCCACCCTCCAGGGCCTTGACTCATCTGGAGACTTGCCAGGAATGCAGATAGGATCACTCGCAGATGTACAATAACTTGAGGGGAATAAATATACCCTAATTGAGAGAAATGATGTAATATTGATCCTAGGGCCTCTGAACCTTTGGCATCCTTGGAGCGCTCTGCCGAGCCTGTGACATTTAGAAAGCTGGCTGATGTGTATGTGTATGTGTGAGTGAGTGTGTGTGATATTGGGGATAGGTGTTGCTGAGGCTGTGCTGTGTGAGACTCTTTCTTTGTGAAACTAAAATGTGTCTTGTTCCCGACTCAAATGCTCGAGATTACCCCGAGTGCGAGCTAGACGCTGTTTCCATGTCTGCAAAATGTGGCACATATAACATCGAGCTGCTGCACTGTATGGAGTGATGCTTTAGAGATGCGTTTTAATTTATTACTGGAGTGGGAAAATATCAGCGCGCGCCGCCTGTACCTGTGCCATAAAGGCTGGTGAGTGGCTTTAACACTCGAGTCTGGTTACAGGCTGCCTTTGGGGTTAAAGTGAAAACAAACACAAACCTCATCTACAAAAAAGTCTCAGTTCTGCACATATCCAATCCAAGTTGTGTGGGTTTTAGGTTCAAATGTTTTATGTTGTCATTTCAAAGTTACTTGTATTGTAGCATTATGTAAATTAGACCCAGTATTTCTAATCCTTGTTCTTAGCTGCAGACACTACCTTAAAACCTAGGATGCTTTCACACCTATCCTGTTTGGTGCTGTTTGGTTTTTTTTTCAGGCTGATGTGAGAGCTGTCATTCAAACACTGGTGTGGGCTCAACCACCGGACCGAGATGGCTTGAAAAGGTTTGCCTCGTCCGGTTCCAAACAAACCAGTGGTGCCATTAGTATGCTGTGTGAAAGCTAAACAAACCAACCGCACAATTTTATGTTAGTAAATATGTGATTTTAGCATGGATTCAAAAGCTTAACTACCAATACATCCATTTATTGATCTGTGAACTGTTTCAAGCAATCTCCATAAATGTATAGGTAATGCATATATTTATGTGAGATCACTTGGTGACCATGGTAACAAGTATATGCGTCGGCACATGAATACAAGGATGTTGTCTGATAAATCAGAGTGAGAAAGGGACCATGTGATACTACTTTTGTCTTTTGAATTTGTTTTAAAATTGGTTTCCATCCTTTAAGTTTGTGTTTCAACGTTTTTTGCTGTATTTATTGTTTACTATATTTAACGCATTATGTAGTGTTTGAAATGTGCTATGTAAGTCATCTAAAGACAACACATAATTTCTATGTAACCAGTGAGAAAAATAAGAAAATCAATAAAACCTCATGTTATCATTATTTCTTCCTGACCCTTCGACATTTACATAATTTCTCTGGGAGTCTTGGTATTTACCTTGAACATGATCTATCACATGTCCATCTGTGGCACGGATTGCCTTCATCCCAGGGCAGATTGTCAGCAGGACATCCAGGACATCCATATTAATCGTTAAATATTGAAAATGGTGCTTGAATCAATGGGAGAAGATCCTAAATATCACACCATCAGAAGATCAAATCCATACAGCTACAGGAAAAAATCTGTTCCAAGATAATGGAATGATCAACATTCATTGATTGATAAAGTCAAGTAAAGGTTATACATTTCAAAACCATCTGTTGGACTGAGTATCAACCGCATTTTAACAGTGTGGTGAAAGTTGACATTTTGTCTGCTGTCTAAGTGCAGTTCATCATTTCTTCCTAATGGTGCTCTGTTTCTACAGAGGATGAAAAAAAAAAATCCCACAAGCAGAAACATTTTACTCACAGGGGGATCTGTACTCGTCAAGTCTCTCTGTTTATATTTTAAGCCTATTATGAGGGTTTCAATGTCATCTTAAAGGAAATGAGGGTCTCATAGCAACCGAACCTGCACCAGAATAATAGTATATTGCTGTGGCTAACCTCATCATTACCAAAGGACTGCAAATTATAATTTGATGTGGCTACTGACTCCAAGTCAATTCAGGATAATGATGGTTTTGTTCTGGGGTGTCCTCTGTTCATATCATTAGACAATGTAACTCCTTCCGAAAAGTGACTGAAGACCAATTTCCAGTTTACACTGTTATTATTCACAGACCAACAACTGAGGAAGCTCAACCTCTGAGAGGAGTGTAGATTGTCAGTTTGTTACAGAGATGCTGCATAGAACAAAGGGGGTTTCACAATGAGCCTTTCTGAGAGCAAGTGATACTGATTTTCAAAATATGCAATCAAAAGATGCCTTTTGTATTACTCTGTGGCGGTCCGAAATGAATATGCTGCACCTTCAGAACATATTTGTCAGCATGTATAACTACTAACATGATATAAAAAACAATTTCATCACTAATTTATTTGTAATACTTCCCCTAATCTGTACTAATTCAATTCACAATCAAGCTGGAACGCCATTAGCGGGCCACTGATGCTTGGATAAAGCAGACAGTCAAGTTCTTCCACACCAAACTGGGAAAACCATTTCTTTATGACCTGGGTTTGTGCACAGGGCATTGTAATATTGAAACAGAAAGGGCAGCACACTGTTGTCCAAGATATCAATGTATGCTGCAGCATTAAGATTTAATTGGAAGTAAAGGCGTGTACAGACAGAACCGGAAGTTAAAGGTTACATGTAGTGTGATTGCATATAAAAACAATGGAAAGACGCAAGTGGGCGTATACAGACACATTTGCTCCAGGTGACACAAAGGAGGCAAAGGCACATTCAAGCAAGCTGAAAGCATGTCAGCTGGAGCAAACAATTTCTGTTTATCTCAGGTTAATAAATGTAGATTAAGGGGCCAACTAAAACCATGAAAAACATCCCAAGACTACACCAAAAATATGTGAGCACACACCTTTGGCCACCCATTTCTGGTGTGATTTGGGTATTTGGTAGTCTCTTTGTATGGTCTTAATAAAGGAGCAAAAGCTTTCTTTCACAAACTACAATCATACAGGGAGAAATTCCATCTAAGAGACACAGAGATAATTTGTCCCTAAATGCAGCCTAAATGGAGTGGGAGAGAGGGGTGTGTGTGAGACCCTTGGACCATTTCCTCTGTTCATAATTTGTCGCTGAGCTACTGCCCATTTTTGACTGAAAACAACAAATTCACTTAAAACCCCTAAAGGATCCCAAAAGGTATTGTGGGAATCACTAGCTGAGGCACAAGAGGACAAAAAGACAAGGCAGTTCTGGGGAAAGTGAATCCACCAAAAAAAAAAAAAAACAATTCTATTCTACTTTGACACAAAACAACTCTTGGCATGTATTAAATATTACAGACTGATAATGCAGGCTTCTTCAAGTGAAGCATTCATGTGAGAGTTGAGCAGAGTGAATTGTGGGGGAACTTAGCAAAGAGGCTTAGACACCACCACCTTGTTTTCTCTCCACTGCAATTTCAGAAAACTGGCTGCGGTGTCGTAATGTCAAGTGTCAGGGGATGAAGTGTGATATCCAGAGGAAGGAGGCAGTTGAAAGGGCTTGAAGTTTTAACAGCCAATCAAGATCACAGGGGAACTAGCTTGGTATTCCCAGAATGAACATCACAAACAGAGTGCCACAATGGTCGTAAATTCAATCCAACCCGAAATAAAATGTCAGGATAGGTAGGTAAGGAAGGCCACAAGTGACACCTCAGTTCTGCATAGAAGACAGCATTATAACAAATCAAACCTGGCAGCAGAATAAAGGCTAAAGAAGCAGGTTTGTGTCTGGGAGTTCGGTTTGAATCCCTGGTTGGATTGTGTTCAAGAACACAGAAGTGGCAGAAGCATTTTCTTGTGCATTCATTCAACAGGTAAAACACAAAAAACATGGTAATGCATTAAGGAAATTAATCAGCCCGTTGTCAAAGTGTTTAGTGTTTACAAATCGTACACATTAGCACTCTACTAGAAACAGACTTGCGCTGCAGTTAGTGTGCTTGGCTAGACTGCAGTCAATTATTTTACATCTGCACAAGACAGAGGGAAAGGAGTGCGCATTGGACTGTCAGACTGAATTACGGACCCAAACTGTATGTGATCTGTCCCACAGAGAAAGCAGTGGAAAGACAAGCCCACCGAGGGCTGAGAAGAGCATTTATACAACATGTTTTAATCAAGCATTTTAAATTTAATCAATTATAATTGAGCAACCACATCCATTAGGAGACAAAAAAAAGGGGAGTGGGCCACGGACGAGAAGTGCGCGTTGATTAATTGGGGGCCACCCATTTACAGATCCCTCTGTTCTCTCAGTTTCTCCCTTGAGTTCGACAACAAGAGCTTGAAAGTGTCTCTCAACGTTCGCCTTTCCCTACTCCTCTGCTTTCTCCCTCTCACCTGCCTAATTAACTGTCAGCCGAAGCCATTTATGCTTCTATATTTCATGGGAGAATGAATATTAAAATTCCACCAAAACTGCCACAACCCCGAAAGGATACTACTGGGCTCTCTGCGGCTGACAAGAGCATGCTAGCCAAACACTGAGAGGAAGTGATAGGGGCTTGTAGAGGCAGAGAATCAAATAGATGTTCATATATTATGTACACAGAGCTGCTGATTCTGTGTAGAATATCAATGGGTGCAGAGGTTGAGGGAGGAGCAGAGAAAAAATACTGTTCCTACTAATCCTCATGCACTGAATATCAAGATGAAAATTCAATCTGATACAGTTACTGTATCTAAGGGCATGAGAAAGCTAGAAAGCTCAAAAACTAAAAATCCTTGACAGTTAATAAAATATACAGTAAATTATACAGTTACAAAATAATCAAAATCAACCCTAAAACAAGAAAAGCAGCACACTTTTTTTCTTTGGACCATCATTGCGTATCCTCACAGCTATCAGGGAATGGATTTTGAAAATCACTATTATCCACTATCAAACATGTAACCACATAAAAAGCCATAAAGGCTTTTATCCATCATCAGTTTAAAGCTACAATGATTTGCGCCTATTTTCTGATTGCTACCTTTTACCTCTGCGAGCCAGTTGTGTTCATTGTCCATGACAAATTTACTTCAAAGAAAACCTTCATCATGACCCATTTACTGTTCCACCAACAGCTGAGCTCTCGCCCAATAAGGCATAAAGCGGGAATTTTCCCATGAGCCCCTGTGCATTAAGAGCTACTAAGGCAAACGAAGGACTATCGTTCTGAGGCGGTCACATGAGGCAGATTTGGAGGCAATCATTTGAAGTAACGCTAACATAAACTTGAAGGTAATATGAGGGAAGATTAGGTATGGTATCTCAAAAGTACCACTTTGATTCATTAGTGACTCATTTGAGCTCAACAAACACAAGCTGAATCCATGTTGCACCAGATAACCAGGATAGATGTGAATTATAATGTGTAATTATAGTGTAATTATAATGAAGAGGCACTCCACAGGACAGGAGAAGAAAAAGCAGCAGACTTGGCTTTCATACCAATTGAATCAGTGAACTTTTCATACACAAAAACATCAAATGACTCATCTTGTTTTTCTTCTTAAGTTACGAAACTCAAGGTCCATTCACAAAAGAACAGACACAGAGACCTAATTGAAACTCTTATACAGTGTTTGGTTACTTTACGTCAGATCTGTGCAAATCTGAAAAACACAAATACAACTTATAGGAAGCTATAGGAGATAAATACAGTTCGACAGCTCAAAACATTCCAACGCTCTCTATTACAAGGTGCATTAAATATTTGTTTTAACAGCACAGGACACTGGAGAGGGTAATGCCATAAATTACTGGTATTTAAATAATAGGTGGAGGTCAGAATGAACACGTAAAGAAAATATTGGGGATTGGAATTATTATAACGATTCACATAGTAAATTAAGCATAATCTTTATGTCCACAACAATAATTTTCCATTTGTACAACAGTCTACTAATATGCTGAATCTCTATTTGTAATAGAAATACGGTTTTCACTGCATTATTCTCAATCACTCTTACTTTGCCGTTCTTTTGTTCGGCTTTGAGCTACTTTAAGTGGAACTCTGCGAGGGCCTGCGAGGAAGGACGGCACTATTCAACTTAAGCTTCTGGAAGCCCTTTACATGAGACATTTGCTCAGGAAGGGTTGAGTAGCTTAACACTGATTGAAAAGAGTAGAAGTAGAAGTGTTTCGACTTAATTAGCGCTTTAAATCAGTATTTCTTTTTAAAAGAGAAACTAGGAGCAACAAAAGTGGTGAGTATGACATGATTATGTTTTTGTACTGCATTAGGGCAGATTATCCCGATATTACTGACAACAGGTAAACACGGAAAACGTACCCATGTGAGTTTGAGATAAATTAAAACAGGAGCAGATCAGACGACAAGGAAGACAACTAAATTATGATAAAATAATGTTTACCTACAGTATGAAAAGAAGGAAAATTAGGACTATAGGCCTGTGTCTGATATTAATGTGTATCAAATAATGGCAGTTGTGACAAATATTTTCCAGTCTTTACAAGAAAGCCATTATGCTTATTTGCTAATACCATTTGACCCCAATGGTTCCACCACTCAGTTAACGCACAGCAAAGAAGGAACCAACATATATCCGTAAAAACAAAGCCCCAGTTAAGTAGAACGGGACCTACTTTGAGGGAACTGGCTTTGATCGACCAATCTAGAAATTTGAAGCGATGCCATTGTGACGAGCAGGCATATGCCACAAATTATGACACCACATGTTCCATCGGCGGACAGAAAATAAGCCATCAATGTGGGGAACGAAACATGTTTCCTTACCTATTGCCATCTCTATGACGCTCATTTGGCTCTCTGAAGGGAAAAGGATTTTTGGCGGCTTGTCTGTCAGGGGAGCTGTGAAAAGACAAACAGAGAGAGAAAGAGAGAGAGGGAGAGCACATTAAATTCCACATCTTTCTCCCCCATGGACAGTGGGAGTATGATTTATTCATTAAAGACCACAACAAAGGCTGTATTAAAATGGGAACAAATACACAGAAATATAATATTTAAAGAGTGGACAGAGAAGAAAAGTGGATAAATTACTATGACTCAGAATTACCCATTCAAAGCTTTAAACATCAATGCCCATGCTTTCAAAGCAGCAGCTGCTTCAATACTAATGCCATTCATTCCTTGTAAAAATGAGTGTGTAAGTGATGATATGGTTGTGACATAGACTGCAATATAAATGGTACTGTATATACAGCAGCTGTGTAACTAGTCAACCATTTCTGAATATACAGTATACCCTGAGGTAAAAATCATTCACAGCTGCAGTGGGCATGGGAAGGTTAAGAGCTGCTGCAGGAGATGCGGCATTTTCAGCTGTGTACAGCTATGACAGCAAAATGTTAGTTTCTTGAAATACCATAACTGTTTAGAGTATCCATAACTTGAAACAAAAGGTGAAACAAAACCTTCTGTACAGGCAACTGTGATATATATTGTCAAAATGTACGCCATGAGTGAGTAGCTGATTTAAAAGTGTATCACATTAGAACAGCCTTCGTCCCAATTCCCTTCGAAAATACACCAACTCCAATTAGACAGCTGCTAAGTAACAAAAGACGTGCACTTAGAGGCTCCTCATTATAATGATTCCCTAATTGGTTCTAGTCTTCAAAGTGGCATCAGAGAGGTTTTCTATCTCAGCATGCTTGGAAATACTCGGAGGGATGAGGCGTGTTTCAGTACAAACGACTTGTGGTTTTGACTAGGGCAGTGATTGCTGAGCTGAACCTGGAAAAATGAGACAGCATGGAGGAAGGTTTTCCAAGTTCACACTGAACCGGTTCCTTCACACTCCAGTTCTCTGGTGATATAACTCACCGCAGCAGAGAATGTTAGCTAGTGTTGCATGTTGATATTGACTGTTTTGCTAAAAAAGAAGGCCCCCTGACTAGTTATCTTCCCAAGAACTGCAGATTAACAGAGCAGATTTTCTGAAAAGAGCTGAGAGTTTTATGATGCAATTGTAAGACCCATGACATTCAGTTTTCCACTACAAAGTTGGATTCTGTAGGCGATAATGTGTCTTAGTAGGCTGGTAGGATGCACATGCTTTGTTACTGATCCATCCACCATCACCCATACTACCTAACAAGTACATACCTGATATAATGGACAGCTACTAGAGGTTCTTGTCAGATAAACCTACACATAGGCTAATTCTGACATTTGAACAATTATGAGGCTTTACTGGCAATGAAGAAGCATTTAAATGACTTGACTTTAATGGCTCGACTTATTTTTAGACACCGTCTGCAATCAAGGCTTCAAACTTTGCAGCGAAACAAACCTTTTATCCCCATCACCTGAGAGAAATCACTGCAGACTTTTGAGCGTACAATATGTCTGATGAGCAAATCAACTCAAGATGTGAAACGCCATTGGTGAAATATTTAAAAACACAGGGACCATATACAGTGCGGATATTTTGCCTTTAGTTTTCCTCCGTTGGTAGCAGCTCTTGATTTGTTTGGTTGGACCTTTAGAGGCACTCTGTAATATTTTTATCCAAAGATACAACTTTCTCTCAGTGGTGTCCGCTCACTCGTGATAGAGAAAAGAAAAGAAAAAAATCCATCCTTCTGATGTCCAATAAATCAACGAAAAAAACCATAATGTGGTCTCAAATAAAGGATCATACAAAAGACGAGTAGGCTGAAAGCAGGGCAAAAAAAACGCATATGTAAGCTCACTAATTAAAAATTCAAAAAAGAACCATAACAAATTAGGCCTTTCCCTGTGCCTGGCATTTCAATGCTGTGTAAAGAAATCTCATTACCGTAATTACCTTTTTCTTGATGAAATATGCTTAGATTATTTTGTTTCATTATGACTTGAAAAGGAACAAAAAATTTGTTTTTCCACACTGATGGTTTGTCTTACATAAGACAATGCTGAATTTTGAAGAAAGAAAAATGGTGCACGGGCATGGATGTGGCTGCATGTATTTATAGTAACATGAAAAGAGAGCTCTGCTGGGGATACAAAAATCAAATATGCAGCCGCAGCTTGTTCCTTATACCGTTACAGTCAGTTTGAAAGTTATACACTATATATTTGCATTAATGATAAAACAAGAAGAACACAGAAAAAATGTAATGTCTTAACCCCTTTGATACTGAATATATGGAAAAGAATACTTGTGATAATTACCAAATCCAATTACAGATATATGCAAATGAAAAACTGCATTTTTTAATGTCAAATGGACATTTTCATCACTTCTCTTTTTCAACGGTTGGAGATTTCATTGGGTGTTATGCATTATAGAACAGCGCTCTTCGCTGCCTTCAGTAGCACTTGGAGGTAGGAAAGCATGATTGTGTTTGAAGTTACACAATCCACTGCCAGGATGTTAAAAACAGGAAACTGGAAAATGCGGCGCAGGTTGAAAATAACCTGAAAGCTTTAAAGCTGCTCCTCGCAACTATACCCACAAATTTAGTCATGAGCTATTAATACAACACAACTGCGCTCAGCACATTTATGTTGTCCAATCCAACGGGTCTCTGATGCTGTATATGTAACACAGTAAAATGAGGCATGAAAAAGATCTAACATTAATTCCAGGTTTTGAGGCCCAGAGTTTCACAGCAGTATGGGCAGGGGGAAAAGACCGGTGGTGATAAAGCCCAAGTAAAAGAACAAAAAGATGGAGCTGTCAGCCTCCACACAAACAAATCACATTCACCTGCTGCACAGAAATCTGACAAAAAAAAACATAATAAAAAATGTGTCTCCTCCACAGTCAATCTTCCTTGATCTTACTTAACCAATTCCATTTCAGCACAAAAAAAAAAACACCTATTGCTCAAAGGAAAAAAACTGCTATGAATTATGCCTTTTCTGTCTCATGTAAGCTGCAGGAGACTTAAAAGCGCACGTGTGTGCATATGCCATCACCGAGTACCAATATAAACTAAATCTGGAACACGAGTTTGGTTAAATGTGGAGATTCAATCTTTACATTGGTGGTAACACACATTCAGTAATTCACTTTGATGTTTGGGCTTCACGGTGCAGAATGATGTATGTGCAGAGTTTGGTATAGTTTCACATTAATTTGCTGAAGGGGGAAAGCTCCACCGTGCTCGCCTTAAATCTGATTGTAAAACATGTACGCAGGAGCATTGTGACACAAATAGATGTTTACAGCTGAAGCTTCCAGTGCAAATAAATTGGGAGTGGACTTTTCAGGGAACTATCGTGTCCAACAGTTAAACTTTTAAAGTGAACAGTATTTGCATATTCATAGATCTGGAATTTTAAATCAGAGAGAAGGAGTAGATGTAAGTTTAAGAATTTTAACCGGATAATCAAACTTCTCAGAACTTTTTTTAAGCTTACTTACAATGAAAGTCAATTAGAAAAACCCTTCAAACTCACTTGTCTTCAACCTCTTCCCACTCATACATACATTCACAAAGAAACTCCATTCAATTTTAAAACACTTTCTCACATTGATTCAAC
>NW_023340206.1:3665407-3705495 GCF_004916995.1 Morone saxatilis
ATGATGATGATGTCTTAAAACATGTCTGGGGGATGTTATACTTCTAAGACAGTCGATATATAGAGGGACATAGGAAATGAGAAGAGGGAGAGATGGGTATGCCATGCAACCAAGGTCCTCGGCCAGAATCAAATTGTGGACATTGTGGTCATATGGTAGCCTAACCATTCAGCTACAGGGGCACGCCCAATCTTATCTCTAAATGTTAACAAATCAGTTTGTTGTGGACAGATACAGTTTATTATATATTACAGGGATTGTTGGTGCCCCCTATATAGAGGCTCTCCTCCCATCACAGTCAGTTCCTGTTAAAGCCAGAGGAATCACATGCTACTGCTGAGTTATCTGCTCTTTCTGCCATTCTACCATCCTTGAAACTGAGGCCTTAGTCTCCAGTGTCCTTTGCCTGTGACAATTCCCAACGACAGAATTTCATCTGAGCAAACAGGAGTACTCTATTGAGTCTCAATTAAAAGGGCACGACACACTGTTCACTGTGGTAACCCTCGCTTTGCAATCTCAGCTGAGAAGATGGATAAATTTCTTTTTTTTAATTTTTATGTCAAGTCATGTCTGGACAGGTACCGAGAACATAGAGGCTCTCCCTCGCTTAAATGTGAATCCTCGTTTTGATTTGCAGGTTGTACTGAGCCGGCTGAAGGTGAAATCCCAAACCTGGAAGGTAATCAAAGTTCTCGCACATTTTTTAATAAACTCATTTTAAAGCTAAAGGTAACAAAGTAGGAGAAGGCTGTTTAACTCTAGCAGAAATACTGCCCTTCATCCAAATCAAGGGCACGCTGCTGATATGCTGTTCGTCTGTGGGATCCAACCACGCTGGAAGGCATGCAAACACACAAATTCACACACATTTGAAATGCATTAGTGAAGCTGGCTGGTCTTCAACTACAAAA
This sequence comes from Morone saxatilis, assembly GCF_004916995.1. Lineage (NCBI taxonomy): Eukaryota > Metazoa > Chordata > Actinopteri > Moronidae > Morone > Morone saxatilis. The sequence continues at coordinate 3,666,322 of NW_023340206.1, forward strand.
CCATAATTCTGTGGTGGGTTATTATGAGTGGGAGTGGGCAGGCTTTTCGCTGAGGGGCTAGCAACACATCCAGCCTGACCTGCTTCCCTACACACAAACATGCAGACAGTACAAGCACATTACACACACACACACATAAACACTGAAAAGCCTGACGTTGGTATCAGCTGGGGAGAAAATCTTTAAAGTGTCCCTCACAGGCCCTGTGATCTGCTCTCGCTGTGATCACATGATGATGGATGGGGAGATGGAGTAATGAAATAGGAAAAAAAAGAGACCCCGTTCTCTCCCATTAACTCCTTAACGCCTACTCCTTCTCCACCCCCTATCTGTCTGTCGCTCGCCGTATGTCTTTGTCGCTCTGTCTGTCTGTTTCTGTCGCTCTCAGGGGTGAGAGAGAGGGAAGATGAAAAAGGAGGGAGCGGAGGAGGGAGGGAGGGAGAGGGTTGTGGTCCTCTGTTCACACCTCATTAAAGACCACTTCAGCAGACATAGATTAAGAGGAGTAGTGTGTGCGCACGTCTGTGTGTGAGATCGTTAAAGGAAAGATGCAATTTAAGTTCCACAGGAGAAAATAAATGAAAGTAGTTTTAGAGCAACTTGAGAGGCAAACCTTGTTAGTCATACACATGCAAAAAAAGAGAAAAAATATCTTTATTTGGTGTTGAGTTTTTGCATGTAACCTCAACCTGTTTCTGAATCAGTTTCGAAAAAAATAAAAAAAGAAGCCATAATCATTGACAATATTACCATGAAATGCATAATGCATCTCATGGTAACACTGTGAAATTTGCTCATAAGAAACTGGTGATGAAAAGCTCATTATCATTAATACACCTATTTTATCAAGCAGAGCTCTGGCTGAGTTAACCTGTTAGGGGCCAAGGGCAATTTACTTCGGTACATCTTTGGCAGTGAAACTGAGGTTGTTTGGCACAATTGGCCAATTAGTAATCTGGCCTACAGTAGAGTAGACTAAAACACCTTTTGTTTAACCTTTCACACCCCATACATACATACATGCACAGCTTTCAAAAACTGATAGAACTATGAAAGGCTACATCAACATGAATATGAGATAGTGTATATGTAAGATTAGATTCTTGCTTTATGACGATTTTAAAAGTTAACACTCTGTCACAACAAAAATAAGAGCCTACAGCCATGCTAGCAGCTCTGTGAGGCTGTGAGGCTGCAACTGAGCGTTGCTTTGAGCTAAATGCTAAGGTCAGCATGCAGGTGTGTCGTTAACCATAATCACAATTTTAGTTTAGCATATTAGCATGCACTAACATTAGAGCTAATTAGTAACATTTATTAATTAGCACTAAATGTAAAAATTCAGCTGAGGTGTGATGTGATTCGTTTTGCAGGTATTTGATCATAAACCGAAGGTTAGATTAGATGATGGTAATAAATCAAGTTTTAGAGTTTTAGAGACATTTCACCCAAAGTCATTAAGATTCACTCAAGAAAACAAATAATTGTGATAATTCAGTATGGACCAAAATTGTGGACAGAGGGGATTCTGCTGGCGCGGCTCAAAAATAGTAATTAATGACACACAATTAAGTACACAAGTAATGAAAACTATAACAGTAGTATTGAGGCCATTTTCACCAGGTGGCTTAATTCGTGAAAATAACGTCTGAAAAATGCTGTTTTGTTTTTGGATCTATTGTCCATAATCAAAGCAGGATGAAAGAAGATGTGCAGCTTAGTAAATGGAAAATTGTCAAAACTTTTATATTGGAGAAATAATGTTAATTTGACTGTCATATCAAAGAGAAGGGATTTTTAAAAATGCATATATTAATGAGCTTAACAAATGATTTAATTACGTTGTCAACTCATCACTGAATTTAAAAGAAGTCAACAGCTGGCCTAATTTCAAACAGAGTATGGCCTTTAATGTGTCATTTTTTATAAAGAGAGTGTCATTTCAGTATGAGTGTGCAAGCCACCCCAGCCAGCTGAGACCTGATGTATTAGTAGATATGTCATTAAAGGGAATCTGAAAGACAATGCAGGACTCGAGGACTTTAATGTGTCGTATAAGTTGGCAAGAATGTCCTCAAACTGGACTAAAGCCGAAGGGAGCTGCTGAACACTGGGAAGGAGAAATTTGTCAGCAGCTGTCAGGGACTGTTAAAGTTTTGAAAAAGTAACTGGCTTCCTCAGGGCGGAGGGGATAAATGGACCACGATTCCAGATAACCAGCAAATTTAACTCACTTTGTCAAATGTAGTTTCTGAGGGTAAATAATATGACCTCTCTTGATAATCAAAAGGAGTTTAAATGAGTATTACAATACTGCAATACTTTTGGAAGTATATTGTATTTCCAAGAGGCTGTCATCAAGTATTTACAAGGTTTTATTGTGCACTTTTATTTTCATGGCTAAATATACAGGTCAATAGACTGGGAAAATGCCATTGTAAATTCTTAATGTGACTTCAGCTGAAGGAAAAGTGCTTTCATTACGACACAACATGACCGGCGCAATTTTCATTCAGCAAAGAGATTTCACAAACAGCAGTGGCTGCATAAAATGTGCAGACCAGTCAGATCCACAGAACCGTTCAGTGTTCACGAGAACAATGATGCTGCTGTTGCCTGTGATGGTGCAGTGTGGGAGTTGAATTTTATAGTTCTGGCAAAATAACTGTTATTTTAGTGGGAGGACCACGGGGCTGTTGCCCTGAAACATTTGCCTGAGGGCGGCGGGTGAAATGGAGCAGTCTTTGATGGTCTCTCTGATGAAGTAGAAAACGGGCAGCTATGACCAACATACCGTGTTAGAGACATGGATTTAGATTTCTTTTTATTAGCCTTTTAGCAATTTGAAGTTTCTACTCACACCTACTGGTCTTTACTGGCAACAAGTGGTTGACCAAGTTTCCTAAACATGCAACTCAACATGTACATTTTTTTCTGTCGTTTTTAATGGAGAAGTGATTATTCTTCCACTCATACACCTGTATGTGTGAGGTTTTTGAAAATCCCTGCTTGTTAGCCACCAGATCAAAGTATCTGGTCAGGTATTCATCACTGTCTTGTTAAAAGCACAACTGATTTAAACTGGTGAATTTCTGCATCCTGTGGAATAGCATAAGTGGTGATTAAAAATAATTGCAGAAACTTTTCTCAGAACAAAACTGTTTGTGGACCCCTTCTGCACCTTAATCATCATGGGAATGTTTTAAAATTGCAAGCAAGTTATGTGAGGCTGGGTTTAGGCCATGAAACATATGGCTACTACACTTGGCACATAACAATGGATCTGCTTTGGCTTTTGATTTCACATGAGAAAGTGTATTAATCGGCTCAACATGTAAGCATATTATTGTGAAGCTGTCAAAGCTTCCTGCATAACAATTAAAGGGATTGGTTGAAGTCTCCACTGGACCTCCATAATGGAGCCAAGCATAAGTCTCTAGTTACCATTGTTGTTCAGTACTGTAACCATATGACAACGTTTAAACATTCTGTGGGATTATAAATAATAAATTGCCAGTCACAGAGACCTATGTGGTTGCATAGTGTTCACTTGTTTGTAAGCTTATGTCACTATCATTATAGGAACACAGTGTACCATGGGAGGTACTGTGATGACCAAACCTTTCCGAAATAGAGACACTTGCACAGATGTGTCTCAAAATGTTTTGGAACAAAAAGTTGCTGGATTTGTTGCTTGTCACCTGCCATTCCACTTCATCCTCAAACCCTCTGGTCCGCCTCCTGCCAAAGCTCTGCTGGCTTTCGTTCTGTAAACTGTGTAGGTTATTGGAGTAAACTGAACCCGCTGTCATGTTCCTGGAGCCATCCTGAGATGATGAGTGCTTTGTGACATGGCAGGTTATAGTGCTGGAAGTATCCATTTACTCTGGCCGCATTCCGGTGATCAACATTATGAGGGAGCTGTGGCTTTCAAATAATGCTCAGCTGGCTTTGAGGTGTCTAACGCGGGCCCAGAAAAAGTCTCTCCACACTATTACATTCCAACAGCGAGACTGTAAACAAGCTTCCACATGGATTTACGCTTTTTACGTCAGCCTGTCATACAATGGCATATTTTGTAGTCCTCAATCTTCCACTTGTGGTAATGGTGTGTCTGTCCACTGTGGCCCCATTTTCATGTTCTTTACTGACCTGTTCTTTTCTGCTTCAGTGCTGATATCTCTCTCTGCACAGCATGTTGTACCACGCATTCATTTGTAATTTCTAATATCTTCATGTCTCAAGCACCTTTGCCCTCGCTTATTGATTTCACCTATAGGACTGCTGCTAACTGCTTCTATGCACCCAACAGAGCTGTTTCAGAGATGCTGCAACCACCATGTCATACAGTGGAGATCGGCTTCTGTCTCGGCTATTCTAATATGTAGTCGAAATGTAACTGAACCTCTGTGTGCTTTGTTGAGTTGCAGCCACTTGTTATGATGGATGTTTTTGAGGTGCAAAAGATAAATCTTTCATCTGAAAGAGGATGCTGCTTGTTAAAAATAAGCTGGATGCTCTTGGCAACTCAGAAAAGCACTGAAAATATAAACTATCGGGAAAAAAATGAACCCTAAAGAAATGACAATGCTACACTCTCTGAGGATACTTGTTGAAAAATACCAATATAGAAACCCTGAACAGAACACAATAAGGGTATATTTCCTTATTGGAAAAGGTGTTGTTTAAGAAGATCCATCAAAACAATTGAATATGAGAAGGCTCATAGGATAGGACGATACATTCAGGGGAAATCACATAAATCATATAACTGCAGGCGTTGGGAATAACTGGAGTGACTTCCCTCTCCAGTGAACGGCTTTGAAAACCAAAGGCACTCCACATAATTACTCACAATGATCATATATGGTACAGTGAGATTTGTTGCTGTAATGAGATGTCTCCTTGAATCTGTTGCATACTTTTTGAACCTTGAGCGACTGTAAACATTTGCACTGCCGAACAAAAGCTGTCCACACATGGATCATGTGCGACTAATCATGCATGGCCGAGAAAGAGTTGCTTGTTAATTAGAGAGGCTTGTACTCATTACTCACCTGTTTCCTCAGAAACCCCCCCCCTTCAGAAATTTGTTATTCACTTGGCGATAGGAGGATGATGGTGGTGGCAAAGGAGTGGAGCTGCATGAAAGCTTGCAGTGCTTTAGGTAAAGGGTTTTACAGCGGGTAGAGTGGGTGAATGAAGAGACTGAACGAAAGAAGTGGAGATAAGAAAGTAGAGCTGATGGGAAACATCAGCAGATGCTAATTGATGCTTCTTAAACAACAGGGAAAGCGTGTGTGCGTGTTGGGGGCAGTTTGGGTCATTGCTTGGGCGTGAATGTGCTCAGCGATGGAGGCTGAAGGAGGAGAGCGGGATGGGTTAACATTTGTATATACTGATAGCTTCCATGCTGATTGCCATCCTGTCATAGCCAATAGCCTTTTATCACAAGTAATCATTTCAAAGGAGGGTGAGTAAGAATTAGAAATTTAATTAGATACAGTCAGTGGTCTTCAGTTGATTTTGTATAGGATCACATTGTCTCCAACTAATGGGTTGAGATTTAAAATAGGTTGTGCATATTTGGGGAAGTTACAGAAAACAGTGACTGATTGAGATCCTTATTTACAACAGAAATTATACAGTGCAACAGCATCCAACAAGCTACCATTGAATGGAATGTATGGAATCAAAAAAGTCCCTAAAAGATTTCAGAAATGCATTTTAGTATGCATGTGATGCTTTCTACCTGAACCATTTGCCCCCTGACTGGACTGGATAATCCGACTTACTATAACAAGAATATAAAGCTTTCTAATGGGGTGGTCAAAATGTAGCACTCTCATCAAGTATCACATTGATTTGTCAAGGCAAGGTTGAAAAGCTGTGGTTGGAACTTCTGTGACACAAATACAAATGGGCCTTTAGTTAATATAAATAGAAAAGCTTTTGCTTTCAATTGCAATGCTTCACATATATTTTAAAGAATTGTTTAGATTTTACTGTTTCTACATCTAAAAATCTTTTAAAAAAGTAATGTTTAACATGAAGAAAACCCAATTATTCTTCACATTTTATAAATTTTATGAATGTGATTTAACAGGACAATAAAATAAAATAAAAACACTTCTGATTGCATATGTCTGAAAGGTGCAGCATGTGACACAGTATCAGAAGCATGGGCTTCCTCCATACATGTCACTAGATTGAAAAAGAGATGCTAGTTTGAGACGGGTCCTTGCAGGGGTCATAAATCATGTACGCTTACATGACACCTGGTTGAGTGCTGTGCTTTACAGCGTCAGTCATCAATTGTGAGAACATGTGACTTTTGACTGAGGCCTAAATACCAGCTGGCCTTCATGAATGATGACAAGGCAGCAGGTGTGATGTTGAACTTGTGCGGGTTATCAAACATTCTGGATGATTAATATTGTTTAGATGAAATCCAACATTTTCCTGTTGAGAGAAGTGCTGCACACCAACATGCACACACAAGAAAAATCAATCACGCTGGCATGATTTCCCTGCTCTTTAAAACAGGATTAAACTACTCCATTTCCTGATTCTCCCATTGTCACTTGCTCTTTAAACACCCTAATAGCTCGTCCTCAGAGTATCTCTGGTGTGAAAATAGGCTCGGGAGATGGTCGGCCCTGGCTCAGAAACCATGTCAACATGCAGGTTTCTGCTTTTGCACTGCCTACAAAACACATTAACATTCTGGAGAGCTTTTCCTTCTGCAGGGGAATTGTATTCCTGCTGCATGAAAACAACAGAAAACCAAGTGAATTCAAAAAAAGAAAGAACTGAAATGATGTAACAAAAAATTCATGAAGGAGTTGGTGTACAGAACATTCAGCTTGACAGTTTGTACGATGACATTAAACAACACAAAGAAAGAAATAATGGAGTTCAACCATATGAAGGAAGGAGTTCTCTCTCCAATTTCCATTGAGCATGAATATGCTTGAGACCCTAATACAGATGCCGGCAATTTCTATGAGGCAGAGTCAAGGAAAAATGTACTATTGATTCATACACTTTCTTCCATATACTGCGTTCTCAGCAAGCATTGCTTGCCATTTGTCTTAGCTTTAAATTTAACCATTCGACAGGCAATACCTATGTACTTCCCTGTAATTAAAAAATGAATTAAATCTTGAGCACCGGCTGTCATAAATTCCCCCATTTTTCCCCCCAACCTGCTTTCCGGTTCCCCTCAATAAATATATTCAGAGCAATCAATAGGGGTATTACTATGTATATATCGCTGTGGGAATCAGCTTGGCAGGTTGCCCTTGGCAGTGCTACACTTCCCGTTTGCCCATGTTATCCTCCAAAATGTCTCCAGTTCTATATGAGGAGCTGGCTGCTGTTGAGGGGGACGGTGTGTGGGAGTGTTTGAGCAAAAAGCTGTTTAGCTGGAATTTGATTTAAAAAAAAAAAAATGTTCAAGAAAAAGTTGAAGAAACAAAATGATAAAAAATAGCCTGCCTGGGCAGGAACACACCAGAGCAGAGGAGAGGAGAGGGAAGAAACAGCTAATATGACAAGTTCTGCTTACTTGAACATTGGAAATAAAGTGAAAGAAAGTTGCAATTAGGCAGATGTGTAAACCGAGGCTGTGTGCTGTAATTAATCATGATTGTGTTAATTATGCTTTGTTTTTGCCATAATGAGGACCAAAAAAGACAAACAGCAGAGGAAAATATAGAAAATGAAGGATCTTATGCCAAATGACACTCTGTCGCCTCACAGTTGCTATATTGAGATTTCATTGCTGTGGATATTAAAAATGCCAATTCTCTCCCTGCGGCAAATAAGTTCTCTCTTATTCCAGCTATCCCAGCACAGTGAATTATTTCTCTGCTCCGTCTGTAAAAACTTGTCTTTTAAGTCCATTATTTCCCTATTTTCCATAAGCAAAGCCATGTCTGATACAATCTTTTAATTAAGATTTTACAAGTTGCTTCCCCCAGCTCAAGAAATAATTTTTTAGTGCTACAGCACGCTTCCCAAGGACAAATTATTATATCTTTGTTTAGCTTGGCAGATCACTCATCTTGTAGATCTCATCTGTAGTGAGGACTACTTTTTTTATTTACCCTGTGCTGCAGGAATTTTACATCACAGAGACAATATAATGAAGATCTCTATAACCCTCTCATAGAGATTGTTTAGGGGGACTGTGCTTCATAAAGTTGCTATCAGTGTAATCGTACATTCAAACTGTGATTACAGATACAAGCTTGGTCGAGCTCAATCTTTAAACTAACTTCCTGTATTATGACCAGTTTGAAACATGATAAGGTATTTTGCAAATATCTAAATGCTTAACAGCCTTTTAAATATTTTGAATTGATCTACTTTTTTATTTTTATTTATATATTATTGTTGTGTTTGTTACTGTTACAGCTGAAGACATAAAGACATTTGACATATATATTTACTAGTATAAATAAAATAGTACACAGAAAATAAAACAGCCAGGGGAATAATTTATTGGTAACAAAAATGCCTCCATTTATACAGCATGTAGCACATGTAAAATTAGTTACGGGGCACCGAGTACAGGCTATTGCTAATGTCAACTTAGCTTCAACCAGCAAGGTGATTCATCAAAGACTAGTGTGCTAATTGTTATCATTAAGTCTAGCTTAATGATGGTGTTATTATGGTAAATCTTGCAGTAATTTCCCTCCTTACATGCTATATAATACACACACACTACTTCACACTGTGCAAACAAGAGAGTTGTATATATGAAAAAGGACTTCTTGCTTACACAAGCCAACTACGTCGACCTGAGTGCCGGTTCTCAGTATGTATCAGCTTGTCTGGCAGTCACCACTGTTCTAAACTTCTGAAGCTAAATTGCTAAAAAATAATTCTTAGTCTTCAAACTCATTGCAATAAACACTCAATGTGGACAAACAGCATCCAAAGGAAAAAACTAATGAATAACAGGTTGAAAACATGGTAGTCCTGCTATTTTCTGGGCCAAGCTGCAACCATGGCAGGTGAATCGTTGCTAAGATCTAAGATGCCACTAAAAACACACTGAAGTGAGGGAAAAATCCATCAATCTGCTCCCTCATAATAACAAGTCAAAGGATAAGTCTCTTTTATTATAACTTATATACTACTACTATACTTAGTTATACTTAACTTGGTACTTTAACTTTATTTCCTTGGCAAGCCGTCAGACAGGTTGTAAACAAGCCAACATTTTATCCAGATGATCCATTATTATTTTATTATTATTATTTGGAGGAAAAAAATAAAGTGAACTCGCCCAAAAAGTCAGTAGTAACAACTCAGCAATTAATTTGGTGAAGAAACCAGAATTTGAAAGTTTGAGTTGTTCATCTTAAGTTTTCTTGATCGCAATATCAAAACATTTTATTTCATTAAGGAGAAATTAGGACTGGTGTGGTATTGTCCCCCACTGGAATCTGACTGTCCAACCTTGGTGGCCCCGTCCTAGATTCATATTATGGTAGGTAATTGGCTTGTCATTATTAATGGAGGAAAAACATGTCGGCCCAGTGAGAAAGGACCTAAGTTCAAAGTTGGTTGTCAGCCTTCAACAAAATCAATTACTTAATACTGTGCAATACCAAAAAGGCAGAGTAGATCACAATCACATTCAGCCCTTAAAAACTGGCCGTTTTTGTGGTCCAATATCCCTCCCAGCACAGTTTAGACTTTGATTACAGCAATCTATCCACCCCTTGTGTATTAATCACCACTGTATAAAATCTATACTACGCTTCAGGGCATGCTTAACTGTGATGGTGATGCAAGAGCTACCAGCTGCGGATAAGTATTATTGCTATAATAGTCTGTACCTCTGTAATACAGTTTGTTCTGTCTCTGTTTCTCATCAGGCCACTCTGAGTAAATACAACCAAACTGGGCTTGAACAAACATGTTTCTCTTCCTACATTCTACAAACTGGGTTGATCAAATATTGGCATTTGACTTTAACCACTGTGAGCTTTGATTGCTGATGCCTGAAATGATTTTAGCCAATGTTTTTGGCACTCGGCTCAGCGCTCAAACATCCTTTGGAATGCGCATTGAGTATAGCACAAACCCTCTGCATTATTCATCAAAGCTGCCTCAACATACCTCTGGAAAAAATATGATTAAACCAGTGGGCTTAAGCACTTCCATAAACAAGGATATGATCGTCTTTAATAATAAAAAGCTCTCAAATGGATGTTACATAAGCAAAAAAGAAAAAATCCTTGGCCAGGCGAACAGTGAGGAGGCTTGCATCTCAGAGATGGCATGACATCATCAACTAAAAAGCAACCAAAACCTGTATGTCCCTCAGCAGCTATTGTACAGTGACTGGTACAGTATTACCTGCCTGACCCTCCTGCTGAAATAATATTCCAACAACCTTGTGCAATATGACTAATAAGCTTGACTGAATCATTGTGATCTGTGCAGTGACAGTTGAGCAGATAGCACCTCTCGAACACTGTCTCTCAGCCTTTTACGCTCGCTCTAGCTCAACCGGTTCTTATCACAAACACACACATCTGACCTTCCATATAGCCCTCCGGCTTTAGACCGACATACTGTATGAACCCGGACTGTCATTGACATTCTCTTTGATCGTCGTCGCGAGTTCGAAATGACACCGTGACCCGGCAGGCTCACAGTTGTGATCAAGTGAATTCACAAGGAGAGGCTATGACTGTGAGATACCAACTAGTTTACCTCCTACTCAGTCTACTCTGTCTTAATGGCTCCTCTTAGTCTCTAGTAACCAACATTAGACATCCAGGCTTAACTGATCCAGGTAGAGCCCTGTTCTATTACCACAGGTCTCTCATCTGTGTAAATATGACTAATATACAAGTGGAAAAAATTACTTGTATTGCATTTTCTTTTTTCTTAAACCACAGCTGCTTGTTAATTAGCAGTATATCATGATGCTGTCAGTGTTGTTGTTCTCTCTCTGTTTGGATGTGCTCCGAGCACATTTTAGATCGGGTCTCTTTATCCGTAGATCTATTTTGGACCAGGTCTGATAGTCCTTGGATACCTTTTTTTTATGAGATTACGTACATCCTTCTAGAGAGAGCGCTAATGATATTTCCTGTAATTCACTTTTTTTAAGGACACGTTCCTACAACCTGTCCTACTTACTTCAGTTAGGATGGAATTTAACTTATGCACATAAATGTCTTGGTGGATCTAGAGAAGGGTAAAATGCAACAAGCCCTCTGAATTAAACGCCACAATATGTTTGTCAATGCCCGCTACAACGACACACAGAAGCGTTTTCTGAGCTATTGGCATGACAACATAAACGGTTCATGCCTTCCAAGATTGACGACATTTTATAATGCAACAACATTAAGGTTTGGTAGAACGACGGTTAATACACGTTGACTGTTGAAAACGGGAAGCAAACAGCAGTCTCTCGTGTTCAAGTCTGATGTTTTGTTGACCCATCAATCCATCTAGACCTCTTCCCTACATGTTGCTGTTTTATAACATCACCTGACTCCTCCCTTTTCTACCATCATAATTATTATGGCCACTAGGGGGGCATTTTCACTTGAATGTAGACATAAGTTGTTTTGAGGTACTAGCTGAAATAACTGATTCTGTCACAGAGGCTCACAGATGAGCCGTTGCAAGCATCCATGCAACATTGCTTAATTAAGCATTTTACAGCCTTTAGTTATTATTTCTTGTAAGTGTTCTGATGTATTCTGGTCTGTTGAGAGTAGTCAGTGAAGAAACCAATATCTCTGCCTTTTCTACCACGGCATGACTGTTGAATATCAGAGCAAAATGCCAGCTCTAGAAAGAAGCCTATCCTTTTTGATTCAAGCTGACACCAAAACCTGACATTTAAAGATAATGTTTTAGCTCCACAGCAGCTACTCTACGGAAATCTGGATATGAGATTGAATCTCCCACATTTCCACGCAGTACAAAACATACTCATCTGACAATGCAAGCTCTAATTCTGTCGCCTAATAAGAGAGATACCCATTACACTCTTTCTATGCATTCTGGGCTTCCCTGAGTATGAAGAGGACTATAAGAATCAGATGTGATCTGACAAATGAGAGAGAAGATTCGTAAGAAACATGCATTGATAGACCTGCAATAAAGGCTGCAGTTACAAGAATCCCACCTCCGGCCCACTTGTCCCTCTTAACCTCCTGCCAGTGACTGCTTAGTTTTGGTTAAACCCCTGCCGCAAGCTACTAAGTGTTCTCTTGTGTGAGTCAGTAACCTCCCACGCCCCCAACACACAGCCCAAACCCCTCCAAAATACACACACACTTTTTTTCTTAATGAAAACAAAACAGTTGACTTCTGTACAATATATTAATTATTTGTCCTGCTCACCCATTCATTGCACTCACCAACCAAAGTGACCCCGTAAACTGGCCAGCCCCCTATTAAAAACTGTGTCTATTTGACTTGAACTCTGTCCCAACCTCCTCCTCCTCCTCAGCTTGTTGCCAGTGGCCTGTTTAATTCCTGCTTGGTGCCATTTCTGCACAGTGGCCCCCTATTGCTGGGCTATGAATCCCTTCTCCCAGCTCTGCCACCACGCCTCCCATCCCCCTTCCTTCTCCCCTCCCCCACCACCTCCCCCCTCTTCCTTCCTCCTCTCAACCCCTTTGCCAGTGGCCCTGCAAATCTCCGGAGGCAGGCAGTGCCAAACGTTCCAGCTGTTTAAACAGGTCAGTGGTTGGTGCCGTGTGCCAGCAGGGGTAGCTTTGCCATTGTGGTGCCCTACATTGCCGGTTTGTGCTAACCCCCCTGAATCTACTGTCCCCCAAGGGAGCTGCAGGGCCAAAACTGTACTGGTGCTCAGCTGAGAGATGCTGGATTTACATGCATTTTATTGCCTCGGACGCCTTTTTTTTTGTTTCCTACTTTTGTATTGTTGAAAAGAAAATGGTTTTAAGGCTTGATGAAAAAAAAAATGTCACAAAGGCATGAATGTACACTAATTTAAGCTGGCAATGTAAAACCACTGAGTGTGCAGAATATTAGGACAGCCTGCTCTTTCCATGAAGTAGAATGATCCAGGTGAAAGCTGCGAACCTTTATTGATTTCACCTTTTAAATCCACTACAGTCATTCAGGGGAGATGTGCTATACATAGATGAAGGGAAGAGGCAGAGACATTTATGCAAGATTTAAGCCTCTGGAAAACTGAGACATGGTTTCTGCAAAAAATAGAGTGCAACTCATTACAAGCAAAGCATTTCTGGTATTTTTTTGTTCGGAAAGCCACATTGATATTCTACCACGACGTACAGTCACAGCAGGGGAAGATTGGGGAATTTCTGCAACCTGCATTTATTCCATTTTCTGTGCCATTTAGTTGAAGATGTTAAAGGTTAAAAGGTGGGCCTTCTCATTGAAAATACGTTCTAAAATAATGTTCCTCTAAAGAAGATGCTGGACAGGTCACGATAATCTTATTTTATGGCAAAATTGAAGGAGAACAATGAGTTTTTTCTTTAAAGTTGTGATAAAAAGAGAACAGTTCTTTGATCACTCCACAGAAGTTTGACTACACAAAATCAGACACTAAAATCTAAAGATACTGTTTCACCTCATAAAAGGTCAAAGTAAAGGTCACCTTTTATGTTTGAATTTGATTTTTTTTAGAAGGAGCAGAGGAGATGATGTACTGTAAGAATATGCAATAAAAGGCTTTAATCATGTGAACAGTATTAGAGCTGGGGTAAAGTCGGTTTGATCAGAGTGGTTCCACACACATAGGCAGACTGCAGGTTGGCTGTAGGCAGACGGCTGATGAATGTTAACTAAAGCAGAATCTTTATATGTATATGAGATCAGTCCATTGAGATGCTATTTGCTAAATCTTCTCAGTGTACAGTAACAGTCGCTCATTAAAAAGGAGACCTGATGCCCTCGGGGGCTCCAGTTGTTTTTTTTTCTGAACGCTGTTGTCAAAACACTATCGCTCTCAAGCAGATTTTTAAAAACAAAGGAATTAAGTCTACATAGTGGGTATAAGATAAATAAAACAATGCATGACTGGGGCATTTGCACAAAATGAACAGAATGATAGTAAGAATATAAATAGATTTATTTTTCTGTATTGTCTTGCCCATACTTGGCCTCCAAGGGAAACGCATACAAGCACTGCACAGCAAACATGTTTTCCAGCAGAATTATGCAGCAACCCCTGCAGGCTAATTAGTACAGAATACTACTGCATTCATGTTGGGGGACAAAAGAAGATACGTGTTTTACTCAGAATAACAAGATCTTTCCTTTTTATAGTGACATCTCCTTCCCATAATAAAAAAGAGAAAATTAAATCATTTTTGTTATATTAAGATTCTTTGCCATAATGAACATCTCAAGAGAACTTTTCTCACTGTAAGATCTTCTCCCATTCTTTTTGTTGTATCTTTATTGTATATTTTGTTTTTATTATTATGAGATGGTCTTAAAATGAAATGATTGTGTTATTGATATTTTCCTGTTTAATGATCCTCTGTTGTTATGAGAACTTTTTGTGTTATAAGATTTATCTCATAATAATGCTGACGTCCCTTATTATCTCTTAATATGTGCTTTACTCTTTAACAGAGTAATTTTGGGGCCTAAGTCAGAGTCTAAAACTGCACTGATTGTTTTTAGGGTCACTTGGGAGGGAGCAGAACAAGCTATTAACACAACATCTGACATATTATCACCTTATAAAGTTTTAATGGCAAACATATTAACACAACAATTGCCTGTTTACACATCCAGCCAACACGGAGCAACAATGGTTTAATGCTGGTATCTGATGGCTGTAAAAACCAAATATTCCTGATGAGTGCTGAATTTGCGGGCCATAAAATCAAAACAATGAGCTATACGAGTCTAAAAAAGTCCATAGAGCTGAGTTTTTGGTGATAATTCTCAGTGGGTTTGTCTTTCCAATTACAGATATCTATTAGAAAAATTCCAACCCAAAAAATATTGATTAGTGCAGCGTTAAACACAGAAATGGCAGATTCAAAAAACCTCACATATTTAGTTCATTGAGGTATGAGAAAACACAAGAAGCGAAACACAAGAAGGCCAAAAGCAGCTATCTACTGTAGTGTCAGAGGGGGGCACTTAGTGCTAATGATAGGTCTGCCTGTGTATATATTGTAAGAGATAGTTCATTGAAATTACAATATAATTTAGACATGCCCCAGATCTGTCAGAGAGGGAGCCGAGATGTATTAAATCTAGCTCTATAAGCCCACAACTCCATGTGAGCTGAATATGAATTAAGCATTTTTGAAGTAGATGAGTGACTCCTCATTGAATATATGGGGGTGGCTTCTTTCTCTCTCCATCTCTCTCACTCACACACTCCTCCTCTCTTAAGCTCTCTTTCATATCTCTGCATGTGGCGAACACATTTCGCCCACAGACGCAGCTGACCAGCCACCTCTTTCCCCCTCGTGGACCTGAGCCGCTCGCCCACAGACATTCCACATCAAAATTAATTTCCGGACTTGTTCAGATGATCAAGCAGTATGTGAGTGAGGTCTTGGCTCTGCTGACCCGTGTGATGAGGCCTACTGCTGCGCACAGTGGACACTGACACCGGCATGGGCAATAAGTACAGTGAGCACATGTGTGTGCGATTTTGCTCAAAACCTGACTTGATACCTTCATCACTGACAGCCTCGCTCCTTCAAGCCAGAGTGCGAGATCAGTTTTCACAAGCTAAATCAATACAGCGCCCGCGCGATCTGTCCAACCCACATATGTGGTAATGATCACTCATGGTGGGCGGTGACGGCTGTTTCAGCCCGGGTGCCGGATTTTAATTGGCTTCTTTAGCTGACAAGGAGAGCAGGGACCTTTTGATTTGGCCAGACTGTCACAGAGTGAGCCTTAATTGGACTGCGGACAAAACATGAGAGAAACACATTACTTGAAGTGCTCATGCATGGGCCATTGTAATTTATTACAGAGACATTGCAATCTGAAATGCCATTAAACTTTAAAATAAATTAGGAACTGATTGTGTTATGAGGCACTTAAGTACTCATCGCTAAGTCCTGTATGTCTTTTGCTTGTAATATAAATCAATTTGTTGATCACACAGCAACTAAAAGGAGGAAAAAGCTGTGGAAAAAAACAGAGGAGGAAACAGGATGGCAGACTGAGAGTAAACAACTTCTGCAGAAGTTTGCCCATGGCAAAGAACAGCCAGCTCTCCTCCAATAATACGAACGCATGCGTCAGCAAGCCACAGACGACCTCCGCTAGGAGTTACGTGAATGCAACTTGTTGACAGGAAATGACCTCACCTGTGGAACAAACATCACTGAAGAAATGGCAGCAGGCTAAGGCCGCCGTCATTGCTATTGTTATTTCTTTCTAGATGGAGAAGCAAAGAACCCCGGAGGCACAAAGAGAGCCTGGAATGTTCCGTCTGTCACAGCTCTTATGTTGCAGCCATTACCTGTGTGAGGCCAATAAACAACAGATTTCATCCCGGGCTGAAAATGTCTTTCCTCCCTGCGTGGCAGGTTACTACTAGGATAAATGGGCATATACAGTATATGGCTTGTATGTACTATACTGCACCATTGTAGAACTGACACCTAAATGTTCATTGAAAAGCACAAATCATTCTTTAATTATAACTTGTGTGGCTCCCTTCAACCACTGCCACCACTTCTGAGGTGGTAACTCTCGTGCTGGCAGGAAAATGGCTCTGAACTGTCACCCCCATCACCCATCCACCCCCATCAGTTTCTTCTCAATCCCTCATTGTAAACTCTCCGTCTTTATATTTTCGAAAAACATTGTGATAAATAAAAAAAATAAAAGCATTGCTACGCTGCAAATACGCCACGAGTCACTGTTCTGCCCCCGCCACCCTCCTTTTAAACCTCAACATAAGCCTGCTTTAGTGCCATTAAAATAACTTGTCATGACAGTGTAGCCTGGGAGCAGTGCAATCAATTTCCATTACATCAAGGCCCAACTGGGCATCGCCACTGAACTAAGCGCTGGTAAGCAATCTCCCTGACCGAGGGTTTTCTGTGGTGGCGTGTCTCTGTGTGTGTGTCAGTGTGTGAAGGGAGCAAGAGGATTTACTTGACTAACACAAGCTTCCATTTTCCTCCACAAGTTCCCTGTCTTACCAGTAGAGGGACTGAAAATAATAATCATCTTTCAACATTCTATTTGAAGGGACAATTTTGTCTCCTAGAAACATTTTAGTCACGTTCCAAATAAGGAAACAAGCCTAATTTTCCATCATAACATCATGTGAAAATATCACCAGCTGAACAATTCAGTCTCGTCTCAGTGCTGTGAGTCTCTCCCTGAAGTGATTTAGAATGCACCTTTTGTAAAAGTCCAATCTGCAACTAATTAACATCAGAGTAATTTATGCCACAAAATTGATTTTTGCTCACTATAAATTATGCAAGAGTACCATCCGCCATCCCTTCCCACCTTCTTATCTCTCTGGCGGAATCAGTGGATTGACATGTGGCTGAAGTGTCCTTGATGGGGCATTTCTACAAACTGTCAGAGATAGGGGAGGCAGGACAGGAGGGAGAGAATATCTTCAAGGCTACAGACGCATGTACTTGTGGCTTTGAGTCACAACAATGAGTACAGACACTTAAACACAGCATTAAAGGCAAAAAAACACTTGTTTAAACACACATGTATGTCTCTAAAAATTCAAATTTTCTAAAAATCCTAAAAGCCATAAGGCAATTTGGTTCCCTACATCTCTTATTTCCTTCCCTTGCTCTTTACCGCCGTGGTGTGGAATTACATTAACACTAGTTTAGCAAAGATTTTCACATCTCCAAAGCTAAGGCACTAAGTGAGCGCTAATTAGTAGAGCGAAGGCATTAATTATGTAACACGTCATCTTAATTAGCAATCCCAGATGTACAGTGTGTCAGAGGAGCATTTGTAAGCACAGTTTGCTAATTGATAGACATTTGACAAGATGTATGACAGGAGCCCGCTGCAAAGGTGACAGTTGGTTTGGAGAACCCAAATCAGCTAGAACAACACTGAAATTCTTTGTGGGTGAATTACTTTAAGGATGAATACAATATAAATAATTATATAAAATATATGTACTTTCTCTATTATTCATGCATGTTATTTATTTACTTACAATGTAAAAAAAGAGTAGAACAAATATAATGTGCAGGAAGGTGTAGATGGTGCAGGAATACGTTTATTTTTATTTCAATCTGATCTCTCTTGTAGTTCAGCTGTCTGAGAAAGCAATATTCATCAATGTCAGCATCATGAGGAATATGTCAAATAGCTGCCCACTGTTAGTAATTAGAGCCTATAAGCTCTTGATCCCACTTTCATGCTGAGGTATTACTGTCAGGGAGTCTGTCTTCCTTCTTAAAAAACAAAAAAAGCCCAATCAATGTGCTGCTATAGCAGCACAGGCACCAGACCACCTGACCTTTTTTGCATTTTTGCACCATCTGTTCAAACCAGCATCACATCTGTTGCTCGGTTTCACCTGCTCCACTAAGACCTGGTCTCTTAGGCAGAGAGGTTTTGGTAAATATTCACTGAAAACTGTTCTACGTTCAGGTTTCTATATACAGACTGATTTAATCACACTTTTACACAAGCGCTGTGTCATGAGGATGCAAACAATGAGGGCTAACCAAGTGCACCTGACATTTTTGTTTGCCATTTCATGCATCCATGAGCGACATGGGCAAAA
Organism: Morone saxatilis; assembly: GCF_004916995.1. Taxonomy (NCBI): domain Eukaryota; kingdom Metazoa; phylum Chordata; class Actinopteri; family Moronidae; genus Morone; species Morone saxatilis. Next base: position 3,685,082 of record NW_023340206.1, read on the forward strand.
GAATTTGGCAAATTATTGTGTGGTGGTGAATCATTGTCCCAAAATATAAAGTAGAGAAAGCAGACTGAGACCAGATAACAGGTGCCTAAGTGGTTTGGTTGATGGCCAAAGTTAACATTCAACCACAATGCAACCTACAGGCAACAGACGATTTACAGGTTATATTTGACTGTCCATTGCCAAGGTTTGCCTTAATTCAGGGCATGGGGATTTCATTTCTTGGTTAACGTTTGGTTAGATGGTCTATGAAAATTTCTGGCATGAACACCGAACACATCCATCCACCACGCCCACGTCCAAACCTTAATAAAAGGCATCAAACACTGGTCGCATATGACACAACTCAAAACACCTGCAACTGTTCCTTTCTACTCTATGTTAGGGCACATAGTGGTTGATGCATGTCAGTGCTCATTAGGGTTCTGTTCTACTTCCCTGAGTTGACAAGTGTCAGCTCTCCATAAAAGCCCTTATTTTTCCAACCCTATTCATTCCCAGCATGTGCGCAATCCCGGCTACTGTACTGTACTACTTCTTTCTATATGGCATGACACGCTCAGTAGTGTTGCCTCATCACATTAGGGACATTACTTTCTACACTGAAAGTGAGGACGTAATCATGAACTGCTGAATCGCCCTATTAGGAGAATTTTGAGGGGTACTGGGTGGCATAATGTGTCATGAACTAAAGTGATAAGAAAGATGGCATTCAGTTAGCTTGGGCTGCTTCTACAGCTCATGCAATAATGATGCCACTATTGGCAAAACTGAAAGTGGAGCAAAAAAAAAAAAGTGGTCTATGGATGTCTAGTTTCGGTCGATCACTCAATGTTTACTGTAAATGACCAAATCACCCAAATACCAACATCGTATTTTGATAACGAGCTCCAATTTCAGGTATTAAAATACCTAACATGGAACACGCATGTTAGACAGAAAACTCCAACATGTGCCGCTTGTGACAATCTCTGCAAGAACAGTATTTTGTTTAAACCGTTCCTGACAATGGTTTGTACATTTATACAACTGTAAGTGTCCAGATACTTAGCACTAAAAATGCATTAAATCCTCCAGTCCACCCTTGCTAGCCCTGTGTCCTAAATCTTGTGACAAAACGCCAAGGGAGATAGTCCTTTGTTTGCTTAAAACAGCATTTGTGCCCAGAAAGTGCCACCTCATCAAACAAGGGGACACTGATCAAAGTCATCTCACCTTGTGGAAAGCTGGCCAAGTCAAACTAATTCCTGGAGCTCTTCCTCTGCAGTTTGTTCATGGGGCTCAGATCTGCCAGGCCGAGCCAAAAAAATAAAAAGACGTTGCCAATTACCTGTCACTGTTTCACAGCAGCAAACAGCACCACACAAATACTGTAGATGACCACAGGATATAGAGGGAGACAGGGAGACACAGGGAGGGAGATAGCTTTCCCAAAGCTCTGTGTTCATTCATTCTTTATCTTAGGGATTCATGACCAAATCATGATGTCGAAACCTTTTTATAGCTGTTTGACACACATATTTCTGTACAATTACAGCCTGTACTGATACACAGTAACCAAGTAACCACTCCAATCTGAGAACACCGTGCTCTGCACATGCTTCATGCTCAGATATTTTCTCTCCTGTTTCGCCCACTTCCTCCCCTGCTGTAAGCTCTGCAATCACATCTCCTGTGTGCCGCTCCTTTGATGGCGCCAGCAGGTGGAAACCCACCGGGATGCTGAGTGTGCACTACAGTGTACACATGCTGCTGCTGGATTGATCAGAGCACAGGGTTGACTTGACTCGCCGGGTTGGGTGGTGATGGCAAGGGAACGCATAACAAACAGCCTGCCAAATCACGGGGTGAGGAGGGGGGGGCATCGCTGAAAACATGGGAGTTATGGCACACAGCTGGACACAGTGGAGAACTACAGCACAGACTGGGGGAATTTTAAGGTGGAAACTATAGAGTAGAGCCAAAAGCACAACAACACAGCTGAGGCATTCTTATTTAAATCAATCTGATGTAATGGGAATACAGCATGTAATTAATCACTTATTATGCAAAACAGCTAAGTGTTATCTGATTCCAGCTTCTAAAATATGAGCATTTGCTGCTTTTCTGTTTTATAGAATTATATAAATGTATACCTTTGGGTTTTTGCAGGTGTGGCAAGGTTGTCTACTCCCCCTTGAAGGGTCCAAGCTACCCCAAGCACCCCCTTGTATTGTTTTTAATAACAAAACTGGATCTAACAAGGTTAATACAACTAAAGAATTATAAATAACGGCAATTGTATAAATATATGTAATGCAAAAGGGATCCCTTTGGTCAAAGCTCATATGTCCGAGAGAAGTATTAGCATATATGGTTTTGTTTGTAATAAAGATGTTTTGGTGCTAAGCCTGAGGTCCGGCTGCAGTGTGTCTAAATGGATTTATCTAAAATAAAAAATCGCCGTGAGTGATTAACAGGCAGGTTCTTATTTATGACATTCCAGTGTCTATTCTGTGTGTCTCTTGAATGTGATGGTGCAGTGGAAGTTGTGTGTGCCTGCTCCTGTAGTGTTAATTACCTGAAAGGACTTAATCTTGTGAGCCGGAAGTATTGCAAGGATATTTTATGTAGCTCTGACTGTATAAACAAGTGATTTGCTGTCTGTAAACTGGCATAGTGCTTTGTATATCTGCACTACAGTAAGAGATAAACGCACAGTCAGTCTTCAGCTCACTGTAGCATATACATGCATATTTGCCAAAAGGTAGAACACTGAGGATCCACAATGGATCCACAGCTTTATTAAAGATTTCTCTGGTTGCATAAGAAAATCTTTTATCTAAAAATACACCTGCCTCATCAACCTAAATCACAAATAAGAGCTCCAGCAGCGAAGAGTGCACATTCTCCACCATAAATGAGACCCAATTATGTCATAAACCCAAATTAAATTCTGACATGTGGTATGGTCAGTGGTGAGAAATCTTCCCTGGAGCACAGCGAGTAATGAATTGAAGCTGAGCAAAATACAAAAACTTCCCTGTTAATAGCGGTGAATGAGTGAGCTGGTGCGTGACGCCTCTGAAAATAATTTGTTCATAACCTCTGGCCTTTCCAGCCATTAATAAAATAAAAATATTGGCCACGTGAATTTGAGGTAATAAATTCCAACTCACTGTTGGACTGTCAGGCTTTCTAAAGGGCAAAGCGGTCCAGTGCAGGTCTCAGCAAAGTACAAGGCTTTTACTGTTTTCTTACACTAGTTTTAGTTGTGCCAAGGACTGTTTCTACATGTACCTGTCTCAGTAGAGGTCGAGGACAGTTTAATGAAAGGAAAAAGCCTAAGGAAAAGCTAGAAAAACATCTATTTGTATTGAACAGAAACAATAAATGTCCTTGATGCAGGATTAAGGACCTTTTTTTTCAGTCTATATCTGGTTCAGTGTGAAAAGCTTATGCCTTTCAGCATCTTAAAGCCTCCATTCAACATACATAGGTCTCCTTTGACCACCTTATATTCACACAGCTTTTGTCCATTTTAGAACTGTATCCAGACCTCATGTTGCAATATGTAATATTGATTTTTAAATGATGTCATCATGGCTATGTCCTTTTTCAACAAGGCCTTCAATTTGGTCCCATACTTGACTATACAATTCAGTTGGTGACAGTAGAAAAAGAAGGGAAAAAGCCACTGTCAACGCCCAGCTTGAGACTTTCCATTATTGGCTGTAAAGCAAAGCCTCAGGTTCTTGCCTTTCACCTCTGATTGATATTTGGTCTTCACTGGCGTATGAGAGTATGGCAGAGGTGGGACGTGACAAATGGGGGGAAAAGGACTGAGGCAGAAAAGGGAGGTGATAAAAAAGATGGTATCATAAATCTTAAAATACAAACACCATAATAACAAAAAAATACCTTGGCATTTTAGATTTGGTATTTTTGTTTTGCATTATTGCTTCTATTTGGTGATTTAGTGGATTTTTTTCTAAGACAGACACACAGTGTTACATTTGTAAGATGTCCACCTCATATTCTCCGGAGGCCCTCATTCAGTACTTCATTTACGAAAATAAGCAGCAGGGTATATGAATAAAATCATTCCAATTGATCAAAAAGCCATCCATCCCACTTTAAGAGCTCTTCACTCAGCGTGCAGTGCATTTCATAACAGTGCACTGCTTCCTCCTAGCAGGGAATCGGCACGGTGACAGTAAACCCTGTGTCACGCTGGTGACCATTCATCCTTCTTTCCATCCTCGTCCATCACTTATCGCTCCGTCACTTTTTTTCCCACTTATACAGTATTATCTTTTTTTGAAAAGGTCAATCAGTAATGGAAATACTATTTAAAAACCCAAGCAATTATAACAGCTCCATCACCTACACTGTTAATGTGGGTCTGCCCATTCAATGTGCTATAGTAACTGCAGTGTGAGCTTTACAGTCTGGCAGGCATGCACCCTTACACACAGACATATTGTGCCATTAAAATGCTTCCCTCCTCCTCATTTTTCCCATCATGCTATTCTTTGTATTATCATGAGAGATTAAAAAAAGCTTGGTTCAAGTGGTCATGGAAAAGCCAGAAGGTTAAAAAAAAAATATTCTAAAAAAAGGTGCCAGTGGCACTGCTTCAGGACACCGTGAGGGTGTGAAGATCACAATGCTACGTCAAGGTTATGACATACAAGCAAACGTGAATTTAAATCAACCAAGCACGGAAACCCACCAAGTATCTCTGTGTATTTCTTATAAGCCACAAATATAAATCTATTGGCTACAGCACAAAAACAAAAGACGACATTTTTAGCAAGTTAAACATGCCTTGTTGTAATGAATAACTCTCCCTCTTGAAGTCGAAATGCACCATCAGCCACAGCAGGAGGCAGACTCACAGCAGACTTGCAGAATAATGACAAGCTTCATTGTTATAAGTAGTTCTTCTAATAAACTGACAAAATATCAAAGGTAATGAAATAAAGATGCAAAAATTGATAAACTTCATCAAATGAATTGATTGACTGATTACAAAGATTCACAAGAAAAGAAAGGATTACTTTCTGAATCCACTCACTGCATCATCTTCTCTCTTCCACCGGCACCTTGGCCAGATTAATCATCTTCCATCAATTAAAGGAGCAATTATATTCCAACCTCCTTCATATGCTAATGAGTCAACTCAGGGATGGGACAGGAAATTGGTAATGGCCACCAAATGATGCTGGCAGGAGATATACTTTGCAGAATAGAGGTGTGAGAGAGGCGGTAGTGTCATATTGTGCCGAGGAGGTAAACTGTTTATTAGGATTAACAAGGCTCTGTTAGCATTTTAGTGTCCACCAAATGTGTTCATACTGTGCATGATTTAATACTGGATATTTGGAGTTCTACTGCTGGTTTCTACTGCTTGTGCCACAAGCTGTTCCTCTCACTACTGCCACCACAACAAATGCCATTTTTAAACTAAAGTCGTTTAGCTGCTCCTGGAGAACAATAGATGCATACATTATAGACAAGATGTCCCAGGTCAGGATGCACAAAACAATGATTCCGATGTTGAAAAGAAAGCAAACAAAAGTTTACCCTAGGACCTCTGATGCCCATATTGGAGGGACTTATGGTCGTGAGAAGCTATTTTTTTTTCATAATTTAAATTTGTCATCTTGCTAACACAGCATGGTAAGCTAGCACCAAAGCCCTGGTGTAAAGACTAGTTAACATGCTGAAATAGAGGAGTAGAACAGGAAGTAGTACTAAAAGTAAGGAGCTGCACAGTAAAATTTTAGCTAAATCATGCTGCTGGGTCATTAAAACCACTTCTAGTTTAATTCTAGATATATGTTTATATATAAAAATCAACACATTGTGGGCACATGGGCAATCTTCCCAAATATCCTATTTACACTAGGTATTAACATACTATATCTGGATACACTCTCTGGATAATGACATCTGATCATCAGCTTTTAAATGGGCTATTAATATGTTGTAACTGGATCCCAATATGCAAATTAAAAGTGTAAGAAGTGCAAACATGTTGAAATGCATCTCAAAAATACATTCCATTTATCCTGATAACTAAATGCACTGATTATATTAGTGATTACAAGCATTACAAGCATTACAAGCAGTAGTGTGCACCCTTTCTTCTTTATTGCATTTAGCTAACAATTGGTTTGTAAATTTGTCCTGTCGTGTTCCTAAAAACTCAATGTGAAAGCCACAAATAGTCTTGTTCTCTACTTAAAATTCATGTTCTAAACTTGTACTGCACCTTTGTATTCTTTATTGTCTACATTTGCAGAAAATAGCCTCTAGCTTACAAATGCACGGCAGAAAACACATATCAAGGGAAAGGTTCCCATCATTCAAGAGCAGTGGCTGAGCTGAGGAAGCAAAATTGTTTCTTTTCATTTCCAACCAGTCAAGTCGCTGTGCAATAATATTCAGTGGTAAGCAAGACACTGAAATAGAATGGTGTTATCCAGCAAGAAACCACTGTTCACTCGAGAGATTGATTTTTAATGTGCTAGACTGAAAGACCGTTGAAAAGAGCGTCACAATGAGAATCACTTTAAGCCACAAAACTATCTTACAGAAGATCAGGCTTAAAGACATGAAAATGTCAGGTGAATGCATCAGGCGAGATATTTTCATGATTGTTTGCACCCCTCTCAGGCTTTTTTGGCTATTTACATACTCATGCTGGATGCCCTTCCCTTCCCTTCCCCAAGCCAAGCACACCTCATTGCGTGCTGGTTCAAAATAAGAAAAGCAGGTTAATAGCATCAGTCCCAGCTCATTTGCTACACTGACAGTCTTTTTACACAGCAATGTTGCTGCTCCCCTGTATATCTATTTCATCACCGCTCCTTTATTCTGCAGTGTTTAATCTAAGACATCAAACGGTACAACCTTACAAAGAAGTCATAAAACCCCAAATTTCATTTAAAAATGAATGTCGCTTCCAATTACCTAGCAAGGGAGCTCATTATGATTTTAGCGGTGCTCATTATAATCAAATGGAATCTGACCTTTCGTCCCATTGCACTGCTGTGAGAGGGCCTGTAGGCTGTTGATAGAGGGGGGAGTGACAAGGGTTTTGATGGTGGACTGGAATTATCTGTGGGAGGTTGATGATAATATTACATAAGAGTCATGTATACTTATTCCAGATAAGAAAAAGAATAGTATGCAGATGGAAAGGTCAGGTCTGAACCACAGATTTCTGCAGGAATGATGACAATGTAATGTAACAATGTGTGGCCCTTTTCAGATTCAGATCTGTTTCCATTGACTGTTCTCCACCTTCTCTGGGGACAAGTTCCTGGAACTAAAGTTTTGCACTGCTCAGGGGGTGATGAAAGTTCCAGGTACTGTCAGGGGTTATCGTCACTGTTGCAAATTGTGATTGATTAGATGTGCCATCACATCACAAGAATGACTATAACAAACACAATTTAATAAACAGCATTTTACCACTGTCTCTGTATCGACTAGGACAACCAATACTTCAACAGAGAATGCTTGCTGAACAATCAAAGATGCCCAGGATCTTATCCGTCTTATTCCTTTTCTCATTGTTCAGCAAAAACGGGGATACAACACACAGCCACACAGTGCAGGGAAATATTTAAGAGAGATAAGAGAAAAATAAAGAATATGTTATATATAAACTATAAATCAAATGTATAAAATAAAATTGATAACAATATAACAATAACATTGTTATGTGTCACACAACTGCTTACAGTACTCGCCTCCCACAGTTTGCATTTCCAATTAAATATATCCAGAATTTCCAGATTTGCAAAACACAGTGGAAATGCAATGACAAACCCTGAAGCCTCTGGTTAGGGGTTGTTAGGTACCTAAAGAAATTACTGAGAATTACAATATGTAGTATACTCTACTGTATTTAATGGCTCACTTTTAAAAATTGCCTTTTTTCTCTTAGTTGGTGGCAATGTTTTTGTTTCAATTGGTTTCAACTGCATACTTCTCATTGGCCTAGATGGGTATATGATGGGGATAAATGGCTGAACAACTGAACCCTAGAATGCTTGTTATCATGATTAATTGTAAAAAATTAGACCAACTTGAGTGTTTTGCACACACAAGTAATGAATATTAGGGGTAAACCCCATTGGTCTGTATTTTCAGCAACACGGATGCCACTGAATGATCATAGAAATATTATAGAAATGTTGTAGTAATACTAGAGGCAGCAGTGAGTCTCTATGATCCTCTTGCTGTTCCGTGATGTTGCTGCTTGTCACTTAGATCACAAAGGTGACACTACTCTAGAGTATACATAAAATAGTATAGAATTCTGTATTTTTATAGTATATAGTTTAGAGAATATTGTAGATCCAAGAAATTGACTGAGGGATGTGCCTGAGAGAAAAAGGCACAATTACAAATCCATCTGCAACTTCAGCACCATGGACAGCGCCATGGATTTATCAATACACAGTAGACAGCACAGTTAGGCTACTGAGGTTTCAAAGCCACGGTTGCAGCCATAGATTCTAACTCGCACAAACCTCAGTCAGTTAAAGGATCAATGAGCCGAACAGATTTAACTAAACAACCCCTCAACCACAGTGCACTCTCTGGGGATAAAGAGGGGTGATGGCAGGTTAACAAGGGGGATGGTATCCCCCCCTCACATCACCCACTGATTACAACTGGCGGGGGAAGCATAGTCAATATGAAATCAGTGGATCTATAAAAGTTAGTGTCATACATTTTGACAGGGTCATCATTAATTGTTGACATGAACATTCAACGTGGTTAGGACAAATGAGTGATTCAACCCAGGTCATTAAGCTTCCGCATTTGCTTGTCTAAACACCGTACACAGTTTTTTTCGGAGGAAAAAATCTCCTCCCTTACAGGACGTGATGTGTTTCATGTGTACTGCGGCAGTAGCAGCAGACAAAAGTAGAAGGTAGATCAAAAGAACTGGGTAGTTAGCATGATCAGTACAGCCACCGTGGCTGCACAAAAGAAAACACCACGTACAAAAACTCAAAACTTCTTCAATCGAAAGCAGAAAATAAATAAATAAATCCAAAACTCTGAGGGAAGCAATTCTGCCTAAAAGGAAAGCAACCAAGCCAAAAGCAGACACTGGTATTGCTCTCCAAAGATAAAAACCCCTCCAAGTTCAGAAAGAACAATGAAAACTTTCATTACACTTTGTTACCTCGAGGCAAAACTGTAACTTACAGTAAAAGTCAATTTTGTGTCAAACTATTTATTTGCATCTCTGCATCCTAAAATCTACATACAAGTATATCAATATAGTATTGCACCACTATGTAACCTCCTACTATTTTATTGCATTATTTTCAAGTTCCATTTTCTCTACAAAATTTAAAGTAAATTACCAGAGTGGAATTCTGCCAAAATAAAAGCAATCACTTCCTTTTCTTTCACAAAGACTGACTTTAATATCGGTCCATCCATTTTTTGTACTGCTTAGGGGTTGAGAGGGCTAGAGTCTATCCCAGCATGCATTAGGCAAGAGACAGACTCGTGGACAGGTTGCCAGTCTATTAAAAGGCTAAAAAAAGAGACGCATTCACATCTACAGGCAGGCTGGATGTGGGAGACAACCCACACAGACACAGGTGGGAGAGTATATTTCTTTCTAAAAAAATCATAAATGTCCCTTCTACTGCCATTGCCAATCATCAATCATCTTTTGCCACATGTTTTGAAATGCTGAATGTCTCCAAAGTAGATGGAGAGATTAGGACTATTCCCCCAGGATGACATTTTGAGGCTGGCGAGAAAATGATTTATGACTTTGCTCGGCCTTCACTGGAGTCTGTCTTTGTGTCTTTAAAGGGACTATAAAGTGTAATCAGGTAGCAGTTAACAGTAAACACTATGTCTGACCCTCACACCCACAGTGAAGGATGGCAGCTGCACTGAAACGTAACAACTCCTCTATCCATCCAAAACCTCTTCACTTCTCTGTTTTGTTTCAGTCTGCGTCATCCTGCATTTGTTTCTATCCTTGCAGACGTGAGCCACCGCAGAAAATGTGAGCCGAGCCAAATGAGTCACAGAGAGGAGGAGCTGTTGTCGTGTGAAATCCTCCGAAGCACACGAACACTTTAAAAAACGTGAGCTCTACTTTTAAATGAACATTTTATAACGGAGCAGATCCTTATTATAGGATCTTTTTAAATGGGCCCTGGTGCTATTATTATTTCTCTGATGATTCACTATGTTCAAAGCTTGATATAGAAAACTCTAACACAACAGCATAATACATTAAATAGTTTAAACATACTACAAGGAGTTTTAAAATGGTTATGAATGTGACCCACATAAACCAACAAGACCATCAGCAAGAAGATTGGTTATTTCTATATGGTCATTCTTTATGGCTGCCACCGGCTCAGATTCAGTTGGATTCCCCTTGAAATCAATGAAAACACTACCACTTTTGTCCACAGGGGCTGCAAGAATCAACACATAAGTTCCTTGTAGAGGCTATAACTAATGCTATTAAAAAAAAAAAAAAATTAAGTCAATATTAGCTCTGTGTTGCTGTTTATTGATCACAAGAAGCATTTGGACATCAGTCGTAATACAAACTAGAATTAATTATAATCAGATAAACTAAAAAAAAACAAACAGAAGTGTGTAATTAAGTTTTACATTTTGGGCTCTCCCTATCCACAGTTGTGTGTGCGAACCTTGGCAGTGACAGTGTCAGTGGCAAGCAATCTGTCACCCACTTTAGGTTCAGGCTTAAATATTTCAACAGCCTTAAGAAAAAGTGCTGAATTGGCTCTGTGTGAATTCCACTACTTAGCAATTAAAGCAGCCCAGAAGTCACAGAGACAGCGACGCAACACTTTGGCAAAAGGTGCAGGGATCAGCTTTAAAAAGCTTAATTTTTAAACAACAACAACAACCTGAAGCCACATTTTGTTTGCCAACTCACAGCGGAAGAAACGCAATGTGTAGAAAACAATCACCAGACACTGTGCACAAAGGCATGTTCAGTGATAATCCAATGAGGATAGTCTTTTGTGGAAACACTTTTTTTTAAAATGCATTAAATATAAATGTATATTGAGGCTTTCAGTGTACAGTTACTGACATTCCTTTTTGCTGTCGCAAGCACTGCAGCAGTTCAAGCTCTCTGTACAGCTTTCAGTAAATGCCACTGTTTCAAACTTTCAACAAAAGTGAGCAGCCATGATTCTGCAATCAAAGAATTTGCAGCATTGAAGAAAAGTAGAAATTTTCTTTACCTGTGACGGACAGCTCAGTAGTCCTCCGTACCACAAAGTTCCCAAACTGTAATTCGCAGGTGTAATTCCCAATGTCATCTTCACGTACTTCCTTGATTGACAGAATATCCCTCCTCCTTTCTATGGTTTGTCTCCATTGCTTTGGCTTGCATTCCTTTATTTAAAATACAGAAAGAGACCATGGGGACACAGCATGTTAGACTAAAGTAAATACACTGTGTCACTGTTGGTGTTCAAGTGTAACTAATGTTTAAAATCAGCAGGAAACAGGCTTTTACTTCTAGGCCCCTAATCATTACAAACAGAGAAGAGACTTTTTGTTTTGTCATATTTTTAAGCATATTGGATGAAAACAGGTTAAATCCACTGAGGGCTCTTTTGGAACTGTCATAAACAACTTCGCCAGTTTTCCACACTGTTATAGTAGAGAGACCTCATATCAACACAAACCTTCTCTAACTATGCCAGAATTAGTTTGGTGCTGGCCAGAATCTGAAACTGTTTCAAACAGTGATTTATCAGATTGAATGGTTGTGCAATAATCATTCTGGATTAGGTTGGAACGGCTATTTGTAATTCCATTTTTGAGTTTATGTGTTAAATCGTTAGTGGCCTAACTGCTTGCTAGTTTCACAGTAGTGATTTGCTAAATTAGGTAGCATGACAACATCCCGCATAAGACTCATTTCAAATGAAAGGAGTAGGAGAGCAGGCATCTTGAATTGTCAACAGCTGTGATACGGTCGCTTATAAGTTGATCCTATCAAATACTGTGTGGTGTGTGGTGGACCATTATTTTCTAATCTTATAAGGCATGTCTGGATTCAAGTGTGTGTAAAAGTTGTCTTTATGTGTGTGATGAGTGCAATTTCATCAATTAAGCACTACGTTAGTTCAAGCAGAACTCTCAAGTCAAGCTTGCATCAGCTGACTGTTGTTTCCTTCTTGTTTCAGCATCTGTGGCTCAGTGATACACCAGCAGATCAGTTATCAGCTGGCTAGTAACAGTAAATTACACTCAAACAGGTGTAATCTAAAGTCACTTTTACTCTGCTGATATCCTCAGAGCAACATGTCAACCACTTCTTAACTGTTAAGGCTTTTAGTGTGTTCATATAGTCTGTTTATAGCTATGTTTGAATTATGTACATTTCATGTGTCCAAAAAAATATTTTCTTTATTTTTCTACTGCAGTAAATCATTTTCAAGTAATAAAATCTAGTTTTCTGACATGCACCCTCCCAAAATGGCAGCTGTGTAACAGTAGCCAATCAGAATGCACACAGATAACTTGCTGCTTCCTTGACCTGGCCTAGACAACTGGACTTGACTGACAACCTTTTCATCCAACAGAGCTCATATTAGGCTTTGCAACGATGGCATGTCTGATCGGCTGGTTTGTACACTGCCCTGGAACTTTCATTCATAAACAGAGCACCTTTAGAATACAAACAGGAGTTATTAGTGATTTCAAGAGTGTATTTTTCTTATATTCTTATATTCAGTGTAAACCATTAACCATATTTCTGCGATGTTAGCATGAAAACTTATTAAGTATTAAATATAGATATTTAAATTCATGTGGAAATAGGCTGCTATTTTTCTTATTGGAAACTTTGACATCTTTGGATAAAAAGACTGATGGCACTGTAGGTGATAACTTGGGAGGTATACGTTTTAGATATATTTTAGTGTTTAGTGTTAAATACTTGGAAGACAACTGCCGATAAGTTGTATAAACTTCAAGTGAAGACTGTCAAAAGTTACAAAAAGATTAAAACATTGCACAGTTTAATTTAAACGTTAGCCTACACTTCCACCAGTACTCAGGGGACACCACACAATACACAGCAATCTCAGGTTTAACATGGGTTGAAGACTCTTATTCTATATTTCTACAGCATACTGTCATGCAGGTGGTAAAGTGAGTATGGACGTCCAGAAACAGCCGAGGCTTTTCAGATTTTGGGCCACAGAACACCTGAGGCAAAGGAAAATGGGACACTGTGGGTTTGGTTTTCGAACTGTGGTCCAAGAAAGACCTCCCAGAATTCAATCAGCCCCCACTGACAAAGCGAGAGCCAATAACTGGAGGGTGTGGAGCCCACAGTCATTATCTGCTATTTTAATTTGATTCAGTGGGAAACCAAAGAAGCATTGTGGCCACTTAATCCAGCACACATTCACGTTTGATGAATTGGCCCCCGAGCTTCATCTAACAGCTTTGTCAAAGTGGCCTGTCGGACACGGGAGGTCTTACTGGGTCAGTTACACTGTGGGCGTCGCAACTCTGCTTGAGGAGGAAGAAAAAGTTTAAAACAGAAAGATGTGTACATATAAAGCGAATAGGTTTATTTTTGTCGGTTAATTATTTATTTTTAGTTTCACAAGTCAGAGAGAAGATGATATTTAAAGCTAATTAGATCTGAATATAGCTGACCTTAACTAGGTTATTCAAATAAATGAAAGGACTTCCTGTGATGACACTTTTTAATTTTAATTGAAAGGTCCTATTTCTAATAATGTGCATGATGGGTTTCTTTCTTTAGACTACATCTTGCACCTCTCCATTAAAAAGAAAAAGGGGAAAAAAATTAAATCAGTGTGCAAACAGCAAATAAAAATAGCGTATCTTACCTTGTACCACACAATCTCAGGCTCAACTCCCGGCTGTATATAATCCTCAATGCCTGGGCAGGTGATTTCTTTGCTTTTGCTTAGTTCTGCCTTCTCAAAGAACCTCATTTTGGAGTTGTAGCAGAGGTCTGTGTCATTCTCCGCCACTGTGAGAGACATGGACACCTTCATGCAGTATGTGGAGTTCCTGCAAAAATACAAAGTTAATGAATCAGTCAAAGAAATAAATGAGTTTGTATCATATTGAAGTCTTGCCAGATGGAGCAAAGAAAAGCTGCCAGCAGTCCATCTCTGGATTCACATAAATTCAGTCAAAATCTCCACAAGGCTCATTCATTAGATTCCATGTGAATCACTAAATGCAGCAGAGGGACATAAGTCGAAAGAAACCTTCCTGAGGAAAGCAATTAATCATTTTCACAACTTGTAAATTCTTTTAGGAGAAAACTTTCCTTTAATGCTGAATGTTGAATCATCATCTCCATCATCATGACTCTTAATCTGGTTCATACAATGTTTTTTCATCCATTCAGATATGAATACCAGTAATTCCCGATGAGCCCACCTCTCTAAACTATTAATGGACAACTAAAAGTGTGAGTGTTTGTATATATATATATATATACGGTATACATGTGTATATGGGGCAGGGACATGGGCGGTAATATGGAGCGACAGCTCCGAATGTCAACAGCACTTGAAGATTGATTGAGCCTTTTGTTTTCACGTGTTAAGCAGATACAGTTCGAGCTAGCAGAAAATTACTTGCTACAATTGATGTGCTCTAACTGCTCAGGTCATACACATAAAGAAGAGAATTTATAATGCAATGGAGAAGGGGCGTAAAATGCAAGATAACTTGTAATGTTTGGAGACTACATGCTTGCCTGGGCTCACAGATACTGGTGAATATTCATCCACGGTGGAATAAACATTTCATTTTACTGCTTGGTATCGCAGTATACCTTCAGTGAATTTGTGCTGCCACGGACGCTTGTCTCGTAAATACTAGACCAATGTGGGTTGAACGTTTTCATGTGTATATGCAGAACCTTCAGATCTACTCCTGCCCAGGAGAGCAATGCTCCACAGACACTGAAAGGGAGGAAAATATACAGCTGCTAAACATTTACAGCTAGCCTGTTTGGGTCATTAATGGAACAGCGATTTTGAGTATGGATCTGCTGCTTGAGTAATTCTTAACAGAACATGGGAATCAATGTGTTTATTGATTCACTGGGAATGTTGTGCTATTTGAAGGAGGGGAAAAAAAGCAAAGGTCCTTGATGATCAATGAATTGAATAGGAGCACCTTTCTTTGCCCAAACTGGCTAATAAGACTGTCACAATTGACAAGTACTCTGGCTTGACTGCAGCAAATCCCTCCTGGTTAAAAGACCAAACAAATTGGCAGTGTTTAGGAAAATCTCATTGCTAATTTTCCAACTAAAGCTGGTTACACAAATTGAGCTGAACCAACAAACAATTACAAACATGTTAAATCCTTACATAATTGCGCAGCATTAACTGCCTCGTGGATTAGCACAACACACACTGGTCTTCACTACAGTGACGGCAAACAATCCCTCGCCCTTCGAACTGGCCAGCACCGCACACTCCGCTTACAGTAAATGTGCCATTTTCATGAAGCCCGGATGCAAATGTGACATGATGTGGAGATTATCCCAGACAACTTCTACCAGATGGACACCTGTGCAAATGAGATCCCACGGGTGCGCTCTCTTCCCTGTTAAATATTCTGGGCAGCACTGATAAACTCGGCCGCTGGAAGAGAGAGAGAGAGAGAATTGTGTCATCTGCTCCGCATGAGTGATCGATGGTGTGGGCCAACACATTGTCCTACGATGTCTTTCCAACATTTCACATCCATCACGGTGCCTTTTGAGTCTGAAGAGCCAGGTGATCTTTTGACTATTCACTCAGCAGGTGTAATATTCATGAAGCCTATCCAAAGAACTAAGCAGGAAAATGATCCGACGCTCCAGAGAGTGGGACTTATTCTACGTGCCGAGCATTCAACACTCGTGGAACCCTCTCCGTACTGCACAAACAGTGATAACAAGCTAGGTGATACCATGGCATTAATGGGCGAGAGTGTCTGTCAAAGGTGTCAAACTGAAGGGGATATGCAATGTCGTGGCAATGATAGATAGCATCCTGCATACATCAACTGAGAGAAGAGCCAGGCTGACAGCTACTGTATACAGCTGGAGGGCAGGCAGAGGACTTGAGCTGCAATACGCAGCAAATGCAGTGAAATTATGTGCAATGGTCAGTTAGGAGTTAAGCGGTCTGCTGAAAGGATTATGACTGGCATACTGTGGAAAAACACAGCATTTCTACTTACTGCAACACGCTCATGGGATTCAGCATTGCTTAAAATTGGTGGTTAATTTATAGATTTAGGTTTGCCGCCATTGCTACTTTCAGAGCTGGATCTCTCCTAACCAAAACCATCCACCATCTAATATGTGTTTTTTTTAAATGTTTTATTTTATTGACTGCCAATGAATCTACCCCACCAGCAGATGAAACCAGATGGAACTTGCCCTTTAACTCGGCAACTGTTCTCTCTGATATTAAATAATAGGAAGCAGAATTGATTTGAAATTCTCCGGAGAATCCATGGCACCTGGGGGGAAATTAATGAACTAACTTAATGAATCTCTTAATTAAAATAACTCCTCTCTAATAGAAATTGGATGATGAAATAATTGCTGATTACTCATTACAGCATACTTTCAACTAACAATAACGTTCTCTGAGAATTGTCGCCGCGTGAAGCACGTATCACAAGGCTAGAAGTTCAGAGGTTGATTGAAGGTTACCTCGGCATAATATCATTACTGGGCAGAGAAGTAAACCCAACACAGATATTAACCCTTTACAGATTTAATATAGAATGATGATCTATGCTTAACATAATTAGCATTTCAAAATGGATGAGGTTCCTCTTATTACATATGTCATGTAACACAAGTTATTTGGTAAGTATTCTAAATGGCTTTGGTTCTCATTGTCTCCTACCAAAACTTACAATAACTTTTGAATGTCATGTGTACAAGAGACATGCAATAGCTGGAAATATACTGTAAAATTAAACCTATATATGTGCCTATTTTCAGAAGAGTGTCATTGTTAATAAGGAAACATCCTAACTTTCTCATCGGCATCCAGAAGAAGGTTAAATGGTGTCTCCATCCAACTAGGCACATCCTCAATCACTGAAGCTCTTATAAAACGTCATTGAAATAATCTTACTGTGATCAGGGCATCAGGCTGAGATGTTGCTAACATCTGCCAAATCATTACCGTGTCCCTCAGCAGCACACTGAATGTGTATACATTTGTATGTGTGCCTACAGTATACAGCATTGTAGCTAAGCAAATTCTAAATGTTTCAAAGGCTTAAATTGAGCATCAACTAAAATAAAAAAAGCCCAACTGACTTCAACTCCCAACGCACTTGCAGAGGGACTAACCTTTGTGATCATTACCAAACAGAACAAATCTGCATCATGCCCTACATGGAAGCATCTGAATTTGTTTCTCAGATCATTTATTCGTGTTTTTCCTTTAATTTGTCACCCAATGACCACATACATACGTCCATCCTGTAAATTGTTTCCATTCTTTTGCATCAGGTGTCACTTTGTACCAGTCTATAGCAAAAGCCAAAGGGAGGTACTAAAGGGAATCACAACAACAGGGGCAAGTATTCGAGTGACATCACTTGTACTATCTATCTTGTTGCCACTTGCGTCAGCATGTACCTGAGATCGGATTTGAATGTCAACCAAGCCTACGTCAGGATGTAGAGGGCAGATGTAAAACCGGTCAAGCTCTTTCCTGACAGAGCACATACGCAGCAGTTAATGCAGCCTGGCATGATTGGATGCGCCACATCCCTTTAGAGACAGATATAACAATGGCTCTAGACAGGCAGAAAAAAGTCTGGTTAACATCAAATAGTGGCTGAGAGCAGGACAAACTCCAAAAATTGGAGGTCAGAAAAGTTCTCTTGATACTGATCTAGAGACTGACATTAGTCTTTGGACACAGGTGGAAACTTACAGCATATGAGCATTACATCAGTCCCCGTAGTCTTGTACTACCTTCGCTGTCCACCAAGCCACCATGAACCTAGACTGAGATAGGGCCGGCCCAGTTATCCTAAATCAGTATTTTACGGTGCCTGCATTATTTATGGCCAGAGCGAAGGTCATAGTGAGCAGTGGGAAGACTGGGCCTCCTACCTGTAGCGCCCGCTCATAACTCACCTGTCAACTCTTGCACCAAGCCCGGGATGATTAAGCACCCCGGCTCTCCAAATCTGACTGTGGGCCAACTTGCTCCTACTTAGCCTCTGTCTAAGAGTGTGGCACTTGTCTGCCATGCTGGAACAATCGACTCCTGCCTCAATTATAATCCATCCACCTCTTCTCTCTCTCTCTCTCTCCCCCTCTCTCTGTTTGTGGTTTGTTTTTGTCCCCTGCCTCCGCCCGCCCTTTTCTCGTCTTGTAGTACACAATTTCTCAGGGAGGAACACACACCTCTGCGGATAATTTAGTTTTGCCACGCTGTGAGAAACAAATGCCTGCACCTGTCTACACACATACATACGACCACTCACCTACAAACACTACATAAAGATAGACAAGCAGTATCTCTGCAGTGTACCATATGTAATCCTGACAAGATCAACTACAAAGATAGAATAGCCCCCACAGAACTTCATATGCAATTGATAATAAAACTCGGTTCATATTGTACAGAGTTAGCAGGGACAGCAGGGTCATTTCATTTCCTTTCTTTTTTTAAGAAAAGATTAAGAAATTGAGTCACAACTTTAAAAATATTCTTTTAATGTGCAGCAAACAGAAAATATTTTCTTCCAGATGGTTCAAAGAGCGAGGATTCTGAAAATACCTTCAAAACAGAAGTAAGTGTTTTTTAACAATGTGGGTTTTTCAAAGGTCTGCGGGTTAATTTTTCAGGAAAACAGATGCTGAGCTTTGTGATTTGAATGTAATGGTAATACACAAGAGGCATAAATCAGGACTAACGCTAATGTAGACTTTAAAGGCACAAGCTAAATTGTTATTTTTTATTTTAATTGCAATGGTTGGGAACCAATAAAGACCCCCTACAATCCCTTGCAGGACCCCACAGAGTCCCCAAACCCCACATTTAAAACTACTGCTCTAAATATAAACAATGCAGTGCATATACAGCCGCAAAAGCAATCATCTCATCCCAAGTCTGAGAATTCCTCCAAGCCTCCCCTTGAGTTGTGTGTCTCAAAGTGACAGCAGCACTTCTTGTGTGCAAGCGCATTATTCAGTCATTTCCTAGTCGATGCCTTCAGGGAACTCATTTTCCATTCCACGTCACCCTCAACTCATCGTTATGCTAGCAACCTGATTTCATAACAAGCATAAACAATTTGTCTCCATTGTATTCTCTTCTAACTCTGTCATGACCTTATTCATTGGTCCCTAGGCCATCTGGGAGTAATGTATGAGCAGCCATACTGCTATGCATATCAAATACAAACCGGCTCATACTGGCAATACCACTAAAGGAATGGGATGTTGCACTAAGGGTATGGGCTGTATAGGTGAAACAATGTAAACCAGTTGGGAGTTGCTCCTCACATGAGAGGTCAAATCTCTTTGGGAGATGTGAGCCAGAAAGGTTCCCTGCAACTGGCCAAAAAGTGAGTCACAGGGTCAAACAGCTTTCCAGACTCTTGCATCCTTTTTCACATGTAGTGTTAGGCAAGTCAATCAACAGCTGCCTCAGCTTCAGTGACTGTATGCAGCACTCCAGACATCCCATCCTCATAGTGAAGAGTTCATACATCCTCCAACACTGCACAAAACCAGTCGATACCTGAATGTGGCTTTACCAGCTTTAACTAGCCCACTAAGATTTTATTTTAGAGCATTTTTTGGGGAAAACAGCTGCCTGCTGTGGCCGAAAACGTCGCTATGAGAGCGGTGAGATTGAAGCAAAACTGTTACGTTGCAGTCGGACAACAAAAACAGTGAGCTGCAGATTCAGGTGGTCATTTTCTGTGTTTTTATCACTATGGATCCCTTTCACACTGACAATATGATGTCAGATTGTCATTTGATATATTGTTAAAAAAATATTGATTCTAGCCATAAAGGGTAGCATTTATTTTTTCGCAGACTGTCAATGATTATGTATTCATGTCTTAAGGCTGTGTGAAAAGGTTGTTAAAAGCATTAGGAGACAATCTATGTCTATTCATTTTGACTGCAAAGATTTTTGATTATAGGGGCAAAACTTATTTAGGTTAGAAAGGTGTGTGAAATTTTGTTGGGAGAAGTTGTTTATCTTATACACAGTGCAGAAGGTTTATTCCCTGTGGAATCTAAATAATAAATACATTTGCTTTTAAAAGAAAATGCTCTTTTTACAAAAGCAATAGTTATAGTTCCTTGTCAAATGCTTGACAATATA